>NW_026591086.1:54189366-54280349 GCF_907164565.1 Psammomys obesus
TGTGTGTGTGTGTGTGTGTGTGTGTGTGTGTGTGTGTGTGTGTGTGTTGAGGTGATAGCTATTTCAAGTTACTGCCACCATGACTTTCTCCTAATAGCGGAATATAATCTCAAGTTATAAATTAAAATAAATATTTTCTCTTCTAAATTGCATTTTGTTCTGGTATTTTATTACAATAAGTTAAGTTAGACTAGAACAGGCAAACCCCAAAGTGAATGAGACATAACAAAGTTTGGAGTATTAGGTTCTTCTTAAAAAAGCTAGTCACTGCAGCATCTTGCCCTCTTCATTAATAAAGAGTGAACAAGGAAGAAAATGTCAGGAGGATGACTACAGTCGTGACCAGAAGACAATCACTTCCCACAGTGATTCAGGCTCACAGTCCACATAGGATCACTAATTTTCATCAGTTGAGGAATCTGTCACGGGATAGGTCTTGTTACAATCCCACACTGACTGTGTATGCATTCATTTTGAGAGTAGCAAAACCACAACTCAGAGTTGTCACCTCTGCACTGAACACTTTCTCATCCTGTAATGATCACCATTATTTTTTCAATACTACAGTCCAATGTTATCTTTTATTATTCTAATGATATCTGCTATCATTGGAAATGCTTTTTCCCAAAGTACATTTTACTAAGCCTCTACCATTCTCTATGTCATTATGAAATGTTGTTGTGTTACTGTTTTTTGAAAAGCCGACACACATTTATTATTTTGATGTATTTAATTTTATTTTGAGATTGCTGAACTGTTTCCACATGAGTTCAATATCTGATTTTGTATTTTCAGTTTATCAGATTGTTTTGCTTATTCTGCCTTGATTTCCATTAGTCTGTATTTCCTCTGTTTCATTAATCCTCTGTTTTTAAATATATGTATAATATATGTGTTCTATATTAATTCCTTAAGTGCTTTGCTTTGAATTTTTAATATTCATCAAAACACATAGCTGGACATACTTAAAAGCTTATTGAGATCCCTTACTTCTTTTTATACCATATACATACATTAGAATATTTGTGTTTTCTGTGGGAGGAGGGTTCACACACTTGTTTTGCATACATTCGGCGGCTAAATGAAGATGATAGACAGTGCTTGTATCACTCCTTTGCATAGTCCGTTGAGACAAATCTCTAATTGAACCTGGAGATGGCCATTTTTCAGATAGCTGCTGGCCCCTGAGCCCCGGTAATCCTCCTGCCTGGCCCCAACACCCTTGCCCCAAGGGTGGGCTAACAGTGTGCACAGCCTGTGCGGTGTTTTTCATGTGGCTCCTGCAGAGCTGAACTTGGGCCCTTCCACTTGCACAAGTGCCCCTATCTGGCATGCCACCTCACAAGCCATTAAGTTAGACAATGTAATAATTATTCACCTACAGCTGGGATATAAAGTGAATAAACTGTAATTAATATAAAAAAATAAAAATTTAATTAAAAATAATAATTATTTGCAAGCATTCTAATTATAACTGATCAATCAAATCCCTGCTTTATTAATTGTTCTTAATTAATCAGCAGACACCCACGTACAGTTGCTTATATATTTGTCATGTGCTCAGTGTGGTGATTTGAATGAGAATGGCCTCAAAAGTTTCGTATATTTGAATGCTTGGTCACTAGTTGGTGAAACTGTTTAGGAAAGGATTATGAGTCGTTGCCTTGTTGGAGGTCTGTCAGTGGGGGTGGACTTTGAGGTTTTGAAAGTCTTCACTGGACACACAGTTTGTGTGTGTGTGTGTGTGTGTGTGTCTGTCTCTGTCTCTCTCTGTTTCTGTGTGTGTCTCTCTCTGTCTCCTGTCTCTCTGTCTCTATCTCTCTGCTGTCTAAGCTGTCAGTTGCTGCTCCAGCAACATTCTTGCTGGCCTAATGGCGTCCTCCCTGCTTGACTCACCCACTGACACTGTAAACAATACCTCAGTAAAAACTTTCTTCTATTAGTAGCCTTGATCATGGTGTCTCTTTACACCAATAGAAAATTAAAACAGTCAGCAATACAATTTTCACCTCATCCTCTCTGGCTGCTTCTTGTATTAAGTTTGTTCTTTAGTAATAAATTTAGAATCAGATGGAAAGTGGTAAGAACACTAAATCTTTTTTTCGAAACTATGTATTTAGTTTAAATTATGAGAGAAATCAGCGGCATTATTTTTTCTGCTTTGGGGTTTAGAACAAATTTTACCTTCCATGTTCACTTTTTTAAATTAATGTTTTGTTCTTCTAATAGCAATCAGGCTTTTTCCTGGTCACATTACAAAGTTTATCTTTGATATCACAGAAGTCCACTATATTGTGCTTAGATAGTGAAATTCTACTATTTTAATTTGTAACACCATTTTGAGTCAACATTTTCACCAAGGTAAATAAGGCATCACAAATAATTTTTTCTAATTTTATGAACATAACTCGTAGTGTCATCCATATTTTTACTTCTTGAAATAATTTTCAGCATCATTAATAAAAATAATTCTAGATCACCTATAAATTCCCAAAATTAGGTCCAGTATATGAACATGGATAATATTAAAGTTAACAAATATACTTTAATATGTTCTATTAATTACCAACTCTGCAAAAATTATTTCTCTAAGATTCTACTTGATAATTTATTACAGAAGAAATTTTACAATAACACTATTTAAAACATTATGAAGTTGTTAAAAATAAAGATTACGTGTTGTTTCTGATAAGATACTTAATCAGCTACAGGAAAACTCGAAGACTTGGAAGGATGATGGTGATTGGTGGTGATGTTCAGGAAGGTCACGGAACCTGTAGGAGCTAGATCCTTGCTGGAACGTTGTTCCTTGTTCCCTGCGGCTGACTCCGGGCTGAGCCCCATCCCAGAAGCGAGTTTCTCTGGCGGGATGGTCCAGGTGCCACTCACTTCTGGGTGAGAAAAGGGCAGAACCTGTGAGTCTCAGGTTCTGCTTCTCTCCAGGGCAGCTAAAGCGCTCAGAACAGGCTTCCTGGGCAAGACGAGGTTCCCGCACGTCACCGGGGTGTGTGGAAATGAGTTGTCCACTGTGTAACAGCTCTTTTTAAGGAGATTGCCGCTGATATCAGATGGCAGTGTAAACGCTGTGGTTCAGCAGTGTTACGGCCCTTCAGCTAGGCTGCCATGCTGACGGCAGAGCACGGCGTGAGTGGACATGCAGAACCGGCCAGCCGGCAAGATGCTGACTTGGTAGAGAGCAGGTACGGATGCTGCTTCTTTGGGTGTCGGCAGCTTGTCCCTCAGGAGAGCCCTGAGCTCCCAGCAGCCCTGGGGAGACCAGTGGCAAATTCTTCAGGGAGCTGTGGAGTCCTTCCTTCCCCGGAATAAGTGAGAGTTCTCAGATGGTGGTGGTGGAAAGCTGATGGTAGCATACTTATTTCTTGGGAAATTAGGGACTTACAAGCTTTGGGCAGTGGGAGGGGTTTTGAGCATGAACGAGTTTGATTTGCTGGGGCTGGAGATGCCACGGATACTGGGTTGAAAGCCAAGACTCCAAGACATCTCGTTAGTGTAGCTTGGGTGTTTCCATGAATCCCTACGTGCTTGCTGAATGGGTTTCTTACCAGGAAAGTGTTGATCTTGTATTTACTGGAGGGCTACGTGATGCTGCTTAGAAGATCGGGGGTTCCCCAGATCAGATGGAGATGGAATCCAGCTGAGAAAGGGAGTCAGTCATATTTTTTAAAATTTCTTTATTCATTACAATTTATTCACTTTGTGCCCCAGCTGAAGCCTCCTCCCTTGTCCCCTCGCAATCCAGCTCTCCCTTCCTCTTCTCCTCCCACGCCCCTCTCCAAGTCCACTGACAGGAGAGGTCCTCCTCCCCTTCCATCTGACCCTAGCCTATCAGGCCTCATCAGGACTGGCTGCAGTGTCTTCCTCTGTGGTCCTCACCCCCATTAAGGGGAACAGCGACTGTCTCTGACATGAGCTCAATGGACCCAGTCATCTTATACGGAGCTCAGAAGCTGTCCGGAAATGCGGGACTTCAACGTTGATAGCAGAATCCCCCAGGAGGTATATCACAGAAGCTGGACTTTGAGGGTGTAGATCCTCATCCCGCATTCAGTTAACTGTGTCTGTGGTATGCTTGTGTTTGAAGATGAAGTCGCTGGCCTTCCAGCCAGGCTGCCTGCTTGCCATGCCCACTGTGCCATCATACACCGTCCATCTAGAGCCCTGAGCCATAATTACTCTTCTGTAAGTCACTTTTGATCCTGCTGTTTTATCTCAGCAGCAAAAAGTAACTAATACAAAATGAAAACAGCATCCTTTCAAAGTTCTCCCAAAAAACAAATCACATTTATTGTTAAAAATGAAAATACCAACAGTAATTTAGTATGTGCAATGATAAATAAAATAACCCTTCATGTCTCTCAGAGTTATAATATTAAACTACTAATAAGTAAATTTTGACTTATCATTAGAATCTCTGATTACTTTTTGCAAAACACTTAGCTGGCCTTTTCCAAGTGGAGCTATTCCCATAATTCTAGCATAACTTGTCAAAAAGAGGGCTATGGATTACTGTCAAACTTAAAGGGACCTTAGCAGGCTGGTGCATTCCTATATAGCTATCAGTGAGCTAAGGCAAGAGGAGCAAACAAAAACATAAACTAACAAATGAATGGATGCACAGAAAGGAAATCTCAAATTTTAGAGGATCGAAAGTAGAGGCTGGGGAGCTGGGTCAAATAGTAAGCATTCTTTCTGCATCTGCAAAGAGACTCGTTCAGAGTTTCAACATGCAGCTAAACAGCTAGGTATGGCCTGAAGAACCTGCTTCCCGACTCCTGGAAAAAGAATGCAGAAACAGGAGGATCCCTGGGGCTCTCTAGCCAACAGCCTAGCTAAAAGTTACTGATTCCCATGTTTAATGAGAGATCCTGTCTCAAGGAAGTAATATACAGGCGTGTCACCTCTACAAATGCAACTATACAAACAGATAACAACCCACCCGTACCCCACATATATGTACACACACACACAAATAAACATTGTGATAGCTTGTTCCACAGAGCACGGAAGAGAGTTTCACTACAACAACTTCATTGATTAGGCTTCCTGGATATCAGATATGATGTCCCTGGGTTGTGCATCTGGCATATTTAAGTCACTGCAGGAAGGGTAGGCACCTGTGTACCCACCCATGCTTGTTCTCCTCTGATCATGGAATCTACAGAAATACCCATGGCAAATTAGAATGTGACTTTACGTTGCCCTGGATACATTTGTTATTGAAACAATTCACCTGTCAAGTCACTAAGGGAGGGTCCTGGTCAGGAGGAGGATCTGACCGAAAATCCAGAACAACTTTATTCAGAAAATTTGTGTCAATTTGTTCACAATGGACTTTTTATATTATATCATAACTTCTTAGTTCTCATTTTTATTTCACATTCTAAGTTGGTTCAATATAATCTTGGCCTTTATAATGAAACAAACAGACCTTAAGAAAAGTATTAATGGTGGGATCTAGAAAAGATCATTCTGAGGGAGGTATCCCAGAAGGAGAAAGACACACATGGTATATACTCACTCATATAGACCTATAAGATATGATAAACATAATGAAAGCTATACACCTAAAGAAGATAAACAAGAAAGAGGACCCGTGGTAAGATGATCAATCCTCACTTAGAAAGACAAATGGGATGTGCATTAGACATAGGAGAAAACAAGTAACAGGACAGGAGCCTACCACAGAGGGCCTCTGAAAGACTCTGCCTAGCAGTGTATCAAAGCATATACTAAGACTCATAACCAAACCTTCGGCAGAGTGCAGGGAATCATATGAAAGAAGGGGGAGTTAGTATGATGTGGAAAGGATAGGAGCTCTACAAGGACCAAATATATCTGGGCACATGGGTCTTTTCTGAGATGGACACTCAACCAAGGACCATGCATGGATATAACCTAGAACCTCTGCTCAGATGTAGCCCGTGGTAGCTCAGTAACCAATTGGTTTCCCATAGTAAGGGGAACAGGGACTCTTTCTGACAGGAACTCAATGGCAGGCTCTTTGACCTTCCCACCCTCCAAGGGAGGAGAAGTCCTGCTAGGCCACAGAGGAGGACTTTGTAGCCAGGCCTGAAGATACCTGATAAAACAGGGTCAGATGAAAAGGGAGGAGGTCCCCCCTATCAGTGGACTTGGAAAGGGGCAGGGAGGAGATGAGGGAGAGAGGGAGGAAATGAGGGAGCAGATACAGCTGGGATACAGAGTTAATAAAATGTAACTAATAATAAAAAAATGAAAAGAAAAGTATTTTTGTAATTTTACAATTTTCTTTTGATTATATTTCTCAACTCATTAAGTCATAAAATTGTTACGAACAGCTTACTATATCAACACAGAAATTAATGAGGGAATTCCTACTTTCATAGTAACATGGTTGATAGAACCTTAGTACCTGATTGATAGAACCTTAAAGATACTGCTAGCATATATGTGTGTGTGTGTGTGTGTGTATTCTACAAAACTCCATTTTTCTGTAACAATAAATAGTGAATTTTGAAATGTTTTTAATAAATCAATGCACCTACTATTTTAACATGATTTCATATATCATACAATTTCATATGGACACATAATGGCTAATAATATTTATTAATGTATACATTTAGTGAATGATTGTGTGCACATTTTTCTTAATTATTCCCTCAGACCAGCTTTGTAAAAGTGGAATGATTGTGTCTGGGTAAATGTACATTTTAAATAGTTTTAATATATTTTGGCATTTTTACCTAAAATGTGGTTGTATCCTTGCCAATATACTCTGTTGTCTATGAACTGAGCAAAAGATAATGGACACCCTTTGTATTAAAATGTACGTTTATTTGTCTCCCAGTGGCGTATTAGTCTTTCTTCGGATCACTTTTTTCTTATAACTACCCTTGATTTTCTCTTAACACTATTCTATCAGAACATATGTGGACTTTGTATGGATGCCTAGAATCGTACGTTAAGGACACAATCCACTCATGAAATGAGTGGTGTGTATTATCTCCAGTCTACAGCATGTCCTTTGCTCTTGTGACATTTACTTATGTCATACAGAAATTTCTTATTCTATAAAGTCAAAGACATGAATTTTTTGTATAAACTTTGCCTTAATGGACTATAGGGTTATTCTCCACCTATAAATAAATAAAAATACAACTTTATGCACTTTAACCTTTTTATTGTCATATGTTAATTTTTGGTCCCATAAAGAATTGATAAACTCTCTTTTCTCACCAAAAGTGCTCTCATTTCAAATTTCTTAAAATTCTGTCATCTTAAAGAATGGCTTAAGGTCTTTTTATACCTGTGCTCTGACAAAACCAGAACTTGCCCTTACCTTTAATGGTTTGAATGAGTGTTCCCATGAGCATGGTGCTAGAGTCAATGAATGGCTCATACTGATATTTATCCATGGCCAAAAGACCTTGAGAAAATAACCATTTCCACAGCTGTTCCTAATCTTTAGAAGGGAAGGAAATAATTAAGCTAAATGCATTCTGGTGTGGGAAGAATCTTCATTATTCAATTACCATTCAATAATATTCATTCAAAACATAGTGTATAACAGACATAAGGTGCCATGAGTATACACAGATCATTACTGGAATGAAATTATCTTGATGCCATGATTAGCTTCGTGCTGAGTTCAAATAATGCTCTGAGGTCCTACTTTCAACATTTAAATGTTCCCTTACCTTTCAGCATTTTGAAAAAGGTTCCTGGTCTTCCAGTTTTGTTTTGGTTTTAGACTCACCGAACTATGAAGTCAGTATGAGTGTCTACTCTGTATTGAAAGTCTAGGACAGTCAATGACACACAGTGAATAGATTTTTGAGAATAAGTAAACAAATTGACAATTATAATCCATGCAATTTTCCTTTGCTCAAAATAATTTATCGTTAGGCATAGTCTTCATAGCTTAGTGAAATTTCACAAAATGTTATAGTATATAAATAGATAAAAGAGGGTATATATAGAAAAATCTCTTACCCTGTTGGCTTGGTGAAACAGCCAGCGTGTTCATGACAAAGAAGAGCTGGAATCTTCCAAATGCTCAGGTCACAGATCCACCTTCACTGGTGTACATGTAAATGCTGTTCCCATTTCCTCAGATGAGGGAATGAAATGAGAATCATGCCCAACCTGTAGAAATACTCTGGTTGGACTGAGTCGAGAGCATTTCTTTCTCTGTTCTCATTCTCCTTAGGCTTATGGCTGGAAACTCAAGTCTCCACACAGTGTCATCTTCTGGACCTTGAAGAGTTCAGCTTCAAGTCTCCATGTGCTAACCTAAGCCCAGAATGGTTCAGCTTCTGAAACTCACTCCTCAATAAGCTCAGTCTTTCTATTTCTTTTTGAACTCTTTCTGCCTGGTTCAACTCAGCAATTCTGACACAAATTCTTTTCCTAGATGACTGATTCAATCTGGCTTCTCTTGGATTATGACTGAATTGTTGTGGTTGGTCTTTAACTCTGGCAATATAGTTTAATCTTCGGGCTCTTATTCTCTAGCTCATTTTGTCTTCATCTCTCTAGTTTCTTCTCTCTGCAACCTTTCTCTGTAGAACTGTCCTGGTAAAACTATCACACACACACACACACACACACACACACACACACACTCACCATACTCTCACTACACTCCTTCCACTACTTTTCCCTGTGCTGCTCCTAAATAGCCTTTCTTACCTGTGCTGTTCTCAGGAGAGTTGAGCTGTCCTACCCTGACTCATTCTGTCAGATCTTTCTCTGATTTGTCACTTTTCCTGCCCCTCAGTTAGACATCACTTTCAAACAGATAGTTTCCTCTATAAACTAATCTTACTTTCATTGTTTTGGACTAAAGGTGTGGACTAACGGTGTGCCTACCTTACAGCCAGATCACATAGACCTAGAAGGTCTCTATATGTCATTCCTTGCCAGAGCAGCCATGTTGCTGGGTTAAAATTCCTCCAAACCTGTCTCATGTCCTCCACCTCTGAATATTTTATATTGTTTGATTAACACAGAAAATTAGCATGTAATCAGCCATTGAAATGTCAATGAAGAAGAAAACAAAACAAAGTGACTCTTCTTTGTTTTCAGCATAAATGTTGATGTGTTACTGTCTTGTGAAGTGCAGAGAAAGAGAGTTTATGCGATGGGAGATCTGAACACTTTAGAATTTCAAAGTCCACCTTTTCTGCTTCTAGCTCCTCTATTTCATCTCCACAACCTGATATACCTTGCGCACCTTATGCGATTACTGGGTTCAATGTATATGAACTGCCATAGCTATTGTATTGCAGATATCAATAAGGGAATTGACATACTTCATCTCCTTAACAGTGACTTTTCTGAATATAGTCTATCATATATATATATATATCACATATGTATGTATATATATATATGCATATAGTGTACATATATATATATATATACATATATATATACATATATATAGATATGCATTTAGTACCACCTGTCAAAAAAGTACCTAAGTTTCAAGATTCTATTTAATTTTTCAATAGTGCAACCCTTTGTCATTCCCCAACTAGACTAAGAAATATTACAGGAAAAAAATAATAAACTTATCAGTACCTTTGTCTACTGCTCTTAGGTACCAAAAAGATTATTCAAATTTTACTTTGTTTTTATTTAATCTCTTAATGTAATATATTCCAAAACAATTTTTATGAGCTTTTGGCTAACTTTGGAATAATTTCCAAACTTAATTAAATTTCTTTAAGAAAATAATCATCATATCAGAGAATTCCTATGTTAGCTTTTCAACATGCTAACATTTCTTTACAGACGGCAAGGCCAGGCTGTGACAGAATTCATAACTGTAGCTATAACTGGCATGCTCACGTCTTACTCAAAGGACACAAACCTTAAGATTCTTACATTAATTAGTAGTGCACCTACTTCAGATACTAAAACATGGCATTAGGTTTAAAGCAGTTAAGCCCTCCTGACCTTGTCCGACTTGGAGTTATCAGACTGACAGCCATTCTGCTTTCGTGAGTGTAGATCAGCATCCAGTCCATGACAAAAGGGGTGAAGCACTGGATCAGAAGACCTAATAAGAAAAAGCTGTGCATAAATCCAGTCCAAACCAGTTCACACTGCTTAAGAACTGAGGAGTAAACCCTGTATAGCTTCAATATATGTAGTTATCTTGGAAAGGGGGCATTTTTCCAACTGGCTACAGCCGTCTTAGCTACTTGTTAAGCTCTAGCTCAGCAATAGGCTTAAAAAGCATGACTAAAATATTCATGTTTGACTCTTGTGCCTGTAAAAAATGAATCACTAGTTTATTCATCTTGCTTAATGACACAGAAGGGCAAAACAAGTACCCAAACAATGAATAATAATGCTAGAACTCAGGCTGCAAAATCAATACATCAGATCAGCAGAGTTTGCTTTGTCTTAGCGCTCTCCTCCCTGAATGCAGTAGGGCTTTCCTTCTGAATTATGTATGTGTATCGACCTAATTACATAAATATTGGCTTTTCCTTATATGAGGCCTTTTTTCTAGCTCAGTGTAATTATGATGTCAATATTTGTGGCTGTAGTAACACTGAGTTGAAATCCGTTCATTGTGACGGATAGTAGTATGTCATGAGGTAATTCAGAGTCACATGGCCTTAGAGCATTGGTGGTAGTAGATAATGAGGGAATAAAATAGCAATTCCCTGGGTGCGTCGCACTAACACTTACTACCTGAAGAAAACAATTGGTTCATTGTAAATCCCTTAGGGACCATTTTCTACCCAGCCTTTCAGATGCCACAGCACATAGGAATAACAGTTTGAAATTAAATAAATTATTTCACCTGCCTTTTCTTTCTTTTCTATTTAAATCAAGTGTTTCATTTCTATCCTCTATTGTCAGTATTCTTATTGACAAGTTCTCCAATATACTGACAGATATCTATCTTGTTATCTTTCCATCTCTATGGTTACATAATGGCTACACAATTCAAGGATTTGTGGATATTGTTATAATAATGTTCTGTGTCCACTCTCATGTGTAAAATCTAAACAGTCACACTCATAACGACAGAGTGTAGAATGCTGCTTTCCAGGAGCTCCTAGGGCTTGCAGGCTTCCAGCTGCAGAAGGAGGAGAGCTGGTGGGTCAAACAGGAGATGTTTTTCAGAGAGAAAGTATAAAATTCAGGCAGGAGACACAAGTGTTTCGGAGGTAACACAAAGCATTAAGTATAGCTCATAACACTGTATTGTACATTACATTTCAAAATTGCTAAAAAAGTAAATTTGAAAGTCTCAAGACAAACTGATTATTTATTCCACACTACATTATATCATGACAACACTTTGTGCTGTATAAAATATACTTAATAGTAAAATTTAATGAAAAATAAAAAAATAAGTATTAAAAAACCCTATACTTATTCTATTTTGATATAAGGTAATATCTAAAAATTCAACTTTAAACGGTTGAATTATTTAATTATTTAATTATTTAATTATTTCCTCTTACTTGGTTGCATTCTGTCATTGACACAATTGGATATGTAGTTATGGACTATCTCAGGATACTTTATCTCATTAAATTCCTTTGTTTCTTTACCAACCAATGTCATTAGAGAAATATTTATAAAGAAAAAAAATTTAATTTAATTTAATTTTTTATTGTTAGTTACATTTTATTAACTCTGTATCCCAGCTGTATCCCTTTCCCTTATTCCCTCCCAATTCCACCCTCCCTTCCTCATCTCCTCCCTGCCCCTTTCCAAGTCCACTGATTGGGGAGGACCTCCTCCCCTTTCGTCTGACCCTGTTTTATCAGGTATCTTCAGGACTGGCTACAAAGTCCTCTGTGGCCTAGCAGGACTGCTCCTCCCTTGGGGGATAGGGAGATCAAAGAGCCTGCCATTGAGTTCCTGTCAGAAACAGTCCCTGTTCCCCTCACTATGGGAAGGAAACCAATTGGATACTGAGCTACCTCGGGCTACATCTGAGCAGAAGTTCTAGGTTATCTCCATGCATGGTCTTTGGTGGAGTGTCAGTCTCAGAAAAGACCCCTGTGCCCAGATATATTTGGTCCTTGTGGAGATCCTATCCTTTCCACATCATACTAACTCCCCCTTCTTTCATATGATTCCCTGCACTCTGCCGAAGGTTTGGTTATGAGTCTTAGTAGAAAGTGGACACAGGGTAAGATGACCAATCCTCACTTAGAAAGACAAATGGGATGTGCATTGGACATATGACAGGAGTCTACTGCAGAAGGCATCTGAAAGACTACCTAGCAGTGTTTCAAAGAATTTTTTTTTTAGTCAGAAAAGATTTTGCTTTGCTCTTACAGCGTTTCTGAGAACGCCTAGATAACAGTGTCACTTTTACAATATGAGTAGGACAGGACTAATCGTGAAGCATACAGCTTGGAGTCTTGGTGGAAAAAGGGGAAGACAATAAAAGCATGACCACTGTTAGCATAAGCCTCAGGTATAAGAACTTTCCTAGGCTTCCAAGCCCCACATCACCCTGTTGCTCTCTTATTTGCCCTTCAGGGATTCCAGACAGCATGAACTTCAGTGACGTCAAGAAAGTCCACCGAGCAGACCCCGGAAGGACTCTGGACGCGACTGGTGCGGGACGTGCCACCAGAACTGAGTCTCTGACCCTCGCTCTGATGGGGACGCTTGTGTTCCTTCCCTGGCTTTGGTAATGGGGCTCTTCTGTCGGGACAGACCTTACTCGAGTCTTGATTCACCCCTTATCTCCTTAGGCCTGGAAAAACAAAGAACTCTTTAACAGTAACAACTGATTTACAGAAAAGTGAAAAGTGTGTTATGCTAACTCCTTACAAGACAGTTCGAATGTCCACCAAGTACCTTGAAATCAAGATTCTGATACACTGTTTCAAACTATGTCTTCCTGGCTTCTAACTTAAACCTTCTTAACTTCTGTTTGTTTGTTTGTTTGTTTGTTTCCAAGACAGTGTTTCTCTGTGTATCCTTAGCTGTCCTAGAGCTTACTCTGTAGGCTGGCCTTGAACTCAGAGATATGCTTGTCTCTGCTTCCCAAGTGCTGGGATTTAAAGTGGGTGCCACCACTGCCTGGCTAAACCTTCTTAAATTCTAACATTAAATCTAAACTGTGCAAAGCTCAGAAGTGACCTTGAGTAAGAAGGATTTGGTGTATATGTAAGTCTTTTCTCAGTTTCAAACCCCTTCCTTTTACTATTGAAAATGTTGCCATTTGAGAGTGTGTTTGCCAGGCACAGAAAACAAAAAGTAGTATTTCTTAAAGTACTGGGAATAGAAATAACATTAAGTTATATCACAAAAAAGGCAAATATTATGCATGCATTTTGAGTGATTCTTTCAATTTTGCAAGCTAAAGAAAAAGTTGCAGAAGTGTGATTTATAGAGTAGATTAGCAGGGTGATTTCATGTAAGTTCACCAAAGGAGCCTGGTTATGTTTTCTCCACTGAGCTTTGGAACTTAGACACACCTATGTGATGTCCTTTTGCATTTGAAATGCACTGTAGTATTATGTCTCTGTTTCTCCTTTCTCTTGACCTAAAAGATCTAGTTATGTCAGAAAGCACACTTGTATATTCCAATAAAGCTGTTGATTATTTGATGAAAAAAATTTAAAGAATATTATGGTCATTTTTCCTAACAAAAGTTTATTATTAACACTCATATTTGAAAATGTTATTTGCTTTTTTGTGAAGAAAGCATCATATGGAGCAAACAGTTGGCTATCCATGCACAAGGTCTGATGAATATCTCACTGTGGACAATAAGGCAGAGCATAAAGTGTACAAGGCTTTAGTTCTCTTCCTATGTTCTCAGCAGGAAAGTTTCTAATCCACCATCCCTAACTTCGCAGTTGGGATCAGTTGCCTCAGTGGACGTTGATAGGATACTTCTAGAGCTGCACTTAAGGAGGAAGAGATTAGTATGACATCTGGCTGTGGCCAGGAAATATAATGAATACAAAGCAAAAGAGAGGAAAAGGAAATGCTGGGCTGCTTAAGCAAATAATTCAAAAGGATTTAAAATGACTTCTGACAAGGGTTGAAAAGGACTCAATTCAACAGCCACCATGACAAAAGCAGATTAATGTTCCCTAATCAGGAAAGAACATGTGATAACCCTTGGCTCTCCAAGGTTCTCAGTCAGGTGATCAGAGACTTATCAACTTAAACTACAATATTTTTAACTGCTCAAGTGGGTTTTATTGTCTATTCAAATATGTTTTAAAACTGAAAATAGTATTTCACCTGGTTATTCTCTGTGTAATTTTCTCAGGCTACTGGTCCAGGCAGAGATGGTTAGTCCTTGACCCCTCATCAGCACTAAACTCACCACAATCCACAAATTACAAAGTTAAACTTTTCTCCCCACAATTTTCTCTCCAATCTCAGCCTTTTATTCAGGTCACTGTTTCAGGAGGGGAAAAAAAAAAGGTAATATTAAATCACTCCTGCACTCTTGCTGCTGTCAAGGCTAGTTTTCCATAGAAGAGTGTCTGGGTGCCCGAATTAGAGAAAAATAATTTTAAAAACCAACAAATTGAAGAGCATAGCTCTGGAGTCCAAGATGGATATCGACAAAATTAGTTGGTTGAAGATAATTTGGGGCATTATGGAAGTGGACCAGAGCAGAGAACTAGCAGAGTCAATGGCTAGAGTTTGTGGACTGCATTTTACATTCTCAGGTCTGTGACGTCTGCCTCCAGCTGTGTGCTCTGGAGACTGCACATGTCAGAACGCTGCTGTGAGAGCTCAGAGCCCTTGGGGGTTTTCAGAATTTCTTTAAGAGCCTCAGGCATCATTTTTGTATTCTTAGTCGAGGGTATTCATCCTTTAACACCCCACTTGGTGACATTTTATATTTATGTACCACATCATGGTGTACTAAGTTCTTTCAGATAAACAAAGCATCACCTGTGGCCATCAACACTCTCTAGGTTGACTTGATTTTTAGTCAGTTAAGAACCATGACACTGATTTTCCTTTAATATGGTTCCAAATCTGCATCTGGCTGTTTTCCATAAATGATATCTAAAAGGGTTCAAGTATCAATCTCACTGCCATGATGACTTTAAAATATCAACGTATCATATTTTATACTCGTATTTTATATTGAATAATTTAATAAGGTCATTTCTGAGCAGAGTGTGATTTTTATACACATAGAAGTAATCTTAAAATTTAACAAAGGGTTGAGCAGTATAGCTCAGTTGGAGAGTGTATATTGTATATGCATGAGGCTCTAAATTCAATAATCAACATCTGCATCTCCTAGAAACTCTACAGAGAGATTGTGCAAGAGAGAGACAGAGACAGAGAAAAGAGAGAAACCTTTTAAAAAAAAAAAAAAGAAAAAGCCGCCAACAAGAGCCTTTATACCTTAGCTGAGTGTTTTGCATCTCTGTGGGAGGAGTTGGTTAAGAATCATAGCTAACAATTATTTGCCTATTATTTTCCATAGTCACAGTGATAAATGAGTTTATTGAATTTATGCACAATCTCTTTTCATCTTCCCAATAACATCAACACCTATATTTTACCAATAAGAGAAGTGGGGCTTGGGGATACAATGGAATTTGTCTTATGCCATGAAAATAATTATTATATAATTAGATTGGTGATTGTGAGATCTTTGAAAAAAACTATTTACATTTCTAGCTCAAAAGCAACATTGTTACTTATCAATAAAGAAAAAGCAGAGGCCTTAACATCAAAATTGTCCAGAATTATTGAAGTGTCTAAACGAGTATTTTTAAATAAAGTATGATTGACTCAATAATTTCATCATTGTCCATTGTCAAACTGCATATTACTTTAGAAGCATATTGAAAAGGAACAATGTATATGTGAGCTTTTTGTCCCAATAGCTGCTAATCTCTGAATGTTTAAATCACAGTCAAATATACCTGCCCCCTCTCCCAAATAAATCAAATAAAAGTGAAAAAGAAAAATACCACTTTCATCACTATCATGAAGTTACATTTTCATTTGCTGCGATGGGGATAAAATTTCTTCACCTATGGAACACAAAATAAAATTAAAGAAGGAATTAAGAAAGAGAGCTGGAGGGAGGAGGGAAGGAATGGTGGGAAGACGAGAAGGGGAAGGAAGGATGGGGAGGAAGGGAGGAAGAAGGAGTAGGGAGGCAAGCAAATGGGAATCTTGCTTTATAAGCTCTGGATTAGCCTTTTCAGCTACTGCCTTCTTGGGAGCGTCTTGTGCATGTGACGACGCTGGCCTTATTTTCTCCTCACTGAAGCGCAGAAATGAATTAGATATTTTCTCCAAACACTCATATTTTCTGAAGTGTTTACTAAGCATGCTTAGCAAAGGACTCAATTAGGTTATTGTTTTCAGACACTTAAGCTACTTTTTTTTAATCTCCAGAACCCTTCAAGAACAATAAAAATGTTTCTTTCTTACAACATGAGTTTACCCAGGACTTCTGTTACTCTGTAAGAAAGTCCCTGTGTGCAGTGATGTCAGTATTTCCTCAGACTGCCAATTGTATGTTCGAATATAATTACATGGGTTACATGAAACAGTAATAATTAAGATGGCTATGTATGTCTTTGGACTATCAACATTTTCTTCAAATGATATTATTGTGTGTAACTCATTTCTAATTAAAATATCAATAAAGTACCAATTATTGATCGAAATAATTTTGTCTTCTAAAGTTAAACAGTGATTTTTGCTGTTGCTATTATTTTTAAAATAATACAAAGGAATTTAAAACGTTACATAATATAATTAAAGCATTCATTGTAGCACAACAATAACTTATTTGGAATGGAGTGAGCAGTGAATGTTAGTATATATATTTGAAAATGTGTCATTTAAGAGTCTCCTCCTCCTTCTTGTAAATGTCCGTTATTGATTAAATAAAACAGAATGAGCTAATAGGAGAGACAAAGCTGTATTATAGAAATGCAGGTTTATTGGGAGCAGCGAGGCAGGGGGAAGGGAAACGGGAAAGGAAGTCCGCACTGGGGTGGGGAAGAGGGCATGAAGAGGGGAAAGGAGGAGCAAGGGCAGAAAAGGGAAAGGGATGAAGGAATCAAGATGTCTGGTTATGAGGAGAAGGACCTCTGGGGAAGAAGCCCCGCCCCTACGGGGAGAGCAGGGTATGGCAGCCACGCCCTGCAGCTCGCAATAACAGTTCACACTCGGTGGGTTTTGACATGAAGTTTCGGGGGTTGTACGTTGTGCCTTTCCAGTAACGTTTTGCCTTGACTGTAACAAAGGTCACAGAGAAAGACATACTGCAGTTTGAAAAGTAGAATTAAAAACAGGACAGGGGATCGACAAGAGACAGAACTCCTGGAAAGAGAACAAATGGGTGAACCATGAGCATATATTTGGTAATTTGGTAAGTAAATTTTGGCTTTTGTGTGTTTTCATACTTATGTTGAAAACTATGGGTATAGAAGCACTGAGGGTGGTAGAAGAAAAAGTCTTCGTATTTTCAGACGATGAACAACTAAAACCAGCAGCATGAAAAAAAAGTAAGTAAATATGCACCATGTTGCAAAATAAATGCAACAAAATTATCAGGGCAGTATTGGTTTTTTTTCTTTTTAATTTGAATTTATCTTTTATGATTTATTCACTTTACATCCCTAGTGTTGCCCCCTCCCTCGTTTCCTCTCAGCCCCAACCTCCACCCCTCTCTCTCTTCCCCACCCCCCATTATGCTCCAGTATTTCTTAGAAAGGGGGAGTCCTCCTCCCCTACCATCTAACCCCCCAGCCTATCAAGGCTCGTGTCAGGACTGCCTGCATCATCTTCCTCTGTGGCCTGGCAATGCCCCCTCCCTCCCTAACGGGCCAGTGGTCAAAGAGCAGGCAACAGAGTGCATCTCAGAACCAGTTCCTGCTCCCTTTACTAGGCTATCCACATGGAGACTGAGCTGCCCATCTGCCACATCCGAGCAGGGGGTCTAGGTCCTCTTCATGCACGGTCCTTGGATGGTGCATTGGACTCTGCAGGCCCCCACAGGCCCTGATTTGTTGGCTCTGTTGGTCTCCTTGTGGAGCGCCTGTCCCCTCCAGGTCTTTAGGAGAAGACAGGGTGCAATATTGTGGTTTTTAAAGCAGAGCCAGTTCCACAGTTGTGGCCTAGGTGCCACTTAGCAAAGTTAATGCAAGCTGCACCGCCCCTGTGTCCCCACATACTCCCCCTTACAATGATTTTCTGCCTATTTGTTTCATTGACTTTATGTTTTCTCTTCCATAAAAACTGAGACAAACTACATCAATTCCATGAAATGACTTAGAGAAGAAGTTAATGCATCATTTATTAGGGACCCTCCTGTCCCCTGATGAGCAGAGATTCATGTCCTCTCCCAGGGTGCCTCCTGATACAATGAATACATTCCTTGGATGATATTAGTTCCCTGTGCATTCTGCCTGTTGACAGCTGTTGACATGGAAAGAGAATGTGAAGGAAAGGGTTTAAGAGTATTTGAATGGGGTTTGGGAAAGAAAGAAAGATTGAGCAACTGTGTAGCTAAAAGGGCTTATTCAGGGAAAGTTTTCTGTTTTCAGTGCATATACTATGATTTTTCACTCTGACTTAAGGTTTAAATATAAATTGTTTCTCTAATATGATCAGAATTCTTGGATAGTCTTTTTGACTGGCACATTCAGACAGTTCTATCTGCCTGCTTATACCAGTAGGCATAACGCCACCCCAGTGGGGTGAGAAATTACACTGACAAAAAAAAAAAAAAAAGTGTGTTCCTAATTATTTTACCCTAAAGTTATCCTCACATGGGTATTTATAAGTAACAAATCATTTTATGGCTTCAGTAAGGACTTTCTATTGCTAAGGAAGTGTTTTAAGACATCCAGGCTTTAAAACCTTTCTTTCATTGCACTTCTCAAGATCCAAAACCTTTGATCAGTGTTAGAAGTTGTATACTCATACTTTTTTTTTTCAGGGAATTCACATATTTTCTTGTTCTTTTTCCTTCCCATTTGTCTTTCTTTCATATTAAGTTTAGCTCTAGCAACAAGGTTTAGCATCCTGAGGAGAATCCCTATGCCAGATGCCCTTTTGATGGGCAGTCAGTTCCATCAGTGACTTACAGCATCGAAATTTGCAGTAGGGAAAAGAACACGTCTTACAGATATTTTAGAGCCAATTTTCTGTCTGACCTTGAGCAAGTCTTGTGACTATTAGCACTGCAGCCACCTTTCATAAAGTTGTGTCCTCAAGCCGAACAATCCCTAAATCTGTCTAAATTGCCAGATCCCAAAGCTAAAACATAGATCATTACTAATATAGCCATATAGGAAGTTTTCTCACCTGATGGTTTTTATCACTTAGCATTATCTATTATGTAAAAGGCACTAATAATTTTAGTTACAATTTCATGCATTTGTTTAAAATTCCAATTTTTATCACTTCCAGGGACATTTTTCTGAGTGAGACAGAGTATAATCTTTTTCGTGTATAAAATAAAGAACAGATAGAAACATGCTCGGCTCTTGTGTAGTGGGAAGGACACTATGCTGTCATATCAATAATATTTAGTCAAAAATTTTTGGTTCTAAATTATTTTCAGGAATTAGTAGCCATAGTCTTCCTAATTCAGCTATGGCGTATCATGATATTCAGAGACAAACAGTACTTTGACTAGCTGCCCTGAAAGACTAAACAATAAAGGGCATGGAAGTCAATGGGAAAGCTACCCCAGTTGGTTCCACAGTGTTTTCCCTTCTCATAGAGTTTTCTAAGAGACACTTTGAAATATGCATAAACAAATGTTGCCGCCTCTGGTAATTTATTACAGGACGGGAAGATGGAATAGAGTTTATTTTCTGGGCTACTGTAGCACAGGGACTAATTCGGAAAATGAAGGAAGAGCACGAGGGCAGCAATGGAACCAAATATTCATATCATTCTACAAATGTGCAGATGGAGGCCTGAGTCCCAGCTCACACTGTGTCTACTCATGAGAGTTGGTAATGTGCCTGAGTTGCAGCTCACAACAGCATACATCTTATGAATATAGGTCATGTATGACGTTAGTATTTCGGGTCCCCATTTATAAATTCTTTTCCAAAAGAATCTGACACTTTCATCAAATATTGTGAAAGGAAATTATATGTAAATAATACTTGTTACACACACACAGTTAATTGGATTTATCCTATGCAGGAGATAATGCTTTTCCCAGAAACCATAATTTGTAAAATAAAAATTTTATTGTCAGGTGTGGGATAACTTCACACAATTGCTGATTAATGCTGTCTCAGAGAACTAAAAAAACAACTTAGGCTTTCATATTTGTTGTGGTTTAAATAAGGAAGTATCCTCTTAAGCTCAGGTATTTGAACATTTGGGCCCTAGTTGGTGGTTTGGGGACATTGAGAAGATGCAGAATGGCTAGAGAAAGTTGGGTACTAAGAAAACAATTCGATGGTTTATATAGAAGACAGAGAGAGAAAGGATGTAATGACTATATGTTTTTAGATAACTATTCAAATCTGTGATTATTCTGTGTTTGTTGTTTAGCCCAAATGTATTAGTTTATAGTATATCTTGACTATTTTCTAGATCAATAAAAACAATTTCAAAAATAATTGTAATTGATATATAAAACTTTCCTGTGAATGTTACATAGTTTATTGAGTCAATCCCCTATTGAGAGTATTAAGTATTTAATAATTTATCATAAACAATGTTGTCATGAAAATCTTTATAAACTAGGTTTTACTCACCACGATTATGTTGCTAAATCAGTTTTTTCTTAAGGGGAACAAGGAAAAGAGGTGTCTTATTATACCTAGACCACAGTAACCAAGGAAAATGAAACCAAGCAAGTAACAATAACTATGACACGCACTGTTCTTGTTAGGGTTCTGTTTTGTTTTTGTCTTTTCATACTTAGTGAGCTTATTGTGGCTTGAATGAGATGTTCCCCATAGTCTCAGTTAGGCAGTATTTGGAGAAGTTTAGGAGGTGTGACTTTTTGAAGGAAGTATTTCCCTGGAGGCATGCTTTGAGGGTTTAAAGACTCTGTTACTTCCTACCCCCTGTTTGCTTTCTCAGCTGGGTGCTCCAGCAGCCATGCCTGACACCTGCTGCCTGACACCTGCTGCTATGCTTCCCTACCATTGTGGACTTGAAACCTCCAGAACCTTAAGCTCAGATAAACTCTTTCTTCCATAAATTGCCTCAAACATTTTATGCTGGCAACAGAAAAGTGATGAATACAGCTCATTCTGTTTCTTTGATCCATTAATTGAAAGGAAAAGTTTTTTTTTTTAAACTCAAATTTTTGTTACCATGATGTGCATATATACCTTTCTTCCCCAAATAGATTAAAGGGTTCACAAGATATTTGAAGCTTTTGTGGTTGCAATGGCCTTTGAATAAGGAAAAGTCAAAATATACATTTTGAATCTATGCTAGTTACTATAACAAAGAAAAATCCTGCAGATGTCCTAAATTTGAATACAAGGATTAAGAAACCAAAGATAAGTTTACAGCCACAGGTAAAATCACAATAAGACTTGGCCGTGAAGCCTTGTCTTAAATCCCAGGGGCCAAAAAAGGAGAGTCTCCTTGTCATGCCTACATCGTGGAACCCCCAAGAGACCACAGGAGTCGAATCCCTTGCAAACTATGAGGAACTCTTTATTACAAGCTATAGCTTGGGCTCATACCCTCACTGATGCAGTGGTTGAGAGCAGAGAGCCTCTTGCACAAGGTAGGTGGTTGATTTAAAGGTTCCAGTCCTTACCGGCCTGCCAAAGCAAGGGAATTCCTGCCTGGTAATGGTCTATTGGTCAAAACACAAAAGAGGATGTTGCATTTTGGTCTGACTGGCTGTGGGGAAACACCAAAACCATTAATAAGCTTGGCTGTCCAAGTGGAGAGGGGCAATCTGAACTGGTTTTCTAGCAGCTGTATCTGTAGTGGGCAGGAAAAGAATGCAGTAAAGCTGGTTCCTCCCAACAGGTGCCTGGACATGTCTCCACCTGTTTGGCCTTTGTTCAGGCTTGTGTTTTAAACTTTAAACCAATAACTCAAAAAAGAACTAATTTTTAATTCTTTGGTGTCACATTCCACCCTTCCCTTCATCATTTGAAGACCCAATCATGGGTCTTTCAAATATGACCCCTGGTCTCCTGCCGATTTACCTTCCATAATGGGATCTGAGTGACTAACCATTAACTGTATTGCTCCCAAGCATTCCTTCATGAAAGCCATTAGGGATTTAAAATACAGGGTGCAAAGGTAAAAATCAAAACGAGTATGGGTCCCATTAGGGTGGTTATAAGGGTAGTAAGCCAAGGGGAACTATTATACCAGGATTTAAACCATTCTCTGGAATCCTCTCTTTTAGCATCTCTCCAGGCTTTTTGTCCAGTTGCTGCTCCAGCTAAGCAGGTGCCCAAGATAATAGCTAATGTCATGGAGCTCCTTTTGACTTAGCATTTCAGCCCATTAGGTAAGATAAAGGGTGACAACGAATCTCTCTCTTCTGAATTTCTTCTGACTGACATTGGGGTGGAGACATAGGGGACCCAGGAAGGCTGAAAAGCTAGTCAAAAGCTAGGCAACAGGGCAATATCTAATTAGTGATCCAGTTGAAGAGACATGGAGCCATCATATCGGCTGGACTGGTTTACTTCAGCTTTCAGCAAGTCCAGATTTCAGCTTGCAGTCCATAGCTGATCCCCGAATAGAGTCTGTCAGCCAGGTACAAAACTGCTATGACAAATTCAGACTAGAGACAGAAGTTAAATTTGTCTAGTAAGTGGGGGAAAGTGAGGAATCCCAAGACCAAGAGAAAAACTTATCTGGGGTCCATTTGAGCTATGCTAGATCCAGGTCTCATGACTTTTTGATTTCCTGAAACTCATGAATTTTATTTTTCAAAAGTAAGTATATTAGAATCATCATTGTATTGAGATCCATACTTTAAAAAAAGCAGTTAACAGGTGTCTACAAGACAGCAGGAGTAAACTAATGCCACTAAGACCGACCTAGTAAAATCTATGGCTTTAGGGTAAGATATACACATTAGACAGATGTTTTTAGTATATGCCTTTACAACTTACATTCATACACCTATTTAGACCCTCCAATCTTCCCTGCATTTATCAACTTTGAAACATTTTCCTAGGCCCTAAAATAAATTTTTATATCCTCATAACTTAAACTTTCATATCCTCTGAACTTACATAAACTTTACATCTTTCTATCCAGTTATTTACCATAAGTCACAGGCAATTAACATGAAGCCTGTGAGCAAAGCAAACCTCTTTGCCTTTCTAAATAAAAGATCTAGTACCTAGTAGTTCTAACTAGCTAATGAATTGACCAATGAACTAACAGTGACTCTAATTATCTCCTCTTTAGCTGAAAAGCTACCATTAGCTTAGCTTAGCCATCAATGTGTATCCTGAGAAGGATAAATTATAAGCTAAATAAATGTACCAATCTACATACCAATTAAAATGATAGAGACAACTAGCCAGTTTGCCACTTAGGCAGTTGTCCCTGGCTCCTATTTCTCTTGGCATCATGAGTAGAGGCAGTCTGGCCATCAGGCACAGAAGATGAGAGACTTTCTGTGGAAAAAAAGAACATGAGAGACTGACATCACCTTGTCTTCAGCAATGTGAAACAAAGACTCTTCAGGTGTCCACAGCTTTGTCCACTGTTTAGGCTGGACCCTAGCAATGGGCCATTTGGGGCAGTCTTGGGCAGTGGTTAGCATATCACCATCCAGAATCAAAGTCATCTGTCATTGTGCCCAAATCTTCTCAGAGACCTTTGGGAGCTACTGCCAAGATTTTGGGACTCTCTGTCATAATAAGCTTACACATATTAAAATGCCATATTCCACAGATCTCTGACTAGCTTGAGGACCAGAATATGAATTTTGCTCTGTCTATCTGTAGTTATCTATTCTAAATTGCATTCTGTAAAACAGAATGCCATAATCTCTAATTCTGACATATTCCTTAGATAACTGTTTTAGTACCATATCTATTTCAAGTAGATCTACATAGGCAAACTTTGTACTTACCCATCCTAGGATTAACCTTGAAACATAAACACTCTTGTTTATGTAAAGCTCAATCTTGTAACCAGCTGCAGTCATTAGCATAACTTAAATATATTTCTGAACTAAAATCAAAGCAAAACTTTCAATCAGATACAGTTCATAGAGGGGCTAGCAAATCTTGCCGATCCCACCACATTGCATCAAGACTAAACAGCAAAAAGCTTCAGTGCTGCCTCCCATGGTCTAGCACTGTGGCTCATTTACAGTTGCCATAACCAAGTTTTAACATTGTAATCAAATATGTTTTAGAAGCAACTGTAAAACAGAACAGTATCGAACAATTTTAAACTGTACTTGAACTAGTCTGGCCACACCAAACCTATTGGCCAGAAAGAAACAGCATTAATCCACTCATTCAGGAACTGGCAGCCAGGCACACATTTCAAGTCAGCCTGTTAATCTGAACAGGCCTTCACAAACCTGGGCTGAATCACACATACAGCATGCCCCAAAAACACAATCCTAAATCATCCATATATTTTAGATATGTGTAAATATAATAAATATATATTATATATAATAAATAAACATATATATAATCCTTTAAGACATCATTATAAAATGCCTGATAAACTTTAAAATGTTTCATATCCTTAAACATATTTTTAGAAAAAAATCTGTTTTTGCAATATCAAAATAAAATACCATTTTTAGGAGTGAAATCACAAAGCATAGCCATAATTTTAAAAGTCAAAACCAAATTTTACCAGTGTAAACAATCCAATCTCCAAAAACAATACCAATTTAAAATGAGACTTGTCTTCTTAGTAAAAAGGAAATAGGATGATAAAATTCATTACAACTAAGAGGTTCTATGATTCTTCTTCTGCCCTACCCCATACCATGTGAAATTTCAAGATGGCAGAGTCACATCACATGGCAAGTCACATGGCTGCTATTTAAAAACATTGTGCTTCTATAGATTTTACAAACATATATGAATACAAATATATGTTCTAAATAAGAGTTCGACTTTAACCTTTAAACATATCCAATAACTGTTAATCTACAACAAGACATACAGAGCATATTACCCATTAAGATCAGTCAGAAATAAACATGTAATGGCCATACAGACATTGAAACAGACAAACAAAACTTTTCTTATTCCACCCAGCTGTCATTTCAAGCACTTTGTCCTATCAGCCCCAGGCAGCTCCCACAGCCCACCCTGACCTTGGCTGTTCTCTACCTGTCCCACCCTGAAGCATGCTCCCACCAGTGACCAGAGGTGTCCCAGCTTGTAGTGCTGGGAGCAAGGGGCAGGCAAAGTCACCACAGTACACAGCTGTATGGTCACCCGCCTACTGAGACCATCATATGCTGGGCATGTCTGCACATGCCTGGCCTTTGTTCAGGCGTGTGCTTTAAACATTAAACCAATAACTCAAAAAGCTAATTTTTAATTCTTTGGTCTCTCATCCTCACTGTCTTCACAGACAAACTTATAGCTCTGGTCAGATAGAAATACTCCACTGCTTCCTGGAGCTACTGTGAGTGGTCTCATAAATACGTCACAAAAATGCTGATTTTTCTAGTATCTAGGAGTGCAACAAACTTTTTTTGTTCATACATACATAGGGCTTTAGCTTTGGGTTTAGCAATAGTTGGACTCCAGGAATCATTTTAAGCATGCTATTGTACCATATTAGTTTCATTTAATAACTCCTATAAATTCTCCACCTCAAATTATCCTTTAATTATTATGTTAATTCTCACCATTTTCAAAGGAAGTTGGGATGAAAATGGATTAAATCCTGATATATGGGGAACCACTTGTGAAAATATTTGAGTCTTAACATCATTTTCTGATATTGTAAAAATTACCCTGACCAAAGTATCAGCCTCTGCTTCAATCCCCTGCTGGGTCCTTTGTGGTAGGCTCCTGTCCTGTTCCATCTTCTCCCACTTCTGATGTCTATCCTGTTTGTCCTTCGAATGAGGATGAAGCATCTTCCCTAGGGTCCTCCTTGTTGTTTAGCCTCTTTGTGACTATAGATTTTAGTATGTTTATCCTATATTATAAGGCTATTATCCACTTATAAGTGAGTATATACCATGTGTGTCTTCCTCACTCAGGATGATCTTTTCTGGCCCAGAGTGGTGCTGCAAAGATGTATGAATCAACTTATTCATGAATAAATAAATGAATAGATAGATAGATAGATAGATAGATAGATAGATAGATAGATAGATAGATAGATAAGAGGGTAGGCATTTTGGGCAATAAAACAGAACTTGCATGGAGAGGATCTAGATTCCCTCCTCAGATGTAGTCAATGGCAGCTCAGTCCCCATAAGGACAGGGACAGTCTATGGTATCTTGATTGCCTGCTTTTTGATCACCTCTACCTGATGAGGTGGCCTTACTAGGCCACACAGAAAGAGGATACAGATGATGATCCAGATGATGACGTCTGATAGGCTAGGAAGGAGGTCCTCCCCTATCAGTGGACTAGGGGAGAGACATAACGAGAGAAGAGGGAGGGAGGGTGGAACTGGAAGAAGATGAGGGAGGATTTTTTTTATATTTTATTTTATTCTTATCAGTTACATTTTATTAACTCTGTATCCCAGCTGTATCCTGCTCCCTCATTCCCTCCCAATCCCACCTTCCCTCCCTCATCTCTACCCTGCCCCTTTCCAAGTCCACTGGTAGGGGAGACCTCCTCCCCATTCATCTGATCCTGTTTTATCAGGTATCTTCAGGACTGGCTGCAAAGTCCTCCTCTGTGGCCTAACAGGACTGCTCCACCCTTGGGGGGTGGAGAGGTCAAAGAGCCAGCCATTGAGTTCCTGTTAGAAATAGTCCTTGTTCCCCTTACTATGGGAAACCAATTGATTACTGAGCTACCACGGGCTACATCTGAGCAGAGGTTCTAGGTTATATCCATACATGGTCCTTGGTTGAATGTCAGTCTCAGAAAAGACCCTGTGCCCAGATATATTTGGTCCTTGTGGAGCTCCTATCCTTTCCCCATCATACTAACTTTCCTTCTTTCATATGATTCCCTGTACTCTGCCAAAGGAATGGATACAGAAATTGTGGTATTTTTACACAATAAAATACTACTCAGCAATCAAAATGGAGGAAATCATGAAATTTGCAGGTAAATGGTGGGATCTAGAAAAGATCATTCTGAGTGAAATATCCCAGAAGGAGAAAGAGAAACATGGTATATACTCACTTATATAAACCTATAAGATATGATAAACATAATGAAATCTATACTCCTAAAAATGATAATCAAGAGAGCGGACATGGAGTAAGATTATCAATCCTCCTTTAGAAAGACAGATGGGATGTGCATTGAACATATGACAGGAGTCTACTGAAGGCATCTGAAAGACTCTAACTAGCAGTGTTTTCAAAGCAGATACAAAGACTCATAACCAAACCCTCGGCAGAGGGAGGATGTTACAGCTGGGATTCTAAGTGAATAAATTGGGGTTGGGGATTTAACTCAGTTGTAGAGCACTTGCCTAGCAAGTGCAAGGCCTTGGGTTCAGTTTGCAGCTCTGGGAGAAAAAAAAAAAGACATAAAAACAAAGGGAATAAATTGTAATAAAAAAAATGAAAAATAAAATAGGCATCTTGGCAAGAAAAAGAAACAAAAGGTTTTACAATTTAAAACATTGGAATAATGTCACCTCATATTGCATGGAACATGAATTTAATATATATATATGAGAATCATAAAAAATAAAACTAATAAATTTCTTCAATAAACAAAACCCTGATATAGTATTAGAACTCTGTTTAAAAAAAGCAATTATTACATCATATACTAGCAATGGACCATTCAGTGGTGAAATTAAGAAAAAACTTCATTTACAATATATCAACAAGAAAAAAATACATTTAATAAAGGACCAGAATTCATATATAAAAAACTTAAAGACAGAACAGTATTTTAAGAAATAAAGACAACCTAAATATATGGAAAGAAATCCCACATGTTTGCCTCAGAAGATTTAATGATGTTTAAATGGCAATCATCTTTGAATTCATCTGCATATTCAATTTATTCTCTATAAAAATCCCAGCTAGCATTTTTGGAGAAAATAACAAGAGAGTCCTAAAATTCATATGCAAATACAAGAGACTCAGAATAAACAAACACTCTTAAAAAGAGAACAAATTTGGAAGATTTTTCTCTACTTGACTTTAAAATTTACAGCAGAAGCAAAATCAAGACACTGTGGACAGTGCTGGCATAAGAATACATGCCAGCTGGAGTCAGAACCTTGAGGGGGAAGTAGATACAACCCTAATTGTGAAACTATTTGTTATATATTTGATACATACCAGCAAAGGGAAAATCAGTTTTCTCTGATGGT
This sequence comes from Psammomys obesus, assembly GCF_907164565.1. Classification (NCBI taxonomy): domain Eukaryota; kingdom Metazoa; phylum Chordata; class Mammalia; order Rodentia; family Muridae; genus Psammomys; species Psammomys obesus. The sequence continues at coordinate 54,217,805 of NW_026591086.1, forward strand.
GTGGCACTGGGTATATCAACCACACTCCAAGCAAGTCCCAGGAGTAGCGGGTCAACAAAAACTCTCTCTCTCTCTCTCTCTCTCTCTCTCTCTCTCTCTCTCTCTCTGTGTGTGTGTGTGTGTGTGTGTGTGTGTGTGTGTGTGTGTATTTTGTTTCTTTTGTTTGTTTTTTACTTTTTTCTGATTGGTCTTTTGCTTATTTTACTAACACGACCATGTTTTTTTTTAATTCTTTATTAATTCCACTTTATTCACGTTGTATCCCCCCTGTGGTTCCCTCCCTCCTCCTGTCCCAATCCCTCCCTTCCTCCACCCTCTGCATGCATGCCCCTCCCCAAGTCCACTGATAGGGGAGGTCTTCTTTTCCTTCCTTCTGATCCTAGTCAATTAGGTCTCATCAGGAAGTGGCTACATTGTTTTCTTCTGTGGCCTGGTAAGGCTGCTTCGTAAGGCTGCTTCCCCCTCAGGGGGAGGTAATTAAAGAGCAGGCCAATCAGTCATGTCAGAGACAGTCATCACGACCATAATTTTTATTTTCTACACAAGTACCTCTTGTTTTTGATTTCTCAGAAGTTGCTTTAGTACATGCCACGAGTTTCTCCGGCCTATAGACATGTAACACATGGTGTTTTTTTCACACAGCATCACTTCACAGTAAAATGGTCCTTTGTAAGTAACCATTGTCTCAGAAGACCTTCAATTACAGCTGTAGGTAAGGCTTGGTATGACAAAGTGAAAGCAGAAGGGTAGGAAGGGAAGATGGCTGTGTAGGGTGGGAGAATGTGAACACATTCCCTTGTTTTCCGGAGCTCTCTGAGAAGGAACAGGGTTCCAAATCCCAGGTTCACTGCGAGCCTTTGTTAAGCCACAGCCCACTTTCTTTCTATTCTTCCTGCCTAAAGTTTTCTAAAACACTTGAATTTACTCCCTTCAAAGAATTCCTTAGTCATTAGTATCTTTTCACATCTGATAACTAATTCCCAAGAATTAGTTAATTATTAGTTAGTTATGGCATGCTTTGTAGTATATACTCACAAACTTGAGTACTTACCAGGAATTTGTCTTGTATTCATACCATAGGGAAAGGAAGGAGGACTCAAAAGAAAGTCTCCCAAACCTGTAGGAGTTAATGAATCTTTTACAAGTCATTAGATCCTCACTTATGACATTCTGGGGTTACTTGAAAAAAAAAACAAAATTTCTCAGTCATATATGAAGCACAGGAATATAGCCAAAGACTGAGAAAAAGGAATGACTATTAAGGTATATATAGAAGATAATGAAAGGGAGAGCTCAATACATGAAGTCAAATAGAGAAGTCAGCAGGTAAAACAGCTCTGGGCTCAAGAGAGAGAAAGATTCTGGATACCTATTGTCATCTCTAGAAAGATTTTTGTTTCTAGGTGAAAGGGAAGGTAAATGGACAACATAATTTTAGATAGTGTGTTCCCAAATTATTCGTTCCATTTTTCTTTGACTATTCACAAGGACTTACTAGTTACTAAAGGATATTTTCATAACTAACATTATTTATCCCTGAAAGGCAAGAAAATCAAAATCTTGTAAACATAAAAAAGCAAACTGCAAATTTCACATTATGAATTCCTCTTTGCATACAAATGCCTTTTAAATCTGTAGACTCTGTGTCAACCTACTATGTTAAATTGAATCCAGGTGTCCTGACCAAAAGCAATCTAGTGTGTGGGCTATCCTGACCCCTGTTTATACAGTGAAGAAAATCTATCCTTGGCGATGTTATTGAATTCAGGAGATGCATATTCATCTCATTACTCAAAATAAAAAGTGTTTTGCATTTCCATGCTGTCATTCTGTGTCCCTTTTAATCTTAGAAGTAAAAACACTGGGTCCATAACTCTCTGCATTTGGAATCCCCTGAATTTGCTTTATCAAGTTGCCGACAAGATTTGCTTTTCTTTTTTGCCTAACATGCTCAGGTTAAGGTAGTTACCCTCTCCTGCCCTCAAGCAATTCACTGTCCAGGTGGATCTAAAAATGTGTGCAGGAACCGCCGTCGGGTCCCCAACAATCATTCACTGCGTCTTTCTTTATTTCACAAAAGCACGCACCTGCATGCACAGACCTCCCAGTGTTCCTTGTGGGTAACTAGAACCATTAGTATATGTGCCCAGTGACATGTAAGCATTACTATAGGTGACTATTAGTGTATGTGACCATTAGTACGTGACCAGTGACACACAGGTTGGGCGAAAGTTTCCAGACACCTTCGTTAAAAGAATACTGGAGATGGAGCGAGTGGCTGCGAGGCACACTGAACAGCAGGACTGACAGATCACAAAGCTGATTCTCTGACAGAATTACATGGTCCATAGCACAGCCATCAGATCATCTCAGGACTGCCTCATCCCAATGTTTATAAGGTAGATTTGTTTGTTTTATGATAAAAGAGTTTATACCTCTGACTCTGACCATATCAGAGGCAGGACATTCAATAAATATTAAACAACAATATAAAAGTTGTGCTAATGAATAAATATATTCTCTGCTTTGTTTTTGAGATTACATTTTAATTACATTTCTCCCTTCCCATTCCTCCCCACAAATACTCCCATAAACCCTTCTGATTCTCCTTCAAAATTAAGCCTCTTTTTTTCATTAATTGTTATTGAATGCATGTATGTATTTTTTTATACATATAGACTTCCAAAGATAAGCTGCTGAATTCATATAATGTTACTTATTTTTACATTTTCAGCACTGACCATTTGACACTAAAGATTACTTGGGGCAGTCTTCCCTGTGAAGGACCGTCTGTCCTGCTCCCAGATTTCCTCGGTTGCGTACTGTTCTTTGTTTAAAGTTGAGGATTGTTTGCTTTCCTCAGAAAGTTTGGCATGTTTGTTGTCCTCCTTTTCCACCTCTTGTTTGAGCGCTCATGTTGCCTTTTAATAGCTATGAATAGAGGGTGTTCTACAGACCAGGCTCTATATGAATGAGATCTACTTTCTCAGATCTAACTGACTACATTATCATCAAAGGGCTTTGTTTGATGAAGTGTTGAGCACTAGGAAGACATAGGAAAACAATGCTGAGTCTCATCATAAGATTTTCTTCTAAAGGTATTCCATATTCTAGGCATTTCCAGAAGAACTGATAATCAAGCAATAAAAAAAAAAAAAAAACTTTATCTATTCAATGCAAATAAAACTGAAAAGATATTGAAACCAGGATTCAGAAACTGCATCCTTCAGAATGAAGAGATACCTTTAAGTTATAAGAAAAAAACATAGGGAAACAAAACAAAACAAAAACCTTGAGTTCAGCAATGAGGTTGAGTTTTTTCCCAAACTGGTGGCAAAACAGGAATGGTAAAAACACTTCAGCACAGTTTCCTCACAGCCCATGTTTTGCTTCCATTGATGCAAAGAAATAGCTTGCAAATATACTATCTGGTAAGTTACTAATCATTCTTTATTTAATCTATCTAAACTTCTGCTTCAATTAGGATAATTAGAATAAACTGAAGACTTAAGTAATCATGAAAAATATTTAATATTATTCAAATTTTAATTGGCAAAAACATAGTCTGGAAGCCAATATATCATGTTAAAGACCAACACTTACTACTTTACCACAGAATCACTCTAAAATGACATGAAAAAATATGGAGCTGTCAGGAGGAACCACAGTGATGTCTTTAAATACTGTCCTACTAATAACATAGTTGTTAGTATCTTGGCCGAATTCTTTCTAAAAAATAGCTTCATGAGTTAATAATTTTTCTTATGGTTACTTTATTCATTGGATCCTGTTTGTTAACATAGAAACATTAAGCTATAAAAGCAACAAAGAGTAAAACAAAATTAGAACCAAAAATGTAATCAAAGCTTATTAAATATTCTATGCCCAACATCACAAATCTCAAGGCCATTTCAAAAATAATTGCCACATTACTGAGAGGCCATGGATTTGAAGTGTAAATCACAGAGAGATTTGCTTCAAAATCTTTCTCTCCCTACCATAAGGTAGTGCTGGATGTTTAGCTTATATTCTAAAATTAAAAATGAAAGACTAAAAATGCTGATTAAACACTATAAGAACAATGGATTTCTCCAGCTTGCATAGCATGAATAAGCATCTGCAGAGCTTAAAAAGTAGCTCTTTTATGAATGGAACTGGAGGATATAATTTCAACTAAGCAATCAACTTATTTTATGCTGTGACATCAGTCATATCAAGTAAACTCCTTACTGGTACTGAACAAACATAAATAACAGAATGTCTATGAGCTCATTGAGTGAGTATGATTTAGAGTAATGAAGTAATCCTTGATTATAATATTGATTATAAACAAAATTGGTAATGTGTGTTTGCAAGTAGATTTATTTCATAGATTTCATGCTTTCCCCTCTGCTAGAAAGAACTTGGTTTTTGCCTGAACCCTTTTAGAGACCCCTAATTAAAAAGGATAAAAACTCTATATAACTTACTACTTACAGGTTTAAAAAATCTTATAGATTTAAAGTTAGAATAAGCAAAGGACTACATGGTGCATATTAAAATAACACCTTGAAGGTTGGAGAGATTGTTCTTCCTCAGGACCTGAGGTCTATTCCCAGCACTGACATCATAGCTCACAACCATCTGTAGCTCCACTTGTACAGGATCCAATGCACTTATCTGGCCTCTAAGAGTGCCAGGCATGCACTTGGCACACAGATGTACATGCCAGGCATACACACCGTACACAGATGTACATGCCAGGAATGCACTCATGCATACAAATAAACACAAAGAAATCCTTAACAAAATAAGAACGTTTGTATTTTAACTTTAATTAATGAAAACAACATATAGAGACTCTCTGGAAATTCACATCTTTAGCGCACACTAATGTTTACATTAAGTGCACGGATAGAGAAATGCTGAAAAAGAGCTTGCAAATATTCTCCACCTTAACATATTAAAATGGTTACACACCTGGGCCGTTTGCTTGCCATTCACTCTTAGAACTTTGCTCTATCTTTAATTGCAGTAACAATTACAGAAAACGCCCACTCGTCTCCTTTTATTTACCAGGTCCTGTGTTTAGTGCATAAGCTTAATCTTTAGGGCGTGGATGTTTTCCCTATCTGCCCCATTTTATACTTGAAAAAAAGAGCCACCAAGGTGTTTTGTGACTTGCCAGAGTCCACTGCTGGGCCATTCTCAGGGTCAAGGTTGCATGCCCTCCATCAATATTGCATTATTCAATCTTTACAGGTGGCTTGGTGGCTCCGGCAGGAACGGCCTGCGATCAGAAGTATGTATAATCAGGGAGTGGATTGTCTAGGGATTTTGAAAATGGGACATGGGTTCAGATCTTTATGCTGCTGATAACAGCGTGAGGGATGGGAAAGTCACCTCTTGTCCTTGAAGTCTCATCGAGAATAGTATACCACTTTCTAAATACAGCATTTATTTTAGCTCTTAAAATGTCTTCATTACTTTCTATATGTAAATGTAGCATTGAAAATACTAAAATATAAAACACCTTGGTTAAGAAATAAAGCTTTAGTGGCTTCTATTTTTTTTAATTCTTTATTAATTATACTTTATTCACTTTATATCCTCTCTGTGGTTCCCCTCCCTCCTTCCGTCCCAATCCCTCCCTTCCTGCACCCTCTGCATGCATGCCCCTCCCCAAGTCCACTGATAGAGAAGGTCTTCAAATGGCTTCTATTTTAATACTTTGTCATTATTTTGAATAGAAATATTTTGAATAGAAAAATGGCAAATGTAACATATAACTTTTCAGAACACAAAAATGAGCTAGTGGTCCTCTCTCTGAAAAACAAACTTGAGGTCATTTTTTTTTTTTACCTTATGCCCCAAAACTACAGAAAAAAATACCAATTCTAATCAATTATTTGCCCTCTAGTTGCCAAGAACCCAGTAGAGAACATAAAATAGCTTTATCATCAAAAGAGAAAATAAAGCTAAAAACAGCTTATAAGTGAGTATCATTTGTGTCTTTCTGGGTCTGTTTCCTCACTCAGGATGATCCTTTCTAGTTCCACCCATTTGACGCCTAATTCATGATTTCCGTGTTTTTAATAGCTGAGTAGTATTCCATTGTGAAAATGTGCCACAGTTCCTTTATCCATTCTTTGATTGAGGGACATCTAGGTTGTTCCCAGTTGCTGGCTATTACGAATAAAGCTGCTATGAACATGGTTGTGCAAATGTCCTTGTTGTGTGGTGGAGCATCTTGCAGGTGTGTAGGATATATGTTACAGGACAGAGATCTACAATGCACAGACCCCAAGAAGATAAGTATGATGGGCAGCTTAGGCTTCATGTTTGCACACTTGTGAGGGGAGTGGAGGATACCTCAGACACAGACTATGTTGCCTGTTTTCTGATCACTGCCCCCTGGAGGGACTGTCCTGCAACTCCACAGGGGAGAAAGTCAAACTCAGTCCCAGGGGAATAGATGAGCTGTGGTTTGGGGATGCTAGAGGGAGGGTGGGACTGGGAGGAGAGGAGGGAGGGACCTAGGACTGAGATGTAAATTGAATTAATTTCAAAAAAAGAAAAGAAAAAGGCAACATTATTTTTCTTTTTGCCCTTTATTTGTGAAGCTATAAGCATAGTCTGTGTATGTCTGTGTCTTCTCAAATGTTTGCTGGCTGTCCACCAGATCCTGTCTATTAAACTTATTTCAGGAAGAAAAAGTAACTCCTTCAGACCAGTGAAGAAAGGTCCTTTGTGTTCTCTCCTGGACCCCTGTTTGAATCCAAGCAGGCCACTGGAGGCTCAGCACATTCAACTGACTAGACAAGACACCTGTCAGTAACTTATGGCCTAACCAAGTTCCTAGTGGACTTCATTGACAACTGCAATTCTTCAATGACGTCACAAGGTACCCAGTAGCCGGTGACCTATGAAAACATGGCTATCGTAAGAGCTTTACCCCTTTTAACCCAGAAGAATGCAGCCTTCCCTGTCTGTTCAGTATAGAAAACACAGAGGAAATAAAGCTGTTTCAGAACAACTGTTTTGTGTGTTACCAGGAAAAAGATTTACTAGATTTTTGAAAGTGTTTTTTGGCAGAGAAAAGGGTGAGAGAAAACATTTAGGCATCAAGTAGCTGTGCCTGTTCCTAATACAGGTTCCTAATACATTGAAATTTAAAATAAAAGAATTGTCCATGAATATTAATATAGTTTCTTTATATATAAAAATTAATTTCTAGAAAGGCAAGTTAGGTTTCTTGGCCCAGATAAACCCAGGGATAAAACTATAGAAAGAATATAAGGCATGAATTTTCAAATTGCAAAGAGAAACTCTGTGGAAATTCCCTCACATTGTACTTCATGAGGACATCTACAAGGAACCTTAGGATGTGACTCTTACTCCTCTTTCCTAGAATAACTGCTGCTGTATTATCATATGGAATGTTCTCTGACTTCCACGAGTCTCTGAGTCTTCAAATTATGTCTGAAGACTGAGCTGAATAATACAGATTTAATTAATTGCCCTCCAAGACTCACTTATATTTTTGCATCACTCTTCATTGCAAAACATCTACCCCCAACTATCAGTTTAGAAGGAATCTCTTATGTATTGTATGGATGCAACACCTGTCAATTAAAAAGCAAAAACAAACTTTGGCTTATGGCTGAGGCAGGAAATAGGTGGGACATCAAGCAGGCAGAAGGGATTCTGAGATAGAGCCAGGCACACAGGGTTCAGCTGTCAAAATGTGAGGAAGATGATGCACATTGCCTAAGCTCAGGCAACCAGCCACGTGGCAGAATATAGATTCGGATAAATGAAGATGAGCTATTCAGAGAAGAGCCTACCTATACGGCCTAAGTGTTTGTAAAACAATTATCTTCAGTCTGATGAGTAGTTTTTTCCAGGAGCAAGGGGACAGGAGAAACAACCACCCAAATCATAATGGCATCCTACTACAATCAGTACTCAAAATAAAACAGTTTCACCCAACATTTATCTGCTCAAAAACCCTACTGAATACACTACCACTTTAAGATACCCTAGTATTAAATATAAACACAAACACAGTTTAACAAAATTCATTTCCATATAAGGTTTACCAGTACACAATTAATTGTCCATCAATAAAAATTTACCAGGGGGGACAAGCAAACATATCGGTAATATTTAAAGAATTCAGGGAATTCTGGGGGGGAATAAAGTAATAAACAATAAGCACATAAGTGGAAAGGCAAAATCTAATTGCAAAATTTCCAAGTGAATTGTTCTGTGGTTGCTTTAGGGAGAGAAGAGTTAATAGCTTGTCAACTTGAGACCATAGCATCTCTTCTGCAAATATCACCACAGAAATATCAGTAATGCTCAAAGGCTAAACAAGACACTGTCTACAGTACACAGCGTCTGTCAAAAGAAACTGTATTTATAGATGAAATCAGCCTGCCTCCTGACTGAAGAAATTCCATCTTGAAATGTTAATAAGAAACTCTTCGTTGACATGAACGGCATATATTATGTAACACAGTCATACTTCTGAGACTGCTTCTAAAGCACCTATTTCATTTAATAATATTACCTAAAAATTAATCAAACAATTTAAAAAGAAATTAAAATATTAACTATCATTCACCCATATAAATTACTTTCATAACTATTAAATTTCATCTTTGTAATATAGTCCAGAAATAAAGATAAGCAATTATCTACTTATGATTTTATATTATTTGTAGGTTTTCCTGGTTGCACTGATAAAATGAAGTATTATTACCCTTCGCATGGAGATACCAAATATTTTAAAAGCATAAACAATATTATTGGAAATACCTTTAATTCAAAATAGAACATTGAAAAATATATGAAAACTGGGCTTCTAACATTTATTTATATAATGTGTATGGGTGTGAGGCTCAGTGTACATACGTGTAATGTGTGTGTGCAGAAGCCAAAGGAGGTCAGAAGAGGGGTCAAGTTCCCTGGAACTAGAGTTGGTGAAGTTGCAAACAGCCATGTGGGTGCTAGGAACTGAACCTGGGTCCTCTGTGTGAGCAGTCAGGCCCCATAATCATTTTTTTTAATTTTTTATTAATTACACTTTATTCATTTTGTATCCCTGCATAGACCCCTCCCTCCTCCACTCCCGATCCCACACTCCCTCCCATTTCTGCATGCATGCCCCTCCCCAAGTCCACTGATAGGGGAGGTTTCCCTCTCCTTCCTTCTGATCTTAGTCTATCAGGTCTCATCAGGAGTGGCTGCATTGTCCTCTACTGTGGCCTGGTAAGGCTGCTCCCCCCTCAGGGGGAGGTGATCAACGAGCAGGCCAATCAGATTATGTCAGAGGCAGTTTCTCTTCCCATTACTATGGAACCCACTTGGACACTGAACTGCCATGGGCTACATCTGTGCAGGGGTTCTAGATTATCTCCACAAATAGTCCTTGGTTGGAGTATGAGTCTCTGGGAAGTTCCCTGTGTTCAAATTATCTTGTTCTGCTGCTCTCCTTGTGGAGTTCCCGTCCCCTCCAGCTCTTACTATTTCCCACTTCTTATATAAAATTCCATTCACTCTGCCCATCAGTTATCCATCAGGCTCAGCATCTGCTTTGACATTCTATACTGCAGAGGCTTTCAGAGGCCCTCTGTGGCAGGTTCCAAGGTTGTTTCCTGTTTTCTTTTTCTTCTGATGTCCATCCTCTTTGCCTTTCAGGATGGGGATTGAACATTTTAGTCAGGGTCCTCTCTTTTGCTTAGTTTGTTTAGATGTACAGATTTTAGTGGGTTTATTCTATGTTGTATGTTTATATGAGTGAGTATATACCATGCGTGTCTTTTTGCTTCTGAGACAACTCACTCAGGATGATCCTTTCCAGGTCCCACCATTTACCTGCAAATTTCATGAGTTCCTTATTTTTCATTGCTGAGTAATACTCCATTGTATAGATGTACCACCGTTTCTGCATCCATTCTTCAGTTGACGGGCATCTGGGCTGTTTCCAGCTTCTGGCTATTACAAATAAGGCTGATATAAACATGGTTGAGCAAATGTTCTTTTTGTGTACTTGAGCCCCTTTTGGGTATATGCCTAGGAGTGGTATGGCTGGATCTTGAGGAAGCGCTATTCCTAGTTGTCTGAGAAAGCGCCAGATTGATTTCCAGAGTGGTTGTACAAGTTTACATTCCCACCAGCAGTGGAGGGGGGTTCCCTTTTCTCCACAACCTCTCCAGCATGTGTTGTCCCTTGAGTTTTTCATCTTGGCCATTCTGATGGGTGTAAGGTGAAATCTCAGGGTTGTTTTGATTTGCATTTCCCTAATGGCTAATGAGGTTGAGCATTTCTTTAAGTGCTTCTCTGCCATTCGATAGTCCTCTACAGAGAGTTCTCTCTTTAGCTCTATTCCCCATTTTTTTAAGTGGATTACTTGGTTTGCTGCTTTTCAGCTTCTTTAGTTCTTTATATATACTGGATATGAGTCCTCTGTCAGATAAAGGGTTGGTGATGATTCTTTCCCAATCTGTAGGCAGTCGCTTTGTTTTGATGACGGTGTCCTTTGCTTTACAGAAGCTTTTTAATTTCATGAGGTCCCATTTATTGATGGTTGCTCTTAGAGCCTGTGCTGTTGGTGTTCTGTTCAGGAAGTTTTCTCCTGTACCAATGAGTTCTAGGGTATTCCCCACTTTTTTATCTAGCCGATTTAATGTGTCTGGTTTTATGTTGAGGTCTTTGATCCACTTGGACTTCAGTTTTGTGCAGGGTGATAAGTATGGATCTATTTTCATTTTTCTACATATAAACATCCAGTTGGACCAGCACCATTTGTTGAAGATGCTATCTTTTTTCCATTGTATGGTTTTGGCATCTTTGTCAAAAAACAGGTATCCGTAAGTGTGTGGGTTTATTTCTGGGTCTTCTTTTCGGTTCCATTGATTCACCATTCTGTTTCTATGCCAGTACCATGCAGTTTTTACAACTGTTGCTCTATAGTACAGCTTGAGATCAGGGATGGAGATACCTCCAGAAGATCTTTTATTGTAGAGGATTGTTTTAGCAATTCTCGGTTTCTTGTTATTCCATATGAAGTTGAGAATTTTTCTTTCCAGGTCTGTAAAGAATTTGTTGGCAATTTGATGGGAATTGCATTAAATCTGTAGATTGCTTTTGGTAAGATGGCCATTTTTACTATGTTAATCCTGCCAAGCCATGAGCATGGGAGATCTTTCCATCTTCTCATATCTTCCTCTAATTCTTTCTTCAGAGACTTGAAATTTTTTTCATACAAGTCTTTGACTTGCTTGGTTAGGGTTACACCAAGGTACTTTATGTCATTTGTGGCTATTGTGAATGGTGTTATTTCTCTAATTTCTTTCTCAGCCCTTTTGTCTTTTGTATACAAGAGTGCTACTGATTTTTTTGAGTTAATTTTGTATCTGGCCACTTTGCTGAAGGTGTTTATCAGCTGTAGGAGTTCCCTGGTAGAGTTTTGGGGGTCACTCATGTATACTATCATATCACCTGCAAATAGTGATAATTTGACTTCTTCCTTTCCCATCTGTATCCCCTTGATCTCCTTCAACTGTCTTATTGCTCTAGCAAGGACTTCCAGCACTATGTTGAAGAGATATGGAGAGAGTGGGCAGCCTTGTCTTGTCCCTGATTTCAGTGGGATTGATTTAAGTTTCTCTTCGTTCAGTTTGATGTTGGCTATAGGCTTGCTGTATATCGCCTTTACTATGTTTAGATATGTGCCTTGTATCCCTGATCTCTCCAATACTTTAAACATGAATGGATGTTGGATTTTTTCAAATGCTTTTTCAGCATCTAGGGAGATTATCATGTGTTTTTTTTTTCTTTCAGTTTGTTAATATGGTGGATCAAATTGATGGATTTCCGTATATTGAACTACCCCTGCATACCTGGGATGAAGCCTACTTGGTCATAGTGAATAATATCTTTGATGTGTTCTTGGATTCGGTTTGCAAGTATTTTGTTAAGTATTTTTGCATCAATGTTCATAAGGGAGATTGGCCTGAAATTCTCTTTCTTTCTTGAGTCTTTGTGAGGTTTAGGTACCAAGGTGACTGTGGCTTCATAGAATGAGTTTGGTAATGTTCCTTCTTTTTCTATTTTGTGGAATAGTTTGAAGAGAATTGGTGTTAGCTCAAGGCTTAACTTTCAAAACCCATCTATTCACTGAATTTACCTTTAGAAACATATTTTGACATTTCTTTTTAAGAAGGGCAGCTCCTAAACACAGGACTGGAGTATTTACAAAAAAAAGAAAGAAAGAAAGTAATAGATAATGAAATTCATATATAGAGCATACAATTTTTCATTTCACTTATTTAGAAAATGTGTTAATATCATTAGCTTGAAAATATAGTTGATATACATATTTCACAATTACTATACCTAACATATTAAAAATATTGATAGAATTATCTTGTACATTAATGAAAAGGAAGGAGGAATTTGGCACAAATCATTCCAACAGAAGCCTTTGTGTGTGGAAAGTATGATGTTTTACTAAAGAAAAGTAGTTCCCATGCAGCTATCTTTAACAGGAAGGAAAAAAATATTTTTCACTGTCTGGTATTGTAAACATCGTACATGATGCCACTTTTCCATTTACTTAAATAATAGCTTTAGAAAACATTTCAAATCCCCTAGTTTGTATTTCCTACGTGAACTGTCTTAATAAAAGGCCAGGAGCTCTGTGAAATAACTTGATGGATCTCAGCCTTGTCCTCTCTTTCTCACTCCCACCATTCTCCCAATGTCAAGAAATTCCTCTAAACAGGAGGGATAATGGGGGTCCCACTCTGCCTCTCTGATTGAAAACATATTTAGGCATAATGTACTACAAGGACACATATCATGGATGACATTGGCGAACAATCTTGTACAAGCTCTTCTTTCCCTGGGTAGTCATCGGTGCCTGTGGGAGGGCTGGTCATCTTACTTCAATCCCTTTCCTCAGCAGGGCTGTGCTGAGTGGAAGAGCCAAGCTGCCATATGGCATATTAAAGATCTCGCCTAATAAATCTAGCTAAGCAGGCCGTGCCTTCAAGCTGCTTCCTTCTGATATATGTGTATAACAGTTTATTGGTTGTTACCAACATCTGGGCTGGGTACTGAGGACAGTTCGTATCCCATACTGAGGATGCTGGTTCTCCATTATCTGCATCATTGACTTTGAATGTTAGAAGTATATTGTCCTGATGGTGCATAGCTGCCTTTATGTGGTCCTGTAGAAATACAATGTACAGTGAAATGTGGTGCTAACAAAATGAGAGAGGGGTGTTAACCTCCATTTATTGTATTTTTATATATGCTTATATGGCTAAAAACTATGTGTTGTGCAATCATAGCTAAAGTATAGTCTCTAGCATGAATTGTTAAAATAATATCCTTTTAGCTCAGTGGTAGATGGCTTGCTCCTGTAGTTGTCAAACAGTGTGGCACATTTTTATATGATTTCAGAAAATGAGTTTATATATTTCAAGTGCTTCTCCAGGTCATTCTGTCAATACTGGAAAGAAGACAAAGGGATGCAGTTGAACCACCCTGCGCAGAATGAAGACTAACTAAACCTTTCCCAAGACTGCACGTTGTCACAAAAAGAGAGGGAAACAGACATAGTTATTGCATAGCTAAAAAGAAAAGCTGTCATCGGAGGCATGATTTTCCATGATGTTTTTGCAGCTATGGAAACAGAAAATTGCCAAGGAAAGGAGGACATGAATTGCTGATTAGGTTCATGCTGCTTTTGTGAGCACTGCTGCCTTGGGCATCTCTGAGAGATGACTACTAAGATACCCACTTTGTTAATCTATTACTTCATTTTTTTTAAAAAAAAGCACATGACCTTTTATTTCTCAGTTTGATCTCCTCTCTACCAAACCAAACCAGTTGGATCACAGTTGATATGTGTTTGTTTATTAATTTTTCTGTTCTCAATTTTAATCTTCATTAATGTCATGTGGCAGACATTATTGGCTCCATGTTAGAAGTTAGAAACATTATTTCCTTCTTATCTTTAGTGTTCAAAATAAAATCCTACTTCTGACATAGTATGAGACTACTAGCATCTTAAGGAATAGATTTATTCCTATTTTTGAGTCGAAGCGCTTTTGGAAGCCACAGATCTGAATAGTGGTTGTAAAGGATTTACAGCTACATCTACGTGGCAATCAAGATGCATTCAGATGGATAAAGCCTGTCTCTGAATGTGCCGCATTGTACAAAGCCATGAGTTTGGAGCTTTTGTAAGATAGTTCTCCAGTTCTACAAAAGTCTAGCAGGAAGGAGACAAACGAGGTCATTACAAGTACAGAAATGGAGACGGAAACTATTTGAAAGTAGAAATTTATACCACTTATCATCTAAAGCCACCTGTAACTGGATAACTCTTTCCAAAGCCAAGAGCCAATAAGATCCTGTGAGCTTCCTTGGCAGGGTCTCTCACCTACAGAGGTTAACTCACTTTAGCCACCAGGTGGCAATGACTCACCACCTTTCAGGATGTGTATGCTAGCATAGCCATACACTGCACTCCTTCATGGAAGCCCTTTGCCCACAGGTGTGATCTTGGTCACTATGCTAAGTGAAACCTGTCTTAACCAGAGGAGTGTGTCTCTGTCTATTGGTCACTGCAATGGCTTCTTCTGGATTTCAATGATGAAAGTCATGGTTTCCTTTCTGGCCGTAATAGATGTACCAAAGTGTTACTTAACGGCAGCATTCAGTGAGAAGAAAGGGTGTGAGCACCCTCACTTCTCTCTGCTGACAGTATCCCAGGGAGCTGCTGGAAGCCTTCCTATCTACAATGTGCCGCTTCACTTTGACGCTCATGAATCCAGAATGGAAGACTCTAGGCTAGCTTTGCAAAGAGTTGAGAACAAAGACTCTTTAGAGAGATAAGAAAGGAGTATGTGAAGATCAAAGAGGAAGAAGGCTGCTTTCCAACTAGCAGGATGAGGTACAGATGCAGCACAGAGGTTCTGTAATCTGGCTTGCTGAGATAAGACCTGCTCTTACAGTCATGGGTCTCGAGTGAGAGTGACATCTGTGTGCTCCAACCCTTTTCATCTACTCAACAGAGGCTCTGGGTTTAAATACACTACTGTGCCTCAGTCACTTTGAACTGGAATATGCACTTACATAGTTATAAAAACAAACACCCCATTAAAAACCTTGGCATATTAGATCTGCCACCTATTCCTGTTTTAAACATTTTATTTTAATTTATATTTATTTATATGTATATGTGTAAGTCTCTGTGTGTATGTGCAGGTGCGTGCCTTTTTCCTGGGAGGCCAGAGGTATCAGGACTCCCTCCAGCTGGGTTTTAGGCAGTTGTGAGCCTATAACCGGAAGCTGAACTCAAGTCCTCTAAAAGCAGTGTGCGCCCTTCAAGGCTGAGCAATGACCTCAGCCCTTTTTTGTATTTCTCAGTTCTTGAATGTCTCACCTAATTGCCTATCATAAGCAAGAAGGTTGAGAGAACAAGCAGAAAATGAAGCCCCCTTCCACTGACTGCTTGTTTTTGGTCACCGTGGTAAATAATTATGGAAATATATACAAATTCAGAAAACAGGCTACCTCATCCAAATATTTGAATACCTTCCGAGGGAGAAAATTAATAAATGTCATTAACTCAACCACACTTCCAAAGCTGATACAAACCAGTGAGGCCCCCGTATACCTTCAAGTGTTTCCTACACCAAGCCAGTTGTTTAAATGAAGTTTTATGCAAAATTGCTGGAGAAATGCGACCTTGTAGCATGACTGACAATACTCAGCCTCCCACCAATCTGCTTGCTTATGCCCCTCTGTAGACTCTCCTTATTTCCCCTCATTACGAGCCACTGTGCTGCCACTGCCATCCTGTAGAGATAGCTGGTAAACATTTTATGAGACAGGCGAAGCTTTTAGAATTCCTTTTGAGCTTTGTTAAATTGAACGTGTGAAAATAAAGTTGTCCAGTGTGAAGGAGAGAAAGCATTTTTTAGTCTGCTTGGAGAGATGAAATCATGCAGGGTGCAGGCGCTGGCAGACCTGATTTAGTCACTGCCGAGCCCATCAGCATTATTCATTCTGATTGATTAAAGAAAACATTTCGTTTATTTTCATGGAGAGACACAGCTACATCTGGTGAGCTGTTGTGTCCCATTGCAGTTCATATGGGGTGTTTTATTATTATTTTGCAGAATGAAGATGACTCTTCCACAAATAATAAGGCAATGATAAATAACTCAATAGTTTTTGTCCTTTTTTTATTATCTTGCAAGAGCAAAAGAGAATAAAATAACATAAAGAAAATGAAAGCTATCATGCCCTAATCTTGCAAATTTTCTGTAAGAAGTTTGTATTACTCCAGTGCAGTTATTATCAGGTCAGTGATACACGATTCTGTCAAGCTGTTCACAGGGTTTTCATGAAGCTCTCATGTTTAGATGTGTGGGTCTTCCTAGATAAAAGATGTTTTGTGATAACAGGTATTCTTTTGAGAATTTAGGTTGTTCATATTGAACTATCATGAGCCGTGATCCAGTGTATCTCAGACCTAGATGTTGTTTGTTATCCAAAGGACAAAAGGATGACATCTTCGTGTTCTTTGAAATTCCCTAGGTTTCTGTATGCTCTCCTGGCTCCTGAATTAAAATACAGCTTATGTCAAATGTTGAGCTCTGACCATGTCTAGAAACAACCTAGTTGGAATATTTTTCTGGCTGATAAGAATTTCATGCACGCACGGAAGTGTCAGTTCATTGTGAGATTTTGTGACTCATAGTTCAATTGATGGAAAAAGAGTTCCATTCAGGAAACCCCCCCACCCCATATCTCATCAAAGTAATACCTCTTTTGGTGAGCTGTGGGCTACATCTGAGCTGGGGGTCTTGGTCCTCCGTATGCATGTTATTTGGTTGATGCATCAGGTTATGCATTCCCTCCTGGGCTCAGCTTTTGTTGGTGGTGATGGTTTCCTTGTGAGGCTTCTCTTTCCTCCAGGTCCTTCTATATCCTCCTTCCTTAAGATTCCCTGCACACTGTCCAAAGTTTGGCTACAAGTCTCTGCATCTGCCTTGATCCCCTGCTGGGTGGAGTCTTTTAGAGGACATCTGTGGTAGACTCCCATCCTGTTCCCTCTCTTCTCCCACTTCCTGTGTCTATTCTGCCTTCCATTCTGAATGAGAATTAAGCATCTTCGCTAGGGTGCTCCTTGTTGTGTAGCTTCTTTAGGTCTGTTGATGTTAGTATGACTATCCCATATTAAATGGCTTATATCCACTTATAAGCGAGTATGTACCATGTGTGTCTTTCTGATTCTGGGTTAGTCATTCAAGATGATCTTTTCTAGTGCCATTTATTTGCCTGCAAATTGCAAGACCCAGCCATACCACTCCTAGGTATATATCCCAAAGATGTTCAATCATACAACATGGACATTTGCTCAATTATGTTCATAGCAGCTTTATTTGTAATAGCCAGAATCTAGAAACAACCTAGATATCCTTCAACTGAAGAATGGATACAGAAATTGTGGTACATTTACAAAATGGAATAATACTCAGAATTAAAAGCAACACATGGCAAAGACAGCCAAATGACAAAAAAGAAACAGATGATGTAATTTTTTAAAGTTTGTTTGTGTTAATTTTTTAATTATATTTAATTTTATTAATTACACTTTATTCACTTTGTATCCCCCCATAAACCCCTTCTTCCTCCCCTCTCAATCCCACCTTCCCTTCCCCTTCTTCACACATGCACCTCCCCAAGTCCACTGATAGGAGAGGTCCTCCTCTCCTTCCTTCTGATCTTCCTCTATCAGATCACATCAGGAGTAGCTGTATTCTCATCTTCTGTGGCCTGGTAAGGCTGCTCCCCCCTTAGGGGGAGGTGATCAACGAGCAGGCCAATCAGATTATGTCAGAGGCAGTTTCTCTTCCCATTACTATGGAACCCATTTGGACACTGAACTGCCATGGGCTACATCTGTGCAGGGGTTCTAGGTTATCTCCATACATGGTCCTTGGTTGGATAATGAGTCTCTGGAAAGACCCCTGTGTTCAAATTTTCTGGTTCTTTTGCTCTCCTTGTGGGGTTCCATCCTCTCCAGATCTTACTATTTTCCACTTCTTACATAAGATTCCATGCACTCTGCCCAACAGTTGGCTGTAAGTCTCAGCATCTGCTTTGATACTCTGCAGGGCAGAGGCTTTCAGAGGCCCTCGATGGCAGGGTCCTAAGTTGTTTCCTGTTTTCTTCTTCTTCTAATATCCATCCTCTTTGCCTTTTGGGATGGGGATTGAGCATTTTATTCAGGGTCCTCTCTCTTGATTAGTTTCTTTAGGTGTACAGATTTTAGTAGGTTTATCCTATGTTATATGTCTATATGAGTGAGTATATACTGTGTGTGTCTTTCTGCCTCTGGGACAGCTCACTCAGGATAATCGCTTCAAGTGGAATGTAGAATGTAGTTCTACATGTGGAATGCAGTTCATCATTTACATGTGTACTCTCACACTCATACAAAGAATAACTGGGGTGGTGAGGTGGCTGTGTGGACAAAGCACTTGCCCCACAAGCATGAGGACAGAGTTCAGATGTCCAGAGCCACTGTAAAACCAGGCATGGCAACATGTGCCTGTAGTTGCAGCACTTCTCTGGTTAGATGGGAGACATAGACAGGAAAATTACTCTAAGTTTTGAACCTTTCAGACTTCTAGTCCAGCACATACAGTGGTAAACAACCAAAAAAAAAAAAAAAAAGTCCCTTGTCTCTGACAGGTTAATGGTGAGGACAAATAGTTGAGGCTGACTTCTTTTCCCAACACTTAAGCCTTGGAATATGTGTACCTGAACTCACATAAGAACATACGTTCACACAATATGCATAAACACAAACATCACCCACACACACGTGTGCATGCACACACAGGGTCAGGGAAACAGAGACATAGACAGAATTCATAGCGGGGGGAGTAGTTAAAATAAAAAATTGTATGTGTTTTTGCTGCCTTTAAATAGTGTTTTACTAATTCTTTGAGACTTTTATACAATATATTTTTGATCATATATACACCTCCCTCAACTTCTCGCATGCCCCTGCCCAACAAGTCCAATTTGTATTGTCTAAAATATGCTTGGGAGTTGAGCCTGCACTGGGTGTGTGGTGGATGTGTAACAGGGGCCACACCCTTAAAGGAAACTGACTCTCCCTCTCCAAGCACCCATAAAACGTCAATAGTTCCTCATCCAGGGAGGAGCCGGCTGCTGTAACCACGGCAACTGATAAAGGGTTATACCATACCTTCCTCTTTTTGTGCTGGAAATTTTGTTGTGCTTGAACTTCCTCAGATTTTGTGCATGTTATCACAATAGATGTGATTACCCTGTTGGGTCTGGAAAACAGTATTTCTTTGTAGTCATCTGTGATATCAGGCTCTTATAATATTTTCACCCCATTGTCCTCAAAGATTGTGGGGAGGAAGAATGTGAGATAGGCATACCATTTATGACTGAGTACTCCACAGTTTTTATTCTCTGCAACTTGACCAGTTGTTGTTTTCTGTGAAGGTTCTCTGATGAGGGTTGAGAGACACACTGTCCTGTGCGTATAACAATAAATCGTGAGAGGTTGTTTTAAAATTATGCCCGTGTGCAAGTTTCAGTAACAATGTCTCCCTTTGAATGCTCATATATTCAAATGTTTGGTGGACTATTTAAAAAGGATTAGGACCACCCCCACTCTCTCTCTGCCTCTTGTTGGTGGATCAGATATAAACTCTCAGCTACTTCTCTGGTGCCACGCCTACTTGCCTCCTATCAGATCCCTCACCATAATGGTCATGGACTCACCTTTTGAAACTGTAAGCAAGCCCCAGATTAAATAATTTCTTTTTTAAGTTGTCTTGGTTATTGTGTCTCTTCACAGCAATAGAAAATTAGATAGTCCACTTCGCCAAGTAATGATATAATAGTTTTTTCTTTAGGGCCTGTGATCCAACCCCGTCAATGATCATGGTGTCATGCATGAATAATGTTATTTTGAAGGAGACTGTAAGTTCAATCAGAAAAGGCGTGGTTACGTCCAGGACACCCATGCCACTATCACACCTTAAAGTGATGAAGTCATCACGGCAATGGACCCTTTACCTTTTTCCTGCTTATACTCAGGGTCTTTCTATATTTGTTATGTATTTCTAATTTTAAATAAAATAAAGTTAGTTTCACGATTTTTGTTGTGTTTGGCATTCTTTTTGTTTGGTTTTCTCAGCACTAGAGAGTTGAACTCATGAAGTCATGGACACTAATTTCAGTGTTCTGCCACTGAACTGTATACCCAGTAGTTGTTGTGATTTTTGATACATTCTCACTATGATGCTCAGACTGGCCTGGAACTGGCAGGATAGCCCAGGCTGTCTTAGTCACAGTCCTCCTGCCTTTACCTCTCAGTTGTTGATGTTTAGGGGGAAACGACTATTACAGGCTTTTGACCTGTGATTTTACTGACATATTGGATCACAACGTGGTCAAACCTACTTATATATGTCCATTTCTTTTTACCACTTCCTTTTAGTTTATTTTTTTAAGCTCCAGGACTGATTTTAAATTACGTTTTACCAATACAAATAAACATATTTTGAAATAAAGATAAACATCCTCTGTCCAACCCATTTTCAGTAAAAAGTTGGAACCCCCTATTCCAATGGTGTGTAGCAGAGACTCAGCTTTACTTCCAGAGATCATAGAAATTTATGGAGCAAGTGAAGGAGGATCAAGGTGGGACACACATACAAGCTAATTGCTAATTTTTCTAATCGGTTGCCATCTGTCAGCGGTTATCATTCTTGAGCTACCGGTATTGATGTTATATTATTTTAGATTGGTATTTAATGAACTCATGAAGTGTTTCCATATGTGTCATTGTCCCTGAAGAGTGGTGATGATGTTGGCTTTATGTACCTCAATTAGGACTTAGATTCTCTAGTACGCTGCAATTGAGTTACATCTGTTACCTGGAAGCATCCATTGTTTTATGAACAATTATGGTTAAATACACATAATAGTGGTATCTTAAGATTTTAGCAAGATCAGTCTGCTTTACTCTTACTCAACAAAGAAGTTCTACTTGAAAGAGAAGCCTTAGTTTTTAAAGATTTGGATTTTTTTTAAACCAATTAATTCAATTTACATCTTGGTCACTGGTTGCTCCCTCCTCTCCTTCCAGACCCACCCACCCTCTCCTACTTCCTCAGAATAGGGGATCCCCCCCATCCAGATACTCAAGCTCAACTATTCACATGAGGGTTGAGTGTGACACCCTCTCCTGTGGCCTTGGGGGGGGCAGTTCCAGGGGAAGCAATAAAAAAGCAGATAACATAATCCATGTCAGAGATATCCCCCATTCTCCTGAGAGGCAGATATGAAGCCTAAGATGCCCACCAGGTATTTATAAGTAGTAGACCGAGGTCCAGACCATGCATTGTCCTTGGTTGGTGCTTCAGACTCCACGCACTCCTCTGGGCCCATCAAGAATGGCTCTGACGGTCCTAGTGCCCACTCTCCCACCATTACTTCTTTCTGTTTCATTTTCCCGTCTGATTGAGACTTACACATCCTCCCTAGGGTCCTCCTTGTTACTCACCTTTGTGGGGGTCTGTACACTGTGGTATATCTAGGATGTACCATGTGACTAAAATCTACTTATAAGTATTTACTTGTTTCTTTCTGGGTTTGTGTTACTGCACTCAGCACAATCTTTTCTATTTCCATCCATTTGCCTGCAAATTTCATGATTTCCTTGTTTTTAGTGGCCAAATAGTATTCCATTGTGTAAATTTACCACAGTTTATTTATCCATTTTTAGGCTGAAGGACATCTAGGTTATTTCTAGTTTCTGGCCATTATGAATAACACTGCTGTGGACATTATTGAGCAGATGCCCTTGCTGTACAGTGGAACATCTTTCAGGGGTATGCCTAGGAGTAGTAGAGCCGGGTCTTATGGTATGGTAATTCCCAGTTTTCTGAGAAAACACCAGATTAATTTCCAAAGAGATTATACAAGCTTGCACTTCCACCACCAATGGAAGAGCATTCCATTTTTCCACATCCTCTCCAGCATGTGTTGTCACTTGAGTTTTTAATCTTGGCCAGTCTGACAGGCAAGAGAGAATCTCAGAGTCATTTTTATTTTAATTTCACTAAGGAAATTGACATTGAGCATTTCTTTAAGTGCTTCTCCACCATCTGAGGTTCATCTATAAGAATTTGGTATTCAGTCTGGCACTTTCTCAGAAAATTAGGAATAGTGCTACCTCAAAATCCAGCTATACCACTCCTAGGCATATATCCAAAATATGTGCAAGTATACAACAAGGATATTTGCTCAACTATGTTCATAGCAGCTTTATTCATAATAACCAAAATCTGGAAACAATCCAGATGTCCTTCAACACGGGAATGGATACAGAAATTGTGGTACATTGACACAACAGGATACTACTCAGCAATTAAAAACAAGGAACTCATGAAATTTTCAGGCAAATGGTGGGAGCTAGAAAAGATCATCCTGAATGAGGTATCCCAGAAGTAGAAAGACACAGATGGCATATATTCACTTATAAGTGGATATTAGTCATATAATATAGGATAAACGTACTAAAATCTATACCCATAAAGAAGCTAAAAAGAAGGAGGACCCAAGGGAAGTTGTTCAATCCTCACTCAGAAAGCAAATGTAATAGACATCAGAAGCAGGATAAAACAGGGAACAGGACAGGAGCCTACCACAGAGGGCCTCTAAAAGACTCTACCCAGCAGTGTATCAAAGCAGATGCTGAGACATAGTCAAACTTTGGTCAAAGTGCAGGGAATCTTATGAAAGAAGGGGGAGATAGAAAGACCTGGAAGGGACAGGAGCTCTACAAGGAGACTGAAAATGTCTGGGCCCAGGGATCTTTGCAAAAATGGATACTCCAACCTAAGACCATGCATGGAGATAGCCTAGACTCTTTCCTCAAATGTAGACCATGGCAGCTCAGCCTCCAAGTGGGTTCCCTAATAAGGGGAACAGGTGCTGTCTCTGACATGAACTCAGTGGCTGGCTCTCTGTTCACCTCCCCCAGGGGGAGTGCAGCTGTACCAGGCCACAGAGGACGATAATGCAGCCAGTCCTGATGAGACCTGATAGGCTAATGTCAGATGGAAGGAGAGGAAGAACTCTCTTATCAATGGACTGGAGGAGAGGAATGGGAGGAGACTGGGAAGAAAAGGTGGGATTGGGAGGGGAGGACGGAGGGGGCTACAGCTGGGATACAAAGTGAATAAATTGTAATAATAAAAATTTAAAATAATTACCATTGGGAAAAAACTGTGTTTAGCTCTGTACCCCATTTTTAAATTTGATTATTTGGTTTGTTGATGTTTACTTTCTTGAGTTCTTTATATATTCTGGATATTAGCCCTTTGTCAGATGTGGAAAGTCAAAGATCTGTATGACAAGGACTTCAAGTCTCTAAAGAAAGAAATTGAAGAAGATAACAGAATATGGGAATATCTCTCATGCTCATGGATTGGTAGGATTAACATAGTAAACATGTCCATCTTACCAAAGGCAATCAAATTCAATGTAATTCCCCATCAAAATACCAACACAACACAGACATTGAAAGAACATATGGGAAAACAACAACAACAAACAAATAAAATAGCTAAAACAATCCTATACAAGAATAGAACTTCTGGAGGTATCTCCATTCCTGACCTCAAGCTACACTACAGAGCAATAGTTATAAAAACTGCATGGTACTAGGATAGACTGGTTGATGAATGGAATCTAGTTGATGACCTAGAAATAAATCTACGTTCCTATGCACAATTGATTTTTGACAAATGCGCCAAAAACATACAATGGAAAAAAGACAACATCTTCAACAAATGATGGTAATTTAACTGGATGTCCACGTGTAGAAAATGCAAATAGATCCATATTTATCACTGTAAGACCTGGAGTCTCACTGCTCAGGATCACGCCCTTCCCAGGAACTCTCACAGACCACAGCTCGATGCAAAAGCAAGAGGTTTTATTGCTATCGTGTTAGGGTCTCCCCTCCAAAAGTGGGAGACGACCCCGAACATGCAAAGCACAGAGTTTTTATACCTGAAAATCAGATCACTTTTGCTCTATAGTTTACAGCTGGTTGTAGATAGGTTACAGCCAGTTGTTTCTCAGAACAGTTCAACCGGCCCTTCAAGAGCTATCTGCACCTGGCTTCAATTCAAATAATCACAATTGTTTCTCATTCCCAGGTGGTCCCTCATCACCCTACCCAAAACTCAAGTCCAAGTGGATCAAAGGCCTCAACATAAAACCAAACACATTAAACCTGTTAGAAGAAAAAGTGGGGGAAAGCCTTGAAATTATTGGCATAGGAAAAAACCTCCTGAACAGAACACCAACAGCACAGGCTCTAAGATCAACCATTAATAAATGGGTACTCTTGAAACTGAAAAGCTTTTGTCCAGCAAAAAACACCATCAATAGATTGAAAAGGCAGTCTACTGATTGGGAAAAGATCTTCACCAATCCTACATTTGACAAAGGATAATAGCCAGAATATATAAATAACTCAACAAATTAAAACACCAACAACCAAAATAATCCTATTTGTTTTCTAGAACCTTGGCACTGTTCATTTGAAAGGTTGTTTCATCTGCCAATACCAGTGTTTAATTACATTTAAGTCAAAGAGAAGTCACATTACAGATGAGGCAGAATTTAATTGATAAACAGTTATTTAGCAAACAGAGTTATTAACTTTTAAGAAAGACATTACTTTTTCTCCTTGTGATTTTGGGGGGTAGGGTAGAATCTTTCTGTGTAAGTAGGTTGGTGACTGTAATTTTCTGTGTTTCTCCAGGTATCTAGAACTTTTAAACTTACATCAGGCTTTCAAATGCTGGGATTAGAGTTAGGAGTCATCGTAGCAGGCCCTAGGGATTCTTTCTTTCTTTTAAAACAAGGTAGATATTTGTATGGAAATGTCAGAAATTACATCTGTTGAAAGAATTTTCAGTTCATATCTCAAAAAAAAATTTACATGTAGGGCTGTGAACCCATAAATAACCTCAAGGTTGCTTGTTGAGGGTCATTCTGATGCTTTATTTTGATGCTGGTTGCTGGCACTCAAGGTCTGGTTACTCCTGGGATATACCTATCCTGTTGTAGAAACCTGCCTAGGACATAGCTGACTGCTTGATTAAACGGCTTATTCCTGGACAAGGCAAAATGAGACAGGCGTAGCTAAGACTCCTGGGTTTTTGGTTGCAGAGCATCATGGGAAAGAGACAGATGGGGCGAGAGGAGGAAGGAGGACTCCATGATGGATTGTGTGGAGAAGAAATCAGGTGGACCAGGGGCATGGACTCCAATAATTGGAGGCCCAGATGAAGAATACAGGCAAATATTTTGGGATTATGGATGGAAGATAGCCCAGATAGGAATGATTAAGATGAATAGCATTGGATGGGGGCTGGAAGATTGATGGTGAGGATATTGAGATAGTGTAGATAGAAAAATCTGCCCTGCCCAAGATAATAAAACAATTATAAAATCTAAAACGTGTCTGTCTCTTATTATTTGTGATAGCGGCTTCAAATAATACCACTGCAAGACTTATAGGGCTAATAATAAACATTATACAGCCTAACACTCATTTTTTTTTACTACAACAGTCACTTGTTTGTGAGTTTCAGAAAATATATCAA
This sequence comes from Psammomys obesus, assembly GCF_907164565.1. Taxonomy (NCBI): domain Eukaryota; kingdom Metazoa; phylum Chordata; class Mammalia; order Rodentia; family Muridae; genus Psammomys; species Psammomys obesus. The sequence goes on from NW_026591086.1 coordinate 54,243,556, forward strand.
CCAATTAGGGAAAGAAAAACCTCTTCAATGTGGCAAGAATATCTACAAATCACACTAAATGCTTAGAAACCAGTTGGCTCTCCTTGAAATGGAAAACAATGAAAGAAAACTTCATTTCTATTCATCATTGTATCAAAAGTTTCTAAAGTATTATGACAAGAAAAGTAAATAAAAGTGTATATATTAGGAGGGAAAAATTAAATTATATTTATAAGTATTTGATTGGATGTGTGGAGAGTTCCCAAAAGTTAACAAGAAGAATCTTTTAGAATTAATACATGTTGGTAGCAAAGATTGGAGATGAAAACGTAACACTTACAAAGTGACTAATTCCTTTTACAATTAATGAATTTTAACTTTAAAATATCAAACACAATATAATTTATATAAACAGAGAAAGAGATGGAATGCTTAGTTATAAAGCTGACAAAATATATGAATTAATTATAATTAATTAAATGAAATTAATTTAATTAATGAAAATCAGAGATGACTTCAGTAAATAAAGCAAGAACTCATTTTTTTGGAAATGCTCTGAATTTTCTGCACAATTTTTCTGTCAGTCTAAACCCTGTTTAAAGTTATAGTCTATTAAAGTGAAAAATAATATGATAGGAAATAATGTTTTTAGAGGTGAGACAAAAACTGAAAACCGTTATTCTGAAATATGTATTTTCTAGATGGCAAAAGTATTTTTTTACATTTCCAGTTTTACATTAACATGTAATTAATATGAAAATATTAATTTATAGTACCTTTAAATGCTTTTAACTTAAAAATTTCAGTGATAGACCAAATAGCTTTATTTCTCTACAAACTAATTTGAAGTATTTTACAATACAGCATACTGTTTACACTAATTCATAAAAGATTATATTTTGTCAGATTTTAGCATACAAATTTTTAATCTAAATGTAGATTAAAAGATGTCCATTAAACCAAGCTATAAATAATCATTTTAAAGACACAAAAGTATGCATGCATTTGCTCACAAATTTTTTATTAAATTTTTATTTTTTTATGTATTAATTACAGTTTATTCACTTTGTATCCCAGCTGTACCACTCTTCCTCAATCCCTCCCATTCCCACCTTCCCTCCCTCATCTCTTCCCATTCCCCTCTCCAAGTCCACTGATAGGGGAGGTCATCCTCCCCTTCCATCTGAAGCTAGCTTTTCAGGTCTCATTAGAACTGGCTGCATTGTCCTCCTCTGTGGCCTGGCAAGGCTCACCCCTCAGTGAGAGGTGATTAAAGAGCCAGACACTGAGTGCATGTCAGACACAGTCCCTGTTCACCACTTGAAAACTGAGCTGCCATGGGCTCCATCTGAGGAGTGGTTCTGGGTTATCTCCATGAATGGTCCTTGGTTGGAGTATCAGTCTCAGAAAAGACCCCTGAGCCCAGATATTTTGGTTCTGTTGCTCTCCTTGTGGAGCTCTTGTCCTCTTCAGGTCTCACTATCTTCCCCTTCTTTCATGATTCCCTGCACTCTGCTCAAAGTTTGGTTAAGAGTCTCAGCATCTGCTTTGATACACTGTTAGGCGTGTATCAGACGCCCTCTGTGGTAGGTTTGAAGAGGTTAAGTTAGCCTGGTTATAGTTAACCTGAGTATAACTCCATTTTGAAATAAAGAGCCACCTTGACTGGGAGCTAAACTCAGGTGCCAGGAACTATCACAAAATGTGCACCTGGCAGAAAACAAAGTTAACTCTCGTAGTTGCAGCCTCCAGGAAATATCACAAAATAAATACTTCATAGAAAATAGAGACAAACTCCCTGGCAATAATCAATGAGAATCGGTTGAGAATCGGGTGGGAAAATTCTCCCCAGTGTTTCAGATACAGTTTAGAAGAATAGCCATTGTGATCATATGTCTTAGGCAATTGTGTCTCAGAGAGGCATATGCCTTATGTAATTGTGATTCAGAGAAGGTCACCTAACTTTTACCTAATCATGTAACGTCAAGCCCCCCCCCCCCCCCTCCTGTCATAAAAACAGGTGTCCTCCTGTTTGCTGTCATGGAAACCCCCTGATCACAGACTTTCCCTTTAAAAACCCTGCTCACTCAGGGCTCAAGATCCCACTTCTCTACTGCTGCGTCACGGAGACTTGGGTCCCGAGTTCGATCGCTCTAGTAATAAAGCTCTCTTGCTATTGCACTGAGTCTTCTCCTGGTGGTCTCTGAGGGTCCGTGAACCTGGCATCACAGGCTCCTGTCTTGTTTCCTGTTTTCTCCTTCTTCCAAAGTCCATCCCATTCATCTTTCTGAGTGAGGACTGATCATCTTACCCAGTGTCCTCCTTCTTGCTTAGCTTCTTTAGGTGCACAGGTTTTAGTATGTCTCTCCTATCTTATACTCTAGTATCCACTTCTAAGTAAGTATATACCATATGTGTCTTTCTGCTTCTGGGATACCTCACTCAGATTGAGCTTTTCTAAATTCCACCATTTGTCTGCAAAATTCATGAGTTCCTTGTTTTTAATTGCTGAGTATTATTCCATTGTGTAAATACACCACAATTTCTGTATCCATTCCTCCGTTGAGAGACATCTGGATTGTTTCCAGGTTCCGGCTATTACAAATAAAGTTTCTACAAACATGGTTGTTGCTCAAAAGTTCTAGAAGCAAAACATAATAGAAAAATGTACCTTTTCTACCATTCCTTACATACCCCATTGGACATGAGTTACAGTCACATTTGCACTTAAAATAATAGTATGTTGGGATACAAAATGAATAAGTTGTAACAAAAAGAAAAAAAGAAAAAGATATTAGTATGAAATTCATGCTGTCATATAATATAATACATATATTAAAATATTTTATTGATGAAAGTAGAAACTAATTCCACTATTAAGAAGAATATCAAAATTTCTATTAATGATACAGATATATGTATCTAAAACTAACAAGAAAGAAAGAAGAAACTGATAACGTGTGTGACTTATGAGGTAATGTAAAAACACATTCCAAGGAAACAGATAAAAACCAGCATTGGAAAAATTACCCATTACCATATTTTTTGCAGAATCCAAAGACTGGAACTATTTCAAATGTTGATCAATAAGGACATTGACAAAACAATGGAAATCAAGAAAATATAACCTAAGAAGTGAAAAGGGGTTATAAACTTGGGGCATGGAGAACAACAGAAAGCAACATGATTAAAGCTCCTGTGAACTCACAGAGGCTGAGACAGCATGCTACAAGGGTCTGCACAGTGCAAACCAGCTCCTCAGCCTGTGTGTCATGGCTTCGGGATTACTTTTCTTACAGGATCCCTGAGTATGTAAACACATGGGTCTCGGGTTGATGCGTTTTCTCCTGGGCTCTTTTCCTTCTCTTGCTTTGTCTTGTCCAAACTCACTGTGATTCTTTTTTTGATTTATCTTAGCATATTTTATTTGGTTATGTTTTGTTATTTCTTCTCAGAAGCCTGTTCTTCTCTAATAAATTACAGAAAGGGAGTGGATCCAGGTAAGAAGGGAGGTGGAGAGGAACTGGGAGGAGTAGAGGGAGAGACAACTATAACCTGGATATATCACTCGAGAAAAGGATATATTTTCAATAAAAGAAAAAGTAATAATAAAGTTATCTCTCAATGGTGATCTTGACTTAGAAACTCTGTTAATGTTTTGTAGGTCATGTATATTAAAATTGAAAAAGTTTCACTGGAACCAAAGTAAAACTATGACAAAACTAAAAATAAAATAAGATATGCAAATGTAACTGGATATAAAACAAATTATCTCAAAGGAAAATACATTTAAAACTTTTAATGACAGCATTAATTGAACCTCCTAAATGGAATATGTTGCAAGGCCATGAGAACCAGGACCTTTTTAATGTAATAATATGCAGTATTATTTCATCTTAAATTATATGAAAGTTAACTGACAAAGTAGAGAGCAATGTCACAACAATTTCTCTCTGTTGATTAGATTCAGACAGTTCTTTTTTCTTTTTGATGTGCACACAAGCACAATAGGAAAGACTGTTTCTCCAAACAAGGACCATGTATAGATGTAACCTAGAGCCCCTGCTCAGATGTAGCCCTTGGTAGTTCAGTATCCAAGTGGGTACCCTAATAAGGGGAACAGGTACTGTTTCTGACATGAACTAGATGGTGGGCTCTTTAACCCCCCTCTCCACCCCCAGGGAGGAGCAGCCTTGCTAGACCACAGAGGAGGACTTTGCAGCCAGTCGTGAAGACACCTGATAAACCAGTATCAGATGTAAGGGGAGGAGGTTCTCCCTTATCAGTGGACTTGGAGAGGGGCAGGGAAGAGATGAGGGTGGGAAGGTGGGATTGGGAGGGAAAGAGGGAGTGGGATACAGCAGGGATACAAAGTTAACAAACCGTAACTAATATTAAAAAAATAAAAATTAAATAAAAGAAAGTGTCTTTATCCTACACTTTCAGCAAAGAGCCATTGGACTGTGCTAATCTAGAGGAAAGCGATACCTGGCAAGCTGTTCATTTCTTCCATGCCTTTCTTCATCACCCTGCTTGGTTTCCCTCAAACCTTTTACATTGTTGCATTTCTGACATCTTCCAGGAGTCAAAATCTACATTAAAGCAAATGGACCAGAACAACTTTCCTTTAACCCTGTGATCTTCACACAAAGAAGAGAAATAATTACCCAAGTCAATCTGACTTGGGCATAACAGTATCTTTTGATACCATCATTTGCTTGTTTGGACAGGAGCCATTGGCCATCACACCTCTATGTTCTGCAGAAAGAGAGAGAGACAGAGTTTATTTGCAGGAAAGACCTACACAGTTTCCTTCATAATGATGAGTATTTGATATTGTTCAAGTCAGCTTGGTATACAACTCAACCAACCCATTCCTCTTAATGATGTCCATTCCTGCTGTCAATGCCCGAATAATCTCATCATTTCTGTCATTTTCATGTCTGCTTATGATGCTCATTAATCCACTTGTGACAGCTATCATTTTAAATGCAAAAGGGCAGTAGGTGTCCTGATTTTGGAAACAGAAATAGTAATGACAATTAGCTCCCTGTATAAATGAACATTTCAGTACATTTTCCCTCAAAACTTAATGTCCTCTGTTATAAGAAAACAAAACTCACCCCCTCTTAAGACACACACAAAAACTATGCAAACCTTCAGAAAGGTACTCAAGTATGTGAGGTACAGCTTAGATGAAACAAGCTTCACTATTAAACTCAGGTACTGGTTCGAAAGTTAGACATTCCTGAGGGGAAATGCTTGCCTTTGTTCTTCAGTAACTGAAAGAAAAGCACCCTGTATCTATTTGCAAGGGTCAGTGGTGATAAAGGTAGAGAACTATTCTTGCCTGTAGAGAACACGAAAATGCTCGGCTCCTGTTCAAGAACAAGAAAGGTTTCACAAAGCATTAATGAATTCATCACTGATCTGCTGCAAGTCAAATCCCTCAGAGCATGGCAATGGCAAGAAAGTCAGAAAGCCAAATCTATATACAGACAAGCATCGACGTGGCTAGAAAAGCCGCAGACACAATTATGTGTGTCAAATCAGACAAGCTTGATACAGAAACCACAGAGATCTGTCATCCGAAGCTTACCACCGGAACACTGGATCTAATTTGGAATGGTGTGGGTGGTAGCAGGAAAGATAAAAGAGAAGTAAGTCGAGAGACAGAGGACTTCTGATCTTGTGTCAAAATAGAAGTAGAGAGTGAGTCTGGTAGGCATACAGGTAATTGAGATGATAAATCACATACCTGAACTTCTCAGAAAATAATGGATCCTTGTGCAGCTTTCAAAGTGAGTTAGTCTGGCACAAGGCAGGCTAGAGAGTGAATCTCCAAGTTAGCCACTTCTTGTGAAGACCTAGGGCAAATTTCTAGTTAGAGCCAGTTTTCTACTGTTGAACAGGCAAAACAATGCGGTAGCTTGGGTTTCTGGGTCTTGGGAGAGTACAGCATCACTGGAAGAGAAAAGGGTTGAAATGATGGAAGTTGAAGACATCTTCCTAAAAGCAGTCAAAGTATACGGCATATGTGAGCAGCACAGGGTAGCTAGAACTCTCCATTTTCACCGTGTGGGACCACATAAGTTCTGAGTTCTGTATATTAAGTCTGCTTTTGTCAATAAACTCTGTGAGTGTTTTTCATGAGTTTTCTTGTAGGATGATGGTTTTATTTGGAAAATATGTCTCTTTATAGAAAAATGACACAGAACATACTTTGAATAAGATTTATGTTACGTTTTTTTTACAATTTTTCACTGCATAGATATTTACTTTTATTCACAGAAATTCTAAGTATTCATGCAAACACTAAATAAGCAAAAGGATACAAAAGAATACAGCAAGTGGCAGACAAGAACCAATCAGAACAGCTGGCTCCAGTTTAGGAGAAAAGAACTGACCTTTACCAGAAGCAGTCCACATCTGGGCCCTGCATGAGGCTTCTGCTCATCTCAGCAGGTCATTTGTGGCTATTGTGCTCTGCCCATTGGAATGCCCAAGAGAACTCAAGTTCTCCATCTGACTGAGAAAAATTAGAGCTGTGGACAGCGAGCAACACACAATCACATGTGGGAAATTGTCTTTAAAATCACCTATAGGGTTTGTAATGCTGGCACAGGGGACAGGATTGGGGTAGGCTGGAGAACTGAGAATCTTAGCCTTGGATTTCCAATTCACTGTGCTCTGCTTGGAACCTATCACACTGAAGGAAAATACACACACACACACCCACACCCACACACACACACACAACTTTTTCAAATGAAGAAAAATACATTATGAAAATAAAGAAATGTGAAATTTTGATACGTTGAGCCTGGCCAGTAGGGAAATGATGTGTGATTGATTACATATGTGCTATTTTCATTCCCCACAAATAACTATGTAGACAAAACCCCTGTTCAGATGCATATTTATCCACTTTGATATACTGTGCAGGTCTTTGCTCTCCACTCGCTCACTCACTCACACACAGACTCAACAGTAACTGTCTCTGCCAACTAAACTTAACCCATATTGTACAGGGGAATTTTTAACGAGCAATTAAAGCACGTGCCATGGCGTGGGCTGAATAAGTCTGAGAAATGAAAGCAAAAAGCCCCTACACACACAGTAATCTTTGACTGACTGCTGTCCCTCCTGTCCCTCTCCTGCAGTTAGTGTGGCTCTTGATGTTACTTGTGCAACACACTTTATGTGTTAGCAGTGAAAGTAAAATCTGTCATGTGTGCCTTCTGGGAAACCAATAGCCCAGAGCACTAACCATCGACAAAAGCCTGAAAGCGGCTTTCCCATGGAGTTTGTGGTGTCTTACCTATTTTCTGCTCAAATAAGAAGATGGCGGCAACATAAGCGGTGCACTGAAGCTTGGTCACTCCATCGCATCTCTCTTCTGGGCTACTGCCTGCTGCAGACACCCTAGTATTGGCCCCAGTCTGATTTGTTGTGCTCAAAGTCAAGGAGAGGAATGAGAGAGGGAAGCTGTAGGTAATTGCTTTTATTTCAGCTCATTGAAGAGATGTAATGCAGGGCAGCTAATATAATGCATATGCATCAAAAAAGTATAATTTGCTTGTGATAAAATGAGAATGGGTGGAAATAAAATAGGGGAACAAAACCTGTCTGCTTAGTCCTTCAGCCTAAAGTCGGAAGGAACCCCAATGGAAGAAGGGCATATTTATCTTCTATACTGGAATCCATCTCTAAAACATCTGAAATACCATGGCTTATGCAGGACAGAACAGACCCACAGAGACTATTTTCTGTACTCTCCCCATAAATTAGCCTTTACTTGCTACCATTCAGCAGGCAACCTAAGAATGGATTCAGCCCTGAAGGCCAAGTGTTTAAGCTGTCCAGCATGCACTTAGATTTAGACCTTAATACAGCGGAAGCCACTTCTCCTTGATTCAAATAACATAAAAATAAAAAGGAAGAGGGGCATCTCGAAATCTAATGACTTGTCAATGTACTGCTGGGTCCACTCTGTAGTCATATGTGCTTCAAAGGAGATGAAGATTTAGTGACAAAATCACAGACTCATGTCAATGCAACTCCAGAGAAAGTCCAACAAACAAGTCCTCTTGCTAAATCAAGACAGCAAATAACATTAAGATAGTATAAATTTAGCTATTGTATTAACTAACAGTTAACCAGTAAGCAAGAAAATATAAAGTCACCATCTTTTGAAAGGCTTAATCTGAAGATAATTGTTTTAATAAGGTTTTATATAACTCAAATAGTGTTACATAAAATGAAAGGTTTCAGATAAAATTCTTGTGCAAAGTTTGTAATCAAAACTACAGTTTCTAGATATCTCAATTTAAAGTAACAGGGAATTGCATTGAATCTGTAGATTGCTTTTGGTAAGATGACCATTTTACTATGTTAATCCTACTGATTTGTGAGCCTGGGAGATCTTTCCATCTTTTGATATCTTCTTCAATTTCATTCTTCAGAGACTTGAAGTTCTTGTCATACAGGTCTTTAACTTTCTTGGTTAGAGTTAACACCTATCTATCTATCTATCTATCTATCTATCTATCTATCTATCTATGTATCTATCTATCATCTATCTATCTATCTATCTATGTATCTATCTATCATCTATCTATCTGTCTATCTATCTATCTATCTATCTATCTATCTATCTATCTATCATCTTTTACTTATTGGCTGTTGTGAATGGTGTTGTTTCCCTAATTTCCTATTTCCTTCTGATTGCTTTGGGGTTTTGTTTGTTTGTTTGTTTGTTTGTTTTAGTTAATTTTGTATCCAGCAACTTTGCTGAAGGTGTTTATCAGCTGTAAGAGTTCCTGGTAGAATTTTGGATGTCACTTATGTATATTGTTGCATATCCATGAATAGTGATACTTTGATTTCTTCCTTTACTTTGTATCCCCTTGACCTCCTTTAGTTGTGTTATTGTTCTAGCTATGACTTCAAGCATTATATTGAAGAGATATAAATAAAGTTGGCAGCCTTGTTTTGTCCCTGAATTTAGAAGAATTACTAGTTTCTCTCCATTTAATTTGATGTTTGTTAATTATTATGTTTTAGGTATGGGTCTTGTGTCCTGATATCTCTAAGACTTTTATCATGAAGAGGTACTGGATTTTGTTGAAGGAGTTTTTCTGTATCTAATGAGATAATCATGATATTTTTTCTGTTGTTTATATGGCAGATCACACTGATGGATTTCCATGTATTAAACCGCCCCTGCAACCCTGGCAAGAAGACTGTTCATATGTAGCTCATAGACAGCTCAGTCTTCATGTGGGTTCCTAGTAAGGGGAGCATGGGCCGTTCTCTGACATGGACTCTGTTGCCTGTTCCTCAATCACTTCTCCCTAGCAGCACAACCTTGCCAGGCCACAGAGGAAGAGAATGCAGCCAGTTCTGATAAGACTTGATAGGCTGGGGTAGTTGGTAGAGGAAGAGGGCTCTCCCTTTCTGAAGACAAGGGAGGGGGACAGGGGAGAAAGAGAGAGGGAGGGTGGGATCAGGATGAGAAGAGGGGTGAATATGATTAGAACAAAAAGTGAATCAATTAAAAAGTAACTTAAATTAAAAAATAAAAATAAATAAAAACAGGGAATAAAGCAATACGTTTATAATATTTTATACCTCTCTACCATTAATAAGAAAAGTATGCTCTTACATTTCATTGTTTTGTTTGTTTTGTTGTTCTTATTAGGTTTTTTTTTTTTTCCAACCAGATATCTGAAGGTGCTCATCACAGAAGCAGGTACACAGGTTTTTCTTCTGAGGAAGAGTAGATTTGAGAGTCAGTGTCAAGAAAACAAAGAATTCTGAAGGTACCCAGCAGTCAGATGAATGAGACATCTGACATGATAATGGGGGTAGTTTTCTACATACAGACTGCCAACCAGTCAAACATGATTTGTCAATGTTTTTACTATAAAAGTGTAGACACAAAACCCTGATGTTGGGTTCCATGTTGACTTGACCTTGACCTTGCTGTGTGACTGTGAGGTCAGTGATCGTGACACAGCTGCATTAGAAACCTTTACAATCGCTTCCGTTTCTGAGATTTCCTAACATTCATGTTTCCTTCCAAACTGTTGATAGTTCAGTGACTATTCACTATCCAGGAATCCAGTGAAAGACGGTGTGTATTCCAATGTCTACAAAGCAAAGAAATGACTCAGTTTTAAGATGAACCCTGTGTTTGAACATTTATTATGGCAATTAATGCCAACAACAAGCTTGTAGGGAACTAAGAAGGATTTGCAAGCCCAACCAGGCATGGAGTGATAGTCAGGAATAAAATTTGAATGCAAATACATCTAAAGCCTTTGTGATTGCCTCAGTACTCTGCTCTACCATATATTAATATTCAATAAAAAAGTGAAAATATAGTGAATGCTACTTTTGTTATTAACTTTATGTCAAAGGAGAATGTCAAATGTGACATTTGTTTGAAGTTTCAAGTTTCTTTAAAACAATTCCTTGAATCAGCAGAGCCCTTCGTAAAATGTCATATGAGAATTTTCAATAAATGCTAATAAAATGAATAATGCATTAATTGCCTTAGAAGTACAAGATAAATTAACAATTTAAAAGGTATCTAAAGACAAATGAGTTCTTGAATGACATATATTTGAATTTAATATCTGATGAAATCATACATTTAAGTATTCGATTGTTTTTTTTTTCAAAATACATAGCTCAATAGAGAAAATAACTTTAAAGAACATAATTTAATTATTTTTATTTTTTGCAACCGGTTGTTTTTTGTATAACTCAACTCATCCTCCTTTCTCCACCTTCTTAGCGATATGCTACAGGTATTCTGACACGTGTTCTCCAGGCATCCTCAACCACGTCTCACAAGACCCTACAACAGAAAACTCTAAATGTTTTACATGCCATCATAGGTTTAAATGCCATAATACTGTAGAATAATAGGATATGCACAAGCAGGTATGTTATATCAAAAGTTGATGCTGGAATTAAAATATGCGGAGTACAAAGGCCATGACCATGTTGTATAAACTGAGAGTGTTCAGGAAACACTTTTTTTCTCACACACCCTCAAAAAGGCCATCATTTAATTCACATGTGTTTCTTTAATGTGAACTGTTGGGCTGTTCAACCAACATGAATCAATAATGTGCTACATGCCCCGAAGGCCAATATTTTTCCATGTTACTCTTTAATGAATGGCACATTTCATTCAAGCTAATTTAACATTACCAGTTTGGGGTACAGACAATGTTTACAGAGTTAAAAGTCATTGCCGCTCTTCCAGAAGACCAGAATTTTGTTCTCAAAATGGATATCAGGCAGCCCATAACTCTAGCTCCCAGAGACCTGATGTTATCCTCTGGCCACTGAAGGTATGACAGCACCCCTGCCCAGCCAAACACACCGTATACTCACAGACTAAAACACATATACATACACAGAAATAAAATAAGCTTTAGAAGATTATAAATGAATGAGGAAGAAATTACACTTTCAGGTATTATCTATGTATTCTAAAGTGTATTTTATTTGTATGAGTGTTTAGCCTACATGTTTGTATGTGAGCAGCTTGTGTGCCTAGTGACTGAGGCGGTCAGAAGAGAGCATCCCACTCCCTGGGACTGGAGCTCCATATGACTGTGAGCTAATACAGTGGCAGATTCAGACACAGATTCTCTGCACGAGCAACAACTGCTCTTAAGCACTGTTCCATCTCTCCAGCTCCCTAGTCCTCAATATGTTTCATAATGCTTAAGGTTATCAATACTGAAGAAAGAGATTTTAAAGTAACATACAGAAAATGAATTTTGATCTACATTTCTAAATATTCAGATATCTTTTAAGCTGCTCTTACATTATCTTGCAAAACTAAAGTACACTTATGTGGCAGCTCAGAATACTCAGAAAGCTCAGCCACACAATAGTTCTTCACATCCTGAATCACCACTCATTTCATTTTCTGCTGCCATTATACACCTGACTGAGAGTTCAGATTAGCCTCAAATTATCCTTGTCCAAGAAAATACAGATGCTAAGAAATGTATTAAAGCATAAAGAATATTTACAACAAAATATGAGAAAATTATTTCTATGAAATATGACTGGAAAAATGTTAAAGAAATACTAAGACAGGTAAACAGTGCAACCTTTAAGATTTAAAAATAAGCTCGAAGAAATTAACACAAAAATCAGAAGACACATAAGGGAATATTCCTAAATTATAATGAAAAAAAGATTATAAGAGGAGGAAATAAGATTTAAAAAACTCCCAAGTGAAAGCTGAGAGATCCGCTGTAAAAAAGCAAAACAGAAACAAAACCCTTGATTCAAGACAAGGTAATGAAATTAAAAGTAAAAAAAAAATTAAAAAGTAGAAAGCAGGCTAATAAATATTCAAAATAGTACCACAAATAAGCCCACACCAAGATAGAAACCTATGAATTTCTAGATAAAAAGAAGCTCTTTCACACTTCCAGGAAAAAAAAAATGTGTAAAAAATGAAAACAAAGAAACAAATAACTATATAAATAAACTTCAAGAGAAATGAGTGAGGGAAAACTAGCCTAGCTTAGCACGAGGCCTTTGAGCATCTTACCAGATGCAGGGATGGTTACAGCAGGATTTACACCAGTTAAAACGAAAGATGAAAGTCTCAAACTAAGTCTTTGTTCAACAGCCTATTAGTCAAATATCAACAGCACCCTCTTAAAAGTTGTCTGAATAGACACTATCAGAAACTGTAACAACGATAGACACAATCTTTCTTAGGAAGTTATGTGAGATTGAAAAGAAAAACAATGGAGGAAGCCCAACGGAGTATATCCATATACAGTACACAGAACATAATTTCCCTTGGGCAACGCCACAGGCATCTCTAAGTGAATGAGGTTGGGTCACAGCATGCTTCCTTTCATCCTGACTGGAACCTTCATGATAGTTATCCTCAAGGAGCGATGTTGACCAAATAAACACCTGACTTAAGATTAAGTATATTGAAATCATATTTACAGCATTATATGAGAAAGTAATTTGAATTAATGTTAAGCTCATAGGATAGTTTGTTTTTTTTAAACCTAGACAAGTATTTATCCCATAGAAAATAAAGATTGTTGAGTATTTTTGCATCAATGTTCATAAGGGAGATTGGCCTGAAATTCTTTCTTTGTTGGGTCTTTGTGAGGTTTAGGTACTAAGGTGACTGTGGCTTCATAGAATGAGTTTGGTAATGTTCCTTCTGTTTCTATTTTGTGGAATAGTTTGACGAGAATTGAAGTTAGCTCTTCTTTGAAGGTCTGGTAGAATTCTGCACTGAAACCATCTGGTCCTGGGCTTTTTTTTGGATGGGAGACTTTCGATGACCACTTCTTTCTTCTTGGGGACTATTTAATTGATTTACGTGGTCCTGATTCAGCTTTGGTAAGTGAAACCGATCAAGAAATTGTCCATTTCATTTAGACTTTCAAATTTTGTGGCATATAGACTTTTGCAGTAAGTCCTAATGATTGTTTGGATTTCCTCAGTGTCTGTAGTTATGTCCCCCTTTTCATTTCTGATTTTGTTGATTTGGATGGTGTCTCTCTGCCTTTTAGTTAGCTTGGCTAAGGGTTTGTCTATCTTGTTGATTTTCTCTGAAAGGCTCTGCCCTGCAGACTGTCAAAGCAGATGCTGAGACTTATGGCCAAATATTGGGCAGAGTGCATGGAATCTTATGTAAGAAGTGGGAAATAGTAAGATCTGGAGAGGACAAGAACCCCACAAGGAGAGCAACAGAACCAGAAAATTTGAACAGAGGGGTCTTCCCAGAGACTCATACTCCTACCAAGTACCAGACATGGAGATAACCTAGAACCCCTACACAGATGTAGCCCATGGCAGTTTAGTGTCCAAGTGGGTTCCATAGCAATGGGAAGAGGGACTGCCTCTGACATAATCTGATTGGCCTGCTCTTTGATCACTTCCCTCTGAGGGGGGAGCAGCCTTACCAGGCCACAGAAGATGAGAATGCAGCCACTCCTGATGTGATCTGATAGACTAAGATCAGAAGGAAGGAGAGGAGGACCTCCCCTATCAGTGGACTTAGGGAGGAGAATGTGTGAAGAAGGGGGAGGGAGGGTAAGACTGGGAGAGGAGGAGAGACTGGCTTATGGGTGGATACAAAGTGAATAAAGTGTAATGAATAAAATTAAATTAAAAAAGAAATATAAAAAAATAAAATAGACATTCATATGATAATAGGGCAAATGAAGGGTTGCCACAGTATATCTCAATAATATGTTTGATGAATATTAAACAGTGGCTGGCTCTTTGATACCCCCCCCCCAGGGAAGAGCAGCCTTGGCAGGCCACAGAGAAGGACATTGCAGCCAGTCCTGAAGATACCTGATAAGCTAGGGTCAGATGGAAGAGGAGGAGGACCTCCCCATCAGTGGACTTAGAGAAGGGAGGAGATGAGGGAGGGAGGGTGGGATTGGGAGGGATTGATGGAGTGGGTTACAGTTGGGATGCAAAGTGAATAAAATGTAAATAATGGAAAAAAGAAATCTAATTAAAAATTTAAAAAAAGAAAATAAAGATTGTATTACAGAACAAAACAAAGACATTTCTTAACTAAAATGTAGGCAATAGAGCATTTATCTTTCCCAAACTAAGATACAAGACTAGGAGGATGGGAGATGGAAGGCTAGTTTCCTGTCATTTTACCTGAATCAGCTTCCATAGGTTATGATTTCTGCAGTGTACTTCAAGATGAGAAACCAAAGAGCAGAATGTATGTTGTTCAAAGACAAGAAGATACAACCAAACACAAGAGGGTTTTTAAGAGGGAGGAATGGCAATTACCTCTGAGAAGAAAGAGAGTGAAGTTGAAAGCAGTATGAACATGTGGATAGACATTTATAACCATGAAATTTAACATCAGCAAAAGAGAAATAATGACGATTTATTTTTCTGCAGAGACAGTAATGATGAAGCTATTCTAAGGAACCCATGCATACCTACTTTTCAGGAGGGCTGCCTATATCCACATCACATAAATTCAAACATTTTAGGAGACTGTGTGCTTGTGAGACTCAATATTACCTTTCTCTCTGAGAAAACAGGACTTTAGAGTAATGACTTAATCATCAAAGAATCACTTTCCAACTAACCAGCACAGAAATGTGATGTCCAGCTGATGTCTTAAGACTCCTAGAAGAGAGATTTGTTATGCTTTAATTATCCAAATTTTAGAGTTTAAGGGTCCAAATGTCTGCTTTTCAATAGGACACCTAACATTAATGTAAGTTTTTCAGTTACAGTTTTTAGAATGATAATGTTTTACATAATGCCTTATAACTAATTGATGAGGACGACTTTAGACTATGGGTGTGAAGATGTAGCTTCATGTCTCTGTGAAGCTGTAGATGCTTCTCTGGAGAAGCAGCCACGTGAATAAGAGTGTTCCATAATCTTGGTCTTCTACACAAAATGCTGCTGCTCTCCTGGTCTAGTGAGATCCCAGAGTGGAAGAATGCTGGACAAGGTTTACATTAAAAATTCTTACAGGTCAACCATGTTACAAATCACAAAGCCAAGAAAACAAGGGCCAGGGATGCTTGAACCTCAGAAGAGAAGACAACATAGACATCTGAGGAAGATGGAGGGAGAAAACTAGGTGGGAGAGAGGGTTGGGAGAGCAGGGATGGGGGTTGATGGAGGACCAGGAGAGAGAATGTAAATCAGTGGGTGGGCATCTCTGGGACAGGGGAGGCTCTTGGGAATCTATGTGAATGACTCTAGCTGAGATTCCTAGCACTGAGGGTTAAGGAGCCTGAAATGGTCACCTCTTCTAGACAGGTTGAACTTCCAGTAGATGAAGGGGGACACCAATTCACCCATGAAACCTTTGACCCAAAATCTGTCTTTCCTACAAGAAGTGTAGGAATATTATAGAGCAGAGATTGAGAGGATGGTCAACCGATGGCTGGCCAAACTTGTGACTCATCCCATGGGAGACAGCCAGACTCTGACAATATTAATGGTAATCTGCTGTGCTTGCAGACAGAAGCCTAGCATAGCTGTCTTCTGAGAGGCTTCATCTAGTAGCAGATGGAAACAGATGCAGAGACCCACATCCAAACAATAGGTCAAGCTTGGAGAGTTCTGTAGAAGAGTGGGAGGAAGGGTTGAGAGAGCTGGAGGGGTCAATGACACCACAAGAAGACCCACAGAGTGAACTAATCGGGGCCCATGGGGTCTCACAGAGACTGAACCGCCAGTCCACGCATGGACTGGACCTACCAGATGTAGCAGCATGTGGGTCCCTCACAATGGGAGTAGGAGCTGTCTCTGGTCTGTTGCTGCCTCTGGATCCCTTCCCCCTCGTGCACTCTCTTGTCAGGCCCCTGGAGAGGGGACATACTTAGCCCTGCTGCTACCTGAGGTGCCAGAGTGGATTGGTACCCCTTGGGGCCTCCTTTTCTCTAAGAAGGAAGACAGTGGGGCATGGGGTCAGAGAGTCGTGTGGGTGGGACTAGGAGGAGAGGAGGGAAGAGATTTGGATTACATAGTAAAGAGTTTAAATAAATAAATAAATAAATAAATAAATAAATAAATAACCTATACATTTTCTCTTTTTAAATTTTTATTTCATTTTTATTTATTTTGTGTGTGATAATAAATAGATAACTAAGTTTTATTTGTTTATAGTGTGTGTGCATGCTTCCATATGCCAGAGAGCATGTGCCACAGTGCACGCACAATGGTCAGAGACAACTAACAGAATTCTGTTTTCTCCTCCCACCACAAAGGTCATAGGGGTTGGATTTAGGTCTCCGAGGCTAGCACAAGTGCCTTTACTCACTGAGCCAACCCTTTTGCACACAGTTTCTTTCTCTTGTTTTTCTCCTCATTCCTCAGACATCTCTCTTGTTACATGGTTATACCTAATTGTGCTCTCACCAAGTTGCATGGCAGCAAACCAACATCAACATTGAATTGAAAAGTGATACTGATACAGTCTTCTGCAAACAAATTGCACAGATGCACACACGGAGTCATGCACACGCGCACACACCCTCCTCTGCTTAGAAGTATGTTACAGTTACTATGAGGTGGGATGTTAAAGGTCAGCTACTTGGGTTCTGTCCCAAGCTCCATCATCCTTTTCTCTTTGTGTCTCTCTTTCCAGATCCTTCAGTTGAGATTAGTAAGCCTCTCCACAAACTGCCTTGAGCATGAAATGAGGTGATGTATTAGGTTCTTAGAGTAATGCCCGAAGCACACCTGAAACACATTAACAATAGTTATAGGAATACCATTGGTCACTATATTCCTAGAACCAAAAGAGATGAGCAAGATGTATTTTAAAAAATATAAAATAAAACAATTCATTCCTGTGGAAGGAGTACACTGTAGAAAGAATAGGTTTTACTATTTTTTATGATATTAAGCTCTTAACTCCTAGCCCTGTGTCTTTGAAGATACAGGGCTTACAGTTCATTCATATTCTAAAAAAATCACAATAATTCATATATATCTGCATGCATAGTAAACAAAAGTTTACTATTATGATCTATTTGGCCCTTACTTTAAAATATTTTAAATGTTTTTCCTCCTTCTAAATCCTCACGATTTATTTGAACAGTATAAAATATAAATCTTTTGTAAATAACTACAAAATAAAAACATGAGAATATAAAAGAGGACACATATAAACTTAGCATGCCAATTGGCATGGCTCAGGCTGGTAAGAGAAATGGCCAGTGTATTTACAGAATCATTTGGAAAATCTCATTTGAAAATCAGAGTAACCTCCTAATGACTCTATTTATGTCTGGTCTCTACAGCACCTTCCTAGAGAAGCCTTTGGATCAGCTGTAAAGACAGCTGTTTGCTACTCAAGTATCTTTAAATGCTCCCCACTTGCCACAGAAAATAGATTTCTCTTGCATGGACTCACTTCCAAAACATAGTGCAATGTGATACGCAATTTCTTTCTTTCTTTTTTCTTTCTTTCTTTCTTTCTTTCTTTCTTTCTTTCTTTCTTTCTTTCTTTCTTTCTTTCTTTCTTTCTTTCTTTTATGCCACTAATTCAATTTATTTCTATTATTTTCCATGATAATTCTTTTTTATGATTTATTTATTTTATTTTAATCATAGGTCATTCACTTGTATCCCAGCCTTAGCCCCCTCCCTCTTTCCCTCCCAATCCCACCCTCCCTCCCTCATCTCCTCCCTGCCCTCTTCCAAGCCCACTGATAGGGAAGGTCCTCCTCCCCTTCCATCTGACCATAGCCTATCAGGTATCTTCAGGAGTGGCTGCAATGCCATTATCTGTGGTCTAGCAAGGCTGTTCCTCCCTCAGGGGGGAAGGGGAGATCAATGAGCCAGTCACTGAGTTCATGTCAGAAATAATCCTTGTCCCCAATACTAGGGACCCATTTGGATACTGAACTACCATGGGCTAAATCAGAGCAAGGGTTCTAGGTTATATCCATGCATGGTCCTTGGTTGGAGAAACAGTCTCATAGAAGACCCTTGTGCCCTGATATATTTGGTCCTTGTGGAGCTCCTGTCCATTCTAGGTCATACTAACTCCCCCTTCTTTCATATGATTCCCTGCACTCTGTGGAAGATTTGGCTATGAGTCTCAGTCTCTGCTTTAATACATTGCTAGGTAGAGTCTTTCAGATGCCCTCTGTGGTAGGCTCCTGTCCTGTTACTTGTTTTCTCCTACTTCCAATGTCTATCCCCTTTGTCTTTCTAGGTAAGGACTGATTATCTTACCCCTGGTCCTCTTTCTTATTTATCTTCTTTAGGTGTACAGATTTAAGTATGTTTATCCTATCTTATAGGTCTAGTACCCACTTATAAGTAAGTATATATTATGTGTGTCTTTTTGCTCCTGGAATGCCTCAATCAGGATGATCTTTCCTAGATCCCACCATTTGCCAGCAAATTTTATGATTTCCTTGTTTTTAATTGCTGAGTAGTATTCCATTGTGTAAATATACTAAAATTTCTGTATCCATTCCTCCATTGAGGGACATCTGGGTTATTTCCAGGTTCTGGCTATTACAAATAAAGCTGCAATGAACATGGTTGTTGCTCAAAATTCTAGAAGCAAAACGTAACAGAAAATGTACCTTTCCTACCAATGTCTATAGAGCACAGAATGATGGTTTTCCTGAGTTTTCACGAAAGGCCCAGAGTATTGACCCCTCTTCAAGCTGACCTGTGCTGCCCATACCAGTCACTGCTGCTCTCACTCTCTCTCCGCTGCTCTGCCTCGCTCTCTGTGAGAACTGACTTTTGTCTTTCCTATGTCCACCAACAACATTTTATTTTTTTAAACCAAAGGCCATGCATCCATAAAGGCCGGCATTTTTTTCCAGGATCAAAGCCTCATCTTCATAGTGCTCTCCTGGTATTTTAGAGCCATGCTTTAATGCTTTTCATAACCTGTTACACATTATGTGAGACTTCCTACTGTTATACAATAGGTCTGTGGAGGACAGAGTCATTCCTTGTAATTACTTTCTTTCAAAGATCACCCATGAAACTTACTCAACTACCAAGGGTATAAATAATATTTTATACTTATTGAAATGATTAAATCATATTGACCATGAAAATGCTTCCTCAAATCTTTTGTCTTAAAACTAGACATTGAGATTAATTTTCAGATTTTTCTCTCATTTTATGATACAAGTATAATTGACTTTCTTCAGTAAGTGCTTAGAAAGTGCAATTGTGTGAGTGTTAAAATCTACCCTACCTGCAGGGGCTTATGTATTAGAACAATTTGACCCCAGCTGGTGAGGCTATGCCCTGTTGGGAGGCTATAAGACTTTCGAGAAGTGGAAACGGCAAAGGAGGTGGAAGAGTGTCTTAAGTGTTACAGACACAGTCCACTTGGCCTCGGCCTAACCTTTTCTGATCACTTAGATGTAAGCATGTCCTGCTCCCAAGATGCCAGTCACTCCCACCACCACGCATTCCCCACCTCGATGAACCATGTGCCCTAAAGCCACAGACCAAAATAAATCCTTCCACCCTTATGTTACTCCTTACAGCAATAAGAAGTAATATTCCAGCAATGAATCTACCACAGCCCTTCCGGCTGTTAGAAGTCCTCATTTTTTGCCTCATTTCTCTGTCTCTCCATTTTCAAGACTCGCAGAAAGGAAAATCAGCATTATTTGTGCATTATTGAAAAATTCAAAACTTCATATATTTAGGATATACAACTGTTGTTTTCAATGAGAATGTTTGTCGTAGGCTCATATGTTTGAATGTTTGGTGCTCAGTGGAACTGTTTGGGGGAGAGGACTTGTTGGAAGAGTTGTGACGGGGAGTGGACTGTGAGTTTCAAGAAATCTTACCAAGTGCAGTGAACCAGACGTGAGCTCTTAGCTATTGCTCCAACAGTGTACCGGCCTGACTGTGGTCACATGCTCCCAGCCATGAGGCTCATGGATTAACCCTCTCAAACTGCAAGCAAGTCCCCAGGTAACTGCTTTATCTTATGTTTTCTTGGCCACTGTGTCTCTTCATAACACTAGGACAATAACTTAAATAATGTTTTTGTCTATGCACATACAATACGATGTGATCACAATTCAGCTAATCATGTATATATGGCCTTTCATAGTAACATTTTCACGAACGTGCACAAAGAACACTTGAGGTGTTCTCTTAGCAAATAACAAATACACAAAATATCACTAACAAAAATATTGCCATTCTGGGTACTGTGTCCTTATTCATCTCATAAGAGAATGTTGTATTCTCTAAGTAATATAGCTCTTTCTTCCATGCCTCAGCCTTTGTAACTGTCATTCTATTCTTTTTTATTTCTTATTTTTAAGATTCCACATATAAGAGAGATCACACAATAGCTGTTCTGTGTAGGATTTATTTCACCTAACATAATATAAATACATTAATCACATATATATGCCAATTTTGGTTGTTTCTGGTCAATGTTGGACACTTAGATTTATACCCACAGCATCTGTGTACAATGGGTCAAAACACAAGAGTTTGCAGATAACTTTTTAAAGCAGTAATTTGATTTTGTTTCCATACCCAGTAGCTTGATTTTTGAGTTGTATTATAGTTTCAGTTTTACTCTTTTGAAACACATTATAGTGCCCCCAAATAAACATTTGCAAAAACAACAAATCTGGTTTTATTTTTATGCCATCATACATGTGGCCTATTCTACATTACCTTGCTTATAAGAACTCCTGTGTAACTTTGACCCTCCGTAATCTAGTGTAAACTTTTAAACTAAAGTTCACCGGTACAGTATTAATTGCATCTGCATCTTTAAAAGTCTTTGCCATATAGGCTACCAAACATCCAGATTTTGAGGCATGAGACATGAGCACCTTTGAAAGGACAGCACTTGGGCTGCCACTGCTTGTATTGAGGTTTACTGATAATTTAAACAATGTAACCCAGTAAGCAGTATAAGGAAAACAGAGATAATTCTCAGGCTGATGTGTCTCACTAAATCCTTCCCATTTTAAATGTATATTCTGTCACCCATTCGGAGGAACAGGTGGTCTCTAAGTAAGGTGTACAAATTACTTTCTCAGCAAGTGATGAACATTTAGGTTATTAGTCAACTGGATTTTATGATCATTAAGTTCAATCATTAAATGATCAACATGGTATTCTGCAGGGAAGCTTCTTCATAAACCCATATATTAGATTTGCTTATGATAAGTAAGCAGTCATACCTTCACAAGGGCATTGCACTGCTGAGTGCTTCCTTGCCATTATCATTAGTCTATTTATCAGGAGACTTGTCATTATCAACATGTTTACAAGTAAAGTAGATCTGATTATGTGTATCCTTTCTTTGGGAAGCTCGCTCAGTAATGGGAAGGAAACAGATCATGAGCCAGCTGCTATGAATGCTTTCACTACAGTCACTGAGCTGGATCTGATGCCAGAAAGGACACAATCAAGCAAACAAAGATAAAGTTGTATTTGAAGAGCTCCAGGTAGTAGAGGAAGTTTACAGGGAGCTGATGATAAAACTAAGTGTTTCATATTTTCCTAAACAAATGGTGTTTAATGGTGAGACACATAGGAAGCCATGGAAAGTTATTTGTTATTTAGCCAAATAACACAAGGAAGTCAACCTGTGAGGAGATGCAGAAACACCAACAGTACATTCTTCATTCTTTACCACAAGACAACAGAGAGGTGACTATTATCCAAAAGAAGATGCAGAGAATTAAGGAAAGGACAAAAAATATAATATGTGTTAAAATGTCACCTCTCATCCTGATGAAGGGCGAATGTGCCATGTATTCTGTACTAAGAAAAATGGAATGGAAGACTAAACAGAAAATCAGAAGAAGTAGAACAAGATCATGTTACTCACGAAAGAATATCTAACAGAAACATGTGTAGAACACTACGACATCACCAATGAAGAAAAGCAAACATAGAGGGAGATTGAAAAGAGTTCAAGCTTGTAAAGTTGTCAGCTGAGGCTAATCTAGACTCATTTGTAAGGGTTAACCACCACAAAAAAGAAAGCAAATACATACATACACATACATACACAGAGAAAAACAGACAGACAGACAGAGACACACATAGAGACACAGAAAGAAATTCAGAGGTAGTATCCAATTCTTTAAAGAGAATAATTACATTTCACTTGAAAAATTTAGCAGCCATGTTCACTATATACCATAAAAAATTTATAAATGCAAGCACATCATACACCATAGAAACTTCTGAAACGTAAGGAGTTAAATGAACTTCAGGACTGGATGTTATTGACTATAAAATGATGCATCAGTGTTTAGAGTCTCATAGAGGTTTGATAACCTGTTTATAAAATGCCTCTAAGTTTTTGTCACACAGTGAAAAGTGCTTGATAGATGTAAGCTCTTATCGTTTATTTTTAAATATGAAATAATAGCACAGTAGGAACACTATTATTACTTTGAAAGATCATAATTCACTTACAGAAAATATTATGCTTAAAAACCAGCCACAAACTTTATGTCCAATAAGAACTGCTACAACAGTCACTTTTGATTATTAACATATTTTTTAAATGTGAAGAGTATACAAGAGTAATTGTTCCAGTATTTTTTGGCCAATTCACCACACTGAAAACCACACTAGATGCCAAGAGGTAGAAGTTGTTAAAATCTCTGTGACCACACCTAGGACTGAGAGCAGAAAGACTACAAGATCTATTAAGTCAACCATGAGATTGTGTCTTCGAGAAATGCCAGGAAATCTATACCATCATACCTCAACATTTTGGCTGCTGAAACAAGATCTGAACAATAAAAAAACAGCATTGGACATGCTAATGTGGAAGGAAAAAATCTCATTGAGTCTCATTCCTTGACTAAAATCTAGAAGCAATTAATGATTTCTGAGAGGGAGAATTTAAATTCACCAGAGATTGGCTATCTACTATCAATTCATCAACTCTGAAACCATATCAACAAGGAAAACTAAAGAGACTTATCATGTGTTTGTATATTTTATATATATTACATATATATTTATTTGTATTATTTATACATAGTGTGTATGTGTGTGTACAGAAATAAAAGAGACCATAAATTTGGGAGGGTGTGAGAGGAGGCAAAGGGAGATGACGTCGGAGGGCCTGGGGCGAGCAAAGAGAAGGAGAACATGATGTAACTATATTTTAATTTTAATCAAAATAAGTAAAGCAAAGAAAAACTCAGCTTTAAATTTTTAAATAATTTTAATTGTGTAACAAAGAAAAGGTCATAAACACTTAGCAGTTTTTGGATGACTCCTTATTAATGTAAAAGGAAATCACACAAAACTAAGAAAAAAATAACTAGGTTGCTGTATAGTGAGAAACCTTCATAGTTCTGCCTTGTAGCCAGTGAAAATGATGCTAATTTAAAATAGGTGATTTTTTTTTTTTATAAACAGATCATGGTAAACATTACTACTAATATAGTTTCAGCTTTCCTCAATTACAAGACATAGTCAAATAGTATCTTAGGAAGAAGAAGAAAATTTCTACCTAGGGAAATTTAGATTTATGTGTACACTGAGTAATGCTGAAATGGTATGTGAGTAGCTAAACATAAGATAATTAATTAAGGACACCAGGTATTCCCCTCCCCCTTCAAGCTCCTGCCTTCCAACTCCCCCAAAAGCACCCCATCTTCTGCACCCCATTTCCTTCTCCACAACTCTGCCTGCTTTCTTGGAAGCCTGTTGGCATCAAAGATTTCGCATAAGACCCTCTTCCCCCAAGCTCCTGGCCGCCAACTCACCTGAAAGCATCCTCAACAGCAGTAATTGCACCCAATACCCTGAACTCCAGTTTTTGCCCCACAGTAGTGCATGCATTCCTGGAGACCTTCAGTTACCAGGGACAATGCAAAACCCTGCCTCCATATTGCCCTAAAACATACCCATCAGCCTTAAAGTGCATCCTACCCCCAGACTCCTTTTACCAGCCAACAACCTGGTCTGCTTTCCTGGAGGCACACCAGCTGCCACACTACACTTAAGGACCCCAGGGGCAAGGTTAGTACCCATAACCCCAAAGGCAACTCAGGCTACAAACAATCCAGGGGAAACAACCTACTGGACCTGAAGATTAGCTAGTCACCAGAACTGCAAACCACTAAGGCCAGTAAACAAAAAGGGAACAGAAACCATTAGAAAAACATCCATTCAACAAAGAAATCAGGATCTAAACCTATAACGGTGAAACCTAGAGGCTAAGGGCCACTTTAAAAACACAGCTAATATTATCCAGGGCAATATGGCACCAAGAGAGGTCAGCTACCCTAATACAGAAAGCCTTGATATCTCAACAAAACTAGAGCACAAGAAAATGACCTTAAATTCAATCTTATGAAGATGATAGACATCATTAAGAAAAAAATTAATTAATCCCTTTAAAAGATAGGAAAATAAAATCAAATAGGTGAAGGAAATGAATAAAACTTTTTAAGAACTGAAAATAGAAATAACAGAACTGGAAGCAATAAAGAAAACACAAACAGAGGGAATCCTGGAGATGGAAAACCTAGATGAAAGAACAGAAACTATAGACACAAGAATCACCAACAGAATACAAGAGATAGAAGACAGAATCTCAGGTGTAGAAGATACAGTGAAAGAAATTGATATATTGGCTAATGAAAATATTAAATTTAAAAAGTTCCTGACAAAAAAACATCCAGGAAATCGGGGACACCATGGAAAGACCAAACCAAAGAATAATAGAAAGAAAAGATTCTCAGCTCAAAAGTCCAAAAAATACTTTGAACAAAATCATAGAAGAAAATTTTTCTGACCTAAGGAAAGAGATGTCTATAAATATAAAACAAGCATACAGAACACCAAATAGATTTAATCAAAAAACATAAACCCCTTTCCACATAATCAAAACATTAAATTTATAGAACAAAGAAAAATATTAAAAGCTTCAAGTGATATAATAAACATAATAAAGTCTATACACCTAAAGGAGATAAACAAGAAAACAGACACGAGGTAAGATGATCAATCCTCACTTAGAAAGACAAATGAGATGTGCATTGGACGTATGACAGGAGTCTACTGCAGAAGGCATCTGAAAGACTCTACCTAACAGTGTTTCAAAGCAGATACTAAGACTCATAACCAAACCTTCGGCAGAAGGGAAGTTAGTATGACGTGGAAAGGATAGGAGCCCCACAAGGACCAAATATATCTGGGCACAGGGTTTTTTTCTGAAACTGTTTCTCCAACCAAGGACCATGTATGGATATAACCTAGAACCTTTACTCGGACGAAGCCCGTGGTAGCTCAGTAACCAATTGGTTTCCCATAGTAAGGGGAACAGGGACTATTTCTGACATGAACTCAATGGCAGGCTCTTTGACTCCCCACCCCCCAAGGGAGGAGCAGTCCTGCTAGGCCACAGAGGAGGACTTCGCAGCCAGCCCTGAAGATACCTGATAAAACAGGGTCAGATGAAAGGGGAGGAGGTCCCCCCTATCAGTGGACTTGGAAAGGGGCAGGGAGAAGCTGAGGGAGGGAGGGAGGGTGGGATTGGGAGGGAATAAGGGAGTGGGATACAGCTGGGATACAGAGTTAATAAAAATGTAACTAATAATAACAAACAAACAAACAAAAAGCTTCAAGTGAAAAATGCCAAGTAACATAGGAATGCAGACATGGCATAATTACACCTGAATTCTCAATAGATTTTAAAAGCCAGAAAGGACTGGACAGATTTCCCTTCAGTCTCACAGAGACCACAAATGCCAGCCAAGACTTCTAAATGCAGAAAAAAATTCAGCCACCCTATAATGAGATAATAAGATATCCCACAACAAAACCAAATTTAAAAAAATATCTCTCCACAAATCCAGCCCTTCAGAAGATATGAGAAGGAAAACTACAATCCAATGAGGTTAACTATACCTAGGAAAACACAGGAAATAAATAATTTCACACCAGCAAATTCAAAGGAGGAGAAACACACACACACAGGACCCTCTGCACATATGTAACAGTTGTACAGCTTACTCTTCATGTGGGATTCCTAACAGCAGGAACAGGGCTGTCTCTGGCTACACTGCCTGCCTTTGCATTCCTCTTCCATAACTGGGCTGAGTTGCTTAGCCACAATCGGAGAATACGCGCTTAGTGCTGCTACAACTTGATATGCCAAGATGAGTTGATATCCATGGGAGGCCTCTCTCTGAGCCTCTTCTGAGTGAAGGGGGGATGGGAGGATGGTGGGGAGGGGAGGTGAGAGAGGGACTGAGAGGAGAGGGGAGAAACTGGAATCGTGATGTAAAATAAATTAATTAATAAAAAGTTAACAAAAGAATGCATTAAAATAATTTGCTTAAGTCAAAGTTAATAGTAGTATTATTTGGAATTTGTGAGAGAGATATTTGAAATATTTGATATTTGAAATATGTGAGAGAGATAGATATACCTTGGTGTGATTACATAGCATAAAATATGATGCATTATTTGAGTAAGGAATTCATAAAAATATATTTACATATCATATGTACTTACACAGAAGCAAACCCTATAATAATCACTAGTAAAAGTTAAGAAATATAAAGAAAAATCCAAAAATGGAATCAAATGAAATAACAACAACAAAAGAATCAACTACTTTAAAAGTAGAAAGAACTGTAAAATGTGGACAAGTGTCATGTAGGAGAATCTTAGTCTATGCTATATCAAAATGTCTCAGCCTAGGCAGTGTGCAAAGAGTGAATATTTATTCCTCCTATATCTGAAGCTTTTGAAGTTTGCTATCACAGTGACAGCCGGTATGATGTCTTGTAGGGCTTCTTTCTTCCAAAACCAAGCCTTCTTATTGAACTCTCCCATAGCAAGCATGTTTGAACAGCATGCCATTATATGCTCAAAGGCAAAAGTACCAAGTGTCTCTTCAGATTGGGCATTAGTTCCTGAAAATTGGGATAATTAATCACTCCAATCCTTAATCATATCCCAAGAAAGTTAAATAAGTTCACCATACACATTTAGGCAATCTATAAATTTTCAAGGCAAAGCAGAAACAGAAAATAGCAGGTGAAGGTTCAGACCATCCTTGTCACTACATAAATTAAAGACTAGGTTCCCTTATATTTACTCGAATGACATACTTCTAATTTGGATATAAAATCAACAACCAATTACCTACTATCTGCAGAACAATATATGAATACAAGCATCCAGGCAGAACAGCAAGCAGAAATAGAAGAGTCAGCAGGTGTGTGTAGACTTCTTCAGTTCAGCAGTTATTTTTCTCATTGGTGAGACAAGATACCTAAGAAGAGCAGCTGAAGAAAGGAAAACAATGTTTAGGTTCATGGTTTGAAAGTATATTCTGTTCCATCAAAATGGGGAAGGAATGACATGAATGTGAATCTATCTGTTAATAGTGGAGTCAGAGGCTCCTAGTTACATTGCTTTCCAGATTAGGAAGACAAGAAAGATGACTAGTACCGCTTCTCTACCCACCTCTGCCCCCCACACACACTCCCAGAGCACTCGGACAAGTGATTCTAAATCCTATAGACTTGACAATCAAGGTGCACCGTCTCAAACATCTTCTCTCACTCACTGATAAAATACCTCCCTTTTCTAAGAGACAAGAGTAAGAGGGCATAACCAACCAACCTAACATAATTGATATCAGAATATTGTGCTCCAGCAGCAGCACAACACATACTTGTTTCAAAAATGGATTGTATGTTAGGTTATTAAAAGAGTCATGATCAGTTTATAAGAATTTAATTATACAGACTGCATTTTATGAACAAAATCAAATTAAGCCAGAAATTAAAACCAGAAGATATTTGAAAAATACTCAAATTTGCCAAAATAAATAAACATGAGAAGAAATTATAAAAGAAATTTGAAAAATTTGAACTGAATGCAATTTAAGTCACAGCTGATTGAAACTGAAGGCAGTAGATAAGGAAATGAACAGAGGGGTCTGGATAAAAGCATGAGTTTCCATAAAAACAAAAAAATGTGTAAGGTTAATAATGGAAGTATCTAACTTAACCAGATAGAAAATGAAAAGGATATGAAAACAAAATGAACAAAGGTAAGCAAATAAATTCAAGATAACAGTACTTATCAATGACAAAGCAATATAATGTGATTAATATTCATTTATCACAACTAGGTAACAGTAATAATAAATAATACATAAGAGTTAATATTCTTGAGCTAGGTCTATACAACCTAAAGTTGATTCTTCCCAAGATCACCAAGGTTTACAAATGCTTAGCTAGATTAGTGAAGAAAAGAGGTCTTGGCTTAGGAAATTCAGTAATGAAAGATAACATAAAGGTCAAGACCACTGTCATATTGGACTACCACAGAGTGTAAGTTGCCTGAAAGAATTGGCAACAAAAGAAAATAAAAGTACTGGCTGCCTCTATCATGAACTCAGTTGACTGCTCTTTGATCACTCGACCCTGGTGATACAGCTTTGCCAGGCTAAGGAGGAAGAGGATCCAGGCCATACTGATGAGACTTGATGAGCTAGGGGCAGATGGCAATGGTGGAGAACTCCCCCTTTTCAGTGGACTGGGAAAAGAAATGGGGGTGGGGAAGAGGGTGGGAGAGTGGGACTGGGGAGAGCTGAAGGAGGGGCTTCAATCAGGATATGTAATGAAAAAATTGTGAAAAAAATTAATATTAAAAACAGTACATTTTATTAAAGAGATAGTATTTATTATATATGAAAATCCCAAGGAATAAAGTTAAAAACTATAATTAGAATTACTAAAAACAGTTTATTCAGGTCACTGGAAAAATATTACCATAGAAAAATCAATAGTACTTTTTTCACTAGAAATTAATAGTTCAACTGCATTCAGGAAAAATTTTCAGGTATGATATAATCAAAATCAGGGTGTGGAGAGATGATTCAGAGGTTAAGAGAACTGGGTGTGCTTTGCGAGAACCCGGGTTCACTTCCCTGCACCCCCATGGTAGCTCACAATGTCTGTGAGTCCAGCTTCAAGGGATCCACTTTCCTCTCAGGCCTCCACAGGTACCAGACATGCATGTGGTTCCCAGACATACAAGCAGACAAGGCACTCTTATTCATTAAATAAAATGTTTTAAGTCTTCTATAATGGGGCTACAATCTGTGTACCATTAGAGGTTGGGTATAGAGTAAGGGAGTAGGAGGAGGCAAAGATCCTCATAGGATGAGAAAATAGAATAAATAATTATGCATGTATGGACATGTGAGGACTGGAATGAGAGGCTCAAACAGGGAAAGGGATGGTCATCTAAAACAAAGGGCCATTAATGGCTTGTACGGAGGTTTAAATATCTACATCTATTTATTTATTTATTTATTTATTTATCTATCTATTTATTTATTTATTTATTTACATCATCTATCTATGTGCCTGTCTGTGTCTGTCTATCTATCTATCTATTTAGATGGTGTAGATACAGATGACATAGATGCATATAGCTAGACAGATACATAGATGTAGATATCAAAGAAACGTAAGTAAAATCACCAAATCATGGAGAAGACAAAGATCCAATTAGACATTTCATGCTACCAAATGAAACATTCAGTGAAAGGAATGAGTTATATCTATTCATTTACATCTATTGTTTACAAAAGGGGCCCTATGGAAACTAATGGTAAGACCCTATTAATTGTCTGTCTATGTTTTTTAATGTTTTTTCTTTTTGTGTGTTTGCTTTTATTTTCTTTATTAGTAGTATTAATCATTACTGTTGTTGTTATATGTTGTTTGTTTTCTAATGAGAGAGAAAAGGGTGTGGATCTGGCTAGATGATGAAGTGGGGAGGATATGAGAAGAGTTGGGGGAGGAAAAATTATTTCAGAATATATTACATGAGAAATAATCTGGTTTCAAAAAATCAAAAATTAGTTTGAAGATGAGAATTACAAAATCATCAGTTTCATATAGATGACTTTGATGTCTAAAACATAAATACTTTTTGTAACACAAAATATCAAGAAATAAAGCATATTTTAAGTGAGTGGACCTTAGCAAAAAGTCTGTCATAGGAAGCATGCAGATAGAAAATTCATTGTGAGAGACACATTGTAGATCATTAAGGAAGTGTAATCCATAAATAACAAGGAACCACCAGATACCTACTGGAAAGCTGAAACTTTAATAAAGAGTCAGGACCCCGTACTGACAAAGAAGAGTGACAACTGTATCACTCACACACACTGTGTGGACACAAACAGTGTACATTAGAGAATGGTTTCCTTATAGTTTAGTGTATCCTACACCTCATCGATCCTCATCCAATACAGTTGCACAAGGGGAAATGCCTGTGTCAATCACCTGAATGAATGAACAACTACACAGTGTATGTATCGAGAAAAGCTATTCAGCAAGTTAAAGAAATGCTGATATAGGCAACAGAACACAGTGCAGAAATATGGCATCAAATGAAAGGAGCTAGACATAATGATTGCATGTTACACAAGTCTGTCTATTTGTGGGATATTATAGAAAATGTAAAAGTACAGTAGCAGAGAATAGGACAGAGGCAGCTCATCAGAGATCAAGTCCACAGTGAAAGCAGTAACTGAAAATGACAAGGTAGGAGTTGCTAACTAAAGGAGATGGTGTTCTTGTGGGCTCCCAACAGTGGGAGTGAAAGTGTCTCTAACTCTTTTCCCTGGTCTTGAGAACATTTTTCCTAGGTTGCCACATCCAGCCATGACATGAGGGTTTGCTTAATATCCGTGAAAAAAGAAATAAAAGCTTTCCTTGCTAAAATAGAGAAATAAATTAATTAAAAAGAATTTATTTATTAACCACATTCCAAATATTTCTCCTTATACCAACAGATAAGTGTAGTGCTTACCCTTCATCAAAGAAGTTTCTATTTGCAACAGTGACCATTACAGAAAACTACAATCAATGAAAATACAAAGTTGTGAAACCCAACAGATGCATCTACAACACAAACTGCTTCCAAGTCTCCGAGAACAATGTGGACGATGGGGTAAAAGACTGTAAAACCCAGAGAAACAGAAAACCTGTTGTCAGATTGTTTTTCATAATTTCAGAGAAGTCATACCCATACAGTCTCACCACTGTGGCAGCTCTGGAATGCCGAGAGCAGAAGACATAGTCTTTCTGAGAAAAAAAAGTACTCCAATTGCTTGTCCAATAACAAATGGACAGCCCTGAAATCATGTAAACACAAGTAATATCATAAAGACTGAGAAGCTTGGATTCTATATTTAGAAATACATCCATCCATACATGCATACATCCATAGAAATTATTTTTAAAAGAGGCCATCAACTTAAATGAGAGCAGGGGAATGGTACATGGGAGAGTTTTGAGGGAGAAAAGGGAAGGACAAAATTATGTAATTACATTAATCTAAAAAAATTTCAAACACTTAAAAAGAAGTTGAGATGATTAATAATTTGTATGTAGTTACTGGAGAGCAACAGAAAATAGAAAGATTAGATTTTTCAAATTTAGTCTGAATCCTAATATTTTACCTTATGTTTTAATATTACCCTCTCTTTATACAGAAGTCAATCATATTAGCATTCTTCACATTTAAGCTCACCTTAATTCATAGCTACCCTTTCATCTACACACACAGAAAGAGAGAGAAAGAGAGGGAAAGACCATACGAATTAAAGTCTAAATTTATCTTCAGGGGACACTTCACATTTTTCAGCCATTGTTTTTGAAGTTTGAATAATTACCTGGAACCTTGAAACTATTTCAAAGAGGAATTGTTAAAGTTTCAAGAAAAATCTCTACTGAATATCCTATAAGATAAAGTGTGTTTCTGTGTTAATTAGCTTTCTAATGAATAACCTATGACCTTCACTCCAGTGAGAAACTTATTGTTCTTGAGGTTTCTTGCCCATCTAGTCATGCAAAAAAAAAAAAAAAAAAAAAAAAAAAACAACCCTTTTTTTTCTCTAGGCAATTAATTCCTCAATATATGGTGTCCCTGTATTTTCACTGTTTGTGTTGCAAAGACAGAGCTAAGCATTGATATGTGAATATTCTGCGTTGATGAAATCTGAGTAGATTGCAAGGTAACATTTATGATTTAAGAATTCTTAAATTCTGTTCCCCACCACCTAAGATATTCCCCAATGTATTTAAAATTCCGAATTAAACAAACAATTATTATTTGGCATTATATTTCTTAAGAATTGAAGTCACCTTGGGTTGTTTTCACTACACACACACACAGAAGAATAAAATCAGTCAGCCATTGTGAGTCAGTAATAGCTAAATGACAGTTAGTTTGTAAGCTTTGCATCCAGAAAATGCTTCAATGTAGCAAACATGCTATGAGACAAAGGAAATGAAGAGTAAGCTAACCAATGATTCACAGCCATGTAGGAGGGCACAGGTCTATAACCTCAGCACACCAGAGATGGAGATAGGGGCACCATTCAAGGCCAGGGTGGGCTATTTGACATTCTGTCTCAAACAAACAGAAAATCTAGTGACTCAACCATTGAGATGTTGCCTACTTTCCCACATCCCGTCCAACCCTTAGTAATGATGGTTTTCTTAATATCAAATTTCATATTTTGTTTTTTACAATTCATTATATTTTTAGTTCAGAATGTAATAGGAAGTATTTTCCTTTTTAGAATCAAGTATTTATTTTTGGTTAAAATACAATTATATATTTCCTTTTTAAATATGATGTCTCTAAGGCCATTTAAGAAAAAATACTCTCCACCACACCAGCATCAGGGAGCCCAGGTAAGACCCCGCCAACTCACCTTAAAGCCAGCCCAACAGTCATAACTTTCGCCCCATCCCCTGGGCTCCAAATTCCACCCCACAACTCCACCTGCCTTCCCAGAAGCTACAGCTGCACCTGAGACCACCACTGAGACACTGCTCTATGCCATACACTCACCAACTGCCTGAAAGCACACACAAAAGCCATACACTGCATCACATCCCCTGGGTGCCATACTGCACCCCACAACTTCAGCAGCAGACCTCTGCTTTAATGAAGGCCACACTGGTTCTAGAGCCCCCAGAGGCAATGTTGGCACCCACAACCCCAGAGGTTATGAGGCCACAAAACCCTCAGCAGACACACCCTGCTGGACCTGAATACTCACTGTTCACTAGAACCTCAGGCCACTCAGGACAAAAGAACAAGAGGAAACAGAAACAAGGAGAAAAAAAATTATATATATATATATACTCATCCAACAAAGACAAACTTGAGAATCAGCACCTTAACCTATAATAACCCCCAAACCAAGGTGGCTCAATGCAATCATAAGAACACAAATCACAACATCCAATATGGCACCAAATACCCTGGTACAGCAAGCTCTGGACAATCCAACATAGCTGCAGCACAAGAAAATGACCTCAAATCCAATCTCATGAAGATGAGAGATACTTTTGAGGAGGAATGGATAAGACCTCAAAGAAATACAGAAAAATACAATAAAACAGGTGAAAGATGAGAGTTCAACGCCCGAAAATGGAAATTAGAAGCAAGGAAACACAGACTAAGTGGATCCTAGGGATGAAAAACCTACATAAGTGAACAGAAACTACAGACGCAGGCGTCACCAAAAGAATACAGGAAAGATCTCAGTCATGGAAGATACGACAGAGAAAACTGATACAGCAGTCAAAAAAATTAAATCTAAAGAGTTTCTGACAGAAAACATCCAGTAAATCTGAAATAATATTGAAGAGATCAAATCTAAGAATAACAGAAAGAAAAGGAGAAGATTCCCAGGTCAAAGGCCCAGAAAAGTTTAAAAAAAAATCATAGGAGAAAAATTTCCTAACCTAAAGAAAGAGATGCCTACAAATGCTTACTGAACACAAAATAGATTAGATTGGAAAAGAAATTCCTCCCAGCACACAATAATCAAAATACTAAATGTACAGAACAAAGAAAATGTTAAAAGCTGCATGGGAAAATGGTCAAGTAATATATAAAGGAAGACCTATCAGAATTATGCCTGACTTCTCAAAAGAGAAGTGGATCACTTCACCTTAGAGGAAGAAAACAGGACATTTCAGGATAATACCAAATTTAAGCAATATCTATTTACAAATAGAGCACTACAGAAGATGATAGAAGGAAAACGCTAACCTGAGGGGGTTAACGACACCTAAGAAACACAAGAAATAAATCCACACCAGAAAAAACAAAAGAAGGGAGGCATAGATACGCATGTGCACACACACAGGCACACACACATGCACACGCATGCAAAAGCATGTGCTTGCACACGCATGTTCCCTCACACGCACATGCATACATACAACCACCACTGTTGATGAATACTAATATTTAATGTTGATTTATTTTTTAGTTAAACAGCGGTTATTCTTAAACCAGCTGTATACCCAAATCATAACACAGAGACTAGGATTTATCCAAATAACCTGGAGCACAATGCTGAGCAATAGTTACTCCAATCTAAACCTCTAAGCCCACATAGCTTCATCCTATTCAGATTTTCCACATTACACTTGCTTTTCAGTCATATCTTAGGTCTGGTTCACTTCTCCTGATGTTTCCGGGTCCTCTGCTCTCAGATCTCTCCTCTCACTAGCTTTTTTTTTTTAATTTTTCTTTATTAATTACACTTTATTCACTTTGTATCCCCCGCCCCGTGGTTCCCTCCCTTCCTCCACCCTCTGCATGCATGTCCCTTCCCAAGTCCACTGATAGGGGAGGACTTCTTTTCCTTCCTTCAGTAGCTTCTTTCTCCTCCCCTCCAGACTAGGATGTCCCAACCTAGTCTCTCTCAGCATTGGCTGGCTGTTTTTATTGGCAACACAGAGAACAAATGGTGGCACGTTTACACAAACTTGAGACAGGTGATGCTTAGAATAACCATCACAATGCAATGGGATTGAAACCGGATAGTGGGGTAGAGGTATCAGCATTTGAAAGAACAAGGGTAAATTGTATAATTCCACAAGAACATTATACCAACACACCACAAACATCAAAACAATAGGAATTAACCATCATGATTGACTAATATCTCCCAACATGAGTGGGCTCAGTTCCCCAATACAAAGACACAGGCTAATAAAAGTCATGAAACAGGACCCATCATTCTGCTGTACACAAGAAATGCATCTCAGCAGCAAAAATAGACATTACCCCAGAGTAAAGGGCAAAGAAGGGTTTTTCAAGCAAACAGATTCAAGAAGCAAGTTGGAATAGCCATTCTATTATCTAGTAAAATAGATTTTCAACCAAAATTGATCAAAAGAGACAGAAAAGGACCCTTCATTTTCATCAAAGAAAAAAAATCCACCAAGAGGATATCGGTTTTTTTCCCCAGCAAATTTTTTATTTTTTATGTATTACAATTTATTCATTTTGTATCCCAGCTGTAGCCCCCTCCCTCATCCTCTCCCAATCCCACCCTCCTTCTGTCTTCTCCTCCCTTGCCCCTCTGCCAGTCCACCGAGGATATCTTGAATCAGAGCACCTATGCCCCAAATATAAGGGCAACCAAATTTGTTTAAAAAAACATTTTAAGGACTAACATTTCTTCAACTTTAGAGACAAGCTGTAAGGGAGGAGATGTCTCCAATAAAGAAATTAAAGTATGTTATAGGAGATGGTTACCGGCTGTCCAAGCTGTCCATAGGCAGGATACAACAAGGGCTAACTCTTTGACTTTGTGTGCGGAAGCCACTGCTGGAAAGACACAGAACTAACTTACGGTATTTCTGTTTTTGCTGCTGAAGCTGAGGGGTTTTTCACAGCAGCCATAAACCATAACTACACTAAGCATTCTCTTTCACTGTTGACAATATGAATAAGGCTCACCTTATCACTATGTTCTCCGGCTAGCTGTTTAACAGGAGAATGTTAATTACTGTACAACATCACCACCTTCATTCACTTACTAGTAACAGTTCTTAGTAGATTGTTTTGAATTTTTCAAGATTTCAATCACATTACAGTTTTGTCTTCAGTAATTGCCATTTTGTTTGCTTGCTTTATTCAGTTTAAGTGCCAACTGTTGTATGACTTATTTCTTTCTCCTTCCTTCCTTCCTTCCTTCCTTCCTTCCTTCCTTCCTTCCTTCCTTCCTTCCTTCCTTCTTTCTTTCTTTCTTTCTTTCTTTCTTTCTTTCTTTCTTTCTTTCATTCTTTCTTTCATTCTTTCCTTCTTCCTTCCTTCCTTCCTTCCTTCCTTTCTTTCTTTCTTTCTTTCCTTTCTCTCTCTCTCTTTCCTTTCTTTTTTTCTTGTGTGTGTGTGTGTGTGTGTGTGTGTGTGTGTGTGTGTGTGTGTGT
>NW_026591086.1:54280359-54332294 GCF_907164565.1 Psammomys obesus
TGTGTGTGTGTGTGTGTGTGTGTGTGTGTGTGTGTGTGTGTGTGTGTGTGTGTGTTTCCTGAGACATAATCATCCACAGAACCTGGAGCTGACAGTTTCAGCTGCACTAGCTGGCCATAAACTTCCCAGCGCTGTAGAGGAATTTTAATTCAGAACATGGCTGCTCTGGCAAAAGACCACATCCAAAGACCTTCTGGGTCTGTTTGGTCCTGCTGGAGTAGAGGCATGCCTTTAATCCCAGGAGACAAAGACAAGCATATCTCTGAGTTCAAGACCAGCCTGGTATAGGGCAAGTTCCAGGCAAAGATAAATTTAGGTCTAGGCATAGTGGTACATGCCTTTAATCCTTACACTCAGGAAACAGACCTGCAGATCTCTCAGTTCTGTTCAGTCTGTTTGCTTGAATCAGTGAGTTGAGAGGCAGTGCAGTGGAATTGAGTTTGCAGCAGTTCAGTTTGTGGAATTCAGAGCCAGGTGACTACAAGTAACTTCTAAATAGGTCCTCCTTGTCTGAAAGCCTCACCGCACTGCTATGCTGGACTTTTACATGGGTGCTAGAGATCAGAACTCAGGACTCCACGCTTTCCAGGAAGCCCTTCACACACTGCCACCTCTTCAGTTCTTTCATTTTTATTTTTCAATAATGTATTGCTGATTAACTGGAAACATTTACTTCTACATATTGAAATTTAATTGTACTTGTTGAATATAAGCCTTCTGTGTTTTCCTAACGTATTCTTTGACCCTCTAAATGATTCCCTGAGTCGTTTAACCATTTTTATGCCTAAAATGTGGTATATTTGAAGTATTAATTGTGCCGCTTGAGTCACTGATGTCTTTGTGTGCTCTTTGCACACACCTGTAATAAACAAAAGTCTGTGAACTGAACTGTACTCCTCCTGCCTCCGGACCTTTTCCTGTTGCTGGTCCTGCACTCTCTACGCATTAGGATGTTAGGACCATTTCTTCATAATTATAAATCACTGTTAGATGTCTTCATGGCTACTTGTACAATCAGAGCATCAATATTTTATGCCTATTATTTGTGTGTGTGCATATGTGTGTGCCTGTTGCTTGTGTGTGGTATATCTAAGTATATTTGTTGTGGGTGTGTGTGTGGTGCGTGTACATCGATGTGCATGTACAGGTGGGAGCTCGGTGTCAAGCATCTACCTCAAAGTCCATCTTTCCACCTAAAATTTTGAGATAGGGCCCTTCTGTGAAACTTCAGTTCATCAGTTGTCTGGGCTGGTTGACCAGTGAGCCTCAGGGAACTGCCTCTCTCAAACCTTTTGCCCCTCACCCCATGTGTGAGTTCCACATGTCTGTCCAAGCCCACTACATGGGTCCAGGAGATGTAGACTCAGTTCCTCGTGTTTGAAAGCAGGGTCTTCTCTGATGTGAGTCGTCTCCCAGACTCTCACATAGCTTAGAAAGACATGCATTTAAGCTGAACAGGAAAATCAGACATGCCCCCTTTTTTATGTTTGTACTCACCTAGAATATCTTTTTCACATTTTTATCTTTCAAACTTTATAAATTGTTTAACAAGTCAGTTCTGCATGACTTAATTTTGCTTTGAAAAATCTATCCCCATTGGCTTGTCAACTTGGTTTTCATTGGGATTCTAGTCTGTGCTACATTTTTAATTTTTTTTTTTTTTGGCTGGGGAAACTTTTTTTTTATTAATTACACTTTATTCATTTTGTATCCCCCCATAAGCCCCTCCCTCCTCCCCTCCCGGTCCCACCCTCCCTCCCCTTTCTGCATGCATGCCCCTCCCCACGTCCACTGATAGGGGAGGTTCTCCTCTCCTTTCTGATCTTAGTCTATCAGTTCTCATCAAAAGAGGCTGCATTGTCCTCTTCTGTGGCCTGGTAGGGCTGCTCCCCCCTCAGGGGGAGGTGATCAACGAGCAGGCCAATCAGATTATGTCAGAGGCAGTCCCTCTTCCCATTGCTAGGTAACCCACTTGGACACTGACCTGCCATGGGCTACATCTGTGCAGGGGCTCTAGGTTATCTCCATGAATAGTCCTTGGTTGGAGTATGAGTCTCTGGGAAGTTCCCTGTGTTCAAATTATCTTGTTCTGTTGCTCTCCTTGTGGAGTTCCCGTCCCCTCCAAAGCCAGAAGGAAACAGGAAACAACCTTGGAACCTGCCACAGAGGGCCTCTGAAAGCCTCTGCAGTATAGACTGTCAAAGCAGATGCTGAGCCTGATGGACAACTGATGGGCAGAATGAATGGAATTTTATGTAAGAAGTGGGAAATAGTACATTTCTAATTTTGTTGTTGACTTTTCTAATTCAGTTGATTCAATACAAAATTTCCTGTGTCATCTTCTAAAGTTTGATTTTATGTTCTAGTGTTTATGCTTATACTTAAGATGTGGAGTTTTGGGGCTGGAGAGATGGCTCAGTGGTTAAGAACACTGTCGGTTTTTCCAAAGAACCCAGGTTCAATTGCCAGCACCCAGATGGCAGCTCACAACTGTCTGTACCTCCAATTCCAGGTGATCTGACACCCTAACACCAATGCACATAAAATAAAGTTAAATAAATTATATATTAAAAAAAGATGTGGAGTTTTTATATAATTAGTAATTCATATTTTAGAAAAAATGCATATTTATTAAATTATAACCAATTTTGTGTTTCCTTTTCCCCTGTCTTCTTGCTATTACTCTTAACTTTCGTTCAATGGTGAGCAATCTTAATGTTACCATGTTACTGTAAATGTGGTTCTCCAGATGGCACTCAACATACATTGGAGTTATAATGAGATAAGCCATCATAAAATTAAAATATCAGGACAGGAGCCTGCCACAGAGGGCCTCCGAAAGAGTCTACCTAGCAGGGTATCAAAGCAGATGCTGAGACTCATAACCAAACTTTGGGCAGAGTGCAAGGAATCTTATGAAAGAAGTGGGGGGAATAGTAAGACCTGGAGAGGACAAGAGCTCCACAAGGAGAGCAACTGAACAAAAAATCTGGGCACAGGGGTCTTTTCTGAGACTGATACTCCAACCAAGGACCATTCATGGATATAACCTAGATCCCCTCCTTAGATGGAGCCCATGGCAGCTCAGTGTCCAAGTGGGTACCGTAATAAGGGGAACAGGTACTGTCTCTGACATGAACTCAGTGGCAGGCTCTTTGATCACTTGTCCCTGTTTGGGGAGCAGCCTTGCCAGGCCACAGAGGAGGACATGGCAGCCAGTCCTGATGAGGCTTGATAAACTAAAGTCAGATGGAAGGGGAGGAGGACCTCCCCTATGAGTGGACTTGGGGAAGGTAATGGGCAAAGATGAGGGAGGGAGGGCGGGATTGGGAGGGAATGAGGAAGTAAGTTACAGCTGGGATACAAAGACAATAAACTATAATTAATATTAAAAATGTAATAAAAAAGATCAAAATATCATAAAGTGCAAGTTTCTTTAACACCTACATTCTATTTTCTATTGCATTTGTGTTGCTATGATAAAATACATTAACGAAAGCAACTTGGTGGGAAGGGGTTATTTTGAATCGCAGTTTCAGGTTTCAGTCCATTCTTGCAAGGAAGTCAAAGCAGCAAAATGTGGAGCAGCCCATCATGTCACATGGGCAGCCGGGAGTGGAATGAAATGGATGCATGTATTCTTGCTTTCTTGTCTGTATCAGACTGGTTTTTCCATTCCCACAGAGTTTGGGAGTTTGAGATGCCCCTGCTGAGTAGATGCTGCCGTCCACAGTGGACTGTCTCTTCCCGCATTGATTAATTTAGCTAAGACACTCCCCTTTCCCCGTAGACATGCCCAGAGATTGACAAAATCCTTCAATCGGCTTTCTGGCGAGGTTATTCTAGGTTGTGTCAAATCAGCTCTTAAGCATCATGCCCACCAAACGTCAGGGCTTAGCCGCACAAACACTGGGGAGCGCAGACCGGGTATATTTGTGGCTGTGTGGCTAGCTAGGAGTTGCAGCTCACTGCCACTGCCCAACATTACAAACGTGTATTGCCCTAGGTATAAACAGCTAGGAAAAACCATCAAGATGCGGAGAGCAATCTGGACTGCATGCTTATTGCATCATCATAAACTTAAAAAGTCATATCAAATCATACATTAGGAGCCATATGCACATCTATTTCTAGGTCGGTAAGCCTAAACTGTTTCCTTTAATTTCCATTTAATAGCAATAAATAAATGTGCACATTATGCTACATCCTGCCTTCTGTTCTCCTTCCTTAAAATTTATCTTTGAATTTCAGTTCATCAAACACATGTATCCTAATTTTTCCTACATATTTCCATATATTTTGTGTTGCTCATTCAATTAAATTGTAAGATGGATTTACATGAGCCATCTTTATTTTCAGTATTAATTAACAAGTTCAGTTTTGATGAATTGTTTTATTTTATCTGGGTTCATGGTGTTCAAGCCATAAGCTACATTTTCCAGTTCTCTTAGAGTCAAGCTCATGAAGGAGGAACTGCAGTGATTTTTATTGCATTCCATGACATTTATTTACAGAGATTGCTTGCTCTTGGTCACAAATTCTTCCAGGAGCTCAAATTGTAGATGAACCACACTTATCCGTGAAGAGCAGTTTTCCATCACAGGACATGGTGAGTGACTAAGACATACAGGCCTATCATACAGCCACTGCTTTGCCAAGATACTCCATTTTTATCAATTCATGACATGCTGAAATAAAACATTTCTCCAATTTATGTCCCATACTTTCATATCAATGTGATAATGGTTTATCCTCTCTGGTAAAACCAAAGTTTCTCCCTTTTCCTTAAACTGTATTTTTTTCCTCCCATCTCATGATAAGCTAAAGTTTGTCCTGCAGGAAATCCTTCACAATGAGAAAAGTATTCCCTAGGTGTGCACGGTGTAAAAAAATGTGGCAAGCCTCTAAACCT
This sequence comes from Psammomys obesus, assembly GCF_907164565.1. Classification (NCBI taxonomy): domain Eukaryota; kingdom Metazoa; phylum Chordata; class Mammalia; order Rodentia; family Muridae; genus Psammomys; species Psammomys obesus. The sequence goes on from NW_026591086.1 coordinate 54,285,272, forward strand.
GATCTCTACTCAACAATAAAATAGAATGGATAAAGGAGTAGATTGAGCAGCTTTCAGAAAACAAAATCAGATAGAGCTGGGGTGAATATATCAGTAAATTGCTATGAATATTTCTCTTTTTTTCCTTATTTTTTTCTCTTTTACAGCCTGATCCCAACCCTCTCCATCCTCTCTTTCCAGTTCCACCCTCATGCTCCACTCCCTCCATCCCCCCTGCCCTTCTCTTCACAGATGGGGAGGACCCTCCCCTGAGTCCCAACCCACCCTCATGCATCAAGTCTCAGCAGGTTCAAGGGCATCTTCTTCCACTGGGGCAAGACCAGGCAGATCAGCTAAAGGAAAAGGATCCAAAGGCAGGAAACAGTGCCAGCGGCAGCTCCTCACCTCTTTGTTAGACGATCTCCATGAGGACCAAGCTGCACATCTGTTACATGGGCAAGGAGTCTAGGTCTGACCCGTGCAAGCTCTGTGGGTGGAGGTTGAGTCTCTGTGAGCAAGTCATTAATATTTCAAAAGTAAATGTAATGTAAATTTAGGAGAATTCAGTTAGTTTCTAGAGGAAACTAAACAGACAAAACTCACCAATAATAAATGATAAACTTGAGTTAGATTTCCAATACTTGGGGTTTTTTTTGTCAGTTTGATAGTCTAGAATCTCTGGGTGAGGATCTTTAAGATTAAGTTGGGCTGTGGTTATGTCTGTATTCAGTAATCTTGATTACATCGTTCCTGTGTGGAAACCTGCTCCTGTGAGGCACTTGGGCAGCGAGTTCTGAGCTATGTGAGTGTGGACACGTTGGCTGAGCACTAGCAAGCGTGCACCACTTTTTCTTTCTGCTTCTTGCCTAAGGCACAACGTGGGTTGTTTCAAGTTTGATTGATGGTGACCTACAGCCTAGAATTGTGAGTCAAGTAAACCCTTTCTCAACAAGTCAACCCCGTCATCCAATAAGCTGCTTTTGCATGGGGATTTTATCATAGCATTGTAGGCCCTTTTTTCCAATGCTTATAAAATATACTATCATATCAAATCACAAATATTTAATAGAGATGGCTAACTAAAGGAGATTGAGTTACTCTGCTTGAGTTAGTTGTGACAAGTGCATAATTTTATTTTTGCTATTATGATTTCTTAGTGTATTGTACATACATACCAAAGGAGGGAGTGGTGGAGACAGAAGCAAAAGAGGAGTGGGGAAAGGAAGAGACAGCAAGTGAAAGAAATCACCGGAGAGAGGAAGATGATCCTGAAAATAGCCAATATGCGGAAAGCAACAAATATTTAGCTTTACAGTTGTTTTATTTTTCATTTTTGAGAGGTATAAAACAAGAATAAGAAGTAATAACAAAAAGTAATGATATTTAAAAGCATTCAGAAACAGAGATGGTCGCACCTTCATGCCTGTGGTGGTAGCTGCTTAGATGGGAGAGGTCGTCTGCCCATTTTCTCTCTCGCCATGCTCAGACAGCACCGTTCTGCTGAGTGCTCACGTTAAAATTTGCAGGGAAGTATAAGTTGATGTGATTTATAGACTTGGCTGCTTTATAATTTTATCTAGCTGCCTAGTAATTTATTCTTTTATGTTAAAAGACGAATAACTTGCCTGAATTTTGTCTTATTGTTAACCATTCTTGGTCATTTTTCACTGGGAACAATATACCCTGCCCATTTGGCTTGTACATTTGGATTTTCATAAACTCAGAATAGTTTATTACTCATGTACATAAATATTTGTTGTTGTTATTTTCCCTACTGCAGAGTTTTCCACATATGTGTACTGCTTCCGAATCAGTCATTGTTTATGTGATCTTTTTTCTTAATTGTAAAATTATTGTATTAGCATAGTTTTTTTAGTTAACTTCACTTATAGTTTCCTTTGCATATTTTGCTTTCAGAAATAATTTTTTTAAATGAAATTCTTACAATTTAGTTTTAATTTGTTTACTGGTTCTTATGGGATTTTATATTTCTGTGTTGAGCCCTGTTGACTAATAACTGGTACTGTATCTTTTCAGTGACATGCTTTAAAAGAAAACACCTAACTAGGTAGAAATGTAGATTCCTGAACACTTTATTTTAGTTTATAAAAATTGCTTCTCCATATTTTCGCATGACAAATAACTTGATGCCTTCATGTGTTATCATTGGAGAAGCTTATCTTACTCTGTGTTGTGTGTTTTAGAGACAGGAAAAACAGTGCTGAGTACAGATTGAGCTCTTAGGATTCACGTTCGAGACATGGCACCATGGAAGGCTTTCTTATTTCCTGTACGTTCTTTTCTCCGCAGAAATAGAGAAAGTACTGCCCACACATACATCAAGAGCCCATCTGATTTCTAATTTGGTCCCAAGACTTCTGCTTCCCAAAAATATACTAAATAAAGCTCATAGCAGGTGTATTGCTACTTCTGCTACTAAAACTATGGGATGTGGTCTTCATTTCCCACATACTCTTTCCCTGGATCTTATTCTGGGCCAAAGCCTCTGCTGGCATCTCTGTGTCCTTTCTAGGGGCTTCTTTCTTCTGGCTATGCTACAGGATCTCTGCTATATGCTCTGATCTGGGGTTTCAGCTCTATCTCTGATTGAACAGAACTGCTAACTCTGTTTTTCCTCACTGATAGACTTTGGCTCTGGGCTGACATATAAAAGTTATGTGGAAATGCTGATTTTATAGGCCAGTATTCAAATGAAAAGATGTGCTCATTGTTTTTATTTTTATTTTTGGTTCATTTATATGTAAGAAGACAAGAATATTCACCAGGAATATTTTCAGAATAGTTGCTAGAAGACATGTTCCATGAGTTTTTGCATATTGAAAATTTTGCCACTATTATCCCTATACATGATTACATATATCTTCTGTCAGACTGGGTGCAAAGTATTAGGAAAGAATAATTTCTTACAATGTTGCAGTCAGCTAGCTGAGGACCTTTCGCTCTACCTGATTAAACCTTTACCATACAGAAATAGTTTTTAGTGTTGAAATTCCATTGAGTGATCCAAGTTTGCAGGCTGGAATAACAAATCCAGAGGCCTAACACCTGGGCACTACAGACTATGGTTCCCGATCTTAGAAACCAGACGGTGGGTGATCAGATTAGAAACATATCACTTTAAATTTCAAGTGTGCCTGACAGTCAGCAGCCAGCGAGGTCTTTGGTGATGAGCAGCAGCTGTTGATGGAGCAGCTGGCAGCAGTTAGTGGGAGCTCATAAACTTTGGGTGTCAGAGCCCTTGGCCTTCACTGCACCCCTGGTGTTGCTCTCAAAACTGTTCTCACTATGGTTGTAATTCACCGACTTCAGCATTCTTGGCTTTGTAAAGTCTCTTTATTTTCCAACATGGTATGTCATATCTATTGCCATTTTCCCCATTGCTTCTGCCCCTGGTTGATCTAATGAATTCTCCAACTGTCACCTCGCTGCTAGTGCCACCATTGCTGATCCCCTTTTCGCTACAGTCAGCCAGCCTTGAGGCTGACAAAAAAACAAGCAAGTAAATATCCTTCAAGAGCAGGCTTTTGTTGAGGCTCATATCACAACACCATGGCTCAGCACACGAGTCTGTCTCTAAACCTGTGTCTTGGATGGCTATATAGTGATAGGAAGACAGCATAAGTGTGGCATATGACTGAAGAGCTGTATTTGCACCAGTAACAATACAACTCTTTGCTTCACCAATCCCAGGCACCACACAGGGCCAATCACAGTCCTCACATAAGGGTAAGCCCACATCCTATCACCAATCACTCAAGTCTTGATGAATCAATGGGGGCAAGGCCCTCCCTACTATTTTGTAGGTAGAATTGCTACAGAAACATCCAAAGTTCCTCAAGGGTTGTTCATTCTGGCCTGCTGCTACCAAAGCTTGGCAGATGTCCTGGAGCATCCAGGACCGGCTCTGCCGTCTGGTACAGTAGTTGTGGTATTGATGGCAAACGTTTTTGCAGCTTGAATATTCTAAGAGTGATTAGCACTGATCTAATAACCCACAGGTTAGTGTGGTTGGATAACCATTAGGATAGTATGGTTGGATACAAAAGAGAGAGCTGTTAAGCTCACACTTCTCCTCTCCAGACTGCTAGGCGTAAAGGAGGAGTTTATCTGCTGTCATTCAAAGCCCTGAATAGCAAACTCATCTTCTGGTGAGTGTGTGTGTGTGTGTGTGTGTGTGTGTGTGTGTGTGTGTGTGTGTTCACAGAAAAAAAAGGAATGCTTATGATAAAATTTTAAGGAAGCGCAATACGAAACCCCAAAGAGCAGTCTCAACAGCATCCGAGAGTGCTTCGCATCATTACAACGCTTATCAGGGCTTAACCGACTGCACCAGGGCACACACATGGTTGGGGCCCCTCCAGCCATCCCTGTAACTCCAGAGAAGGCTTCTGTTGTTCTCTGTTCTTGAACATTGTGCTGAAAATATTGAACCAACCCAAGTTTGCCCTCATTTGTGACTGCTCTGTCTAGAATTGTCATTAGGAAACAAAAGTTTCCTTAAAGTTCAGTATCTTGACATTGTGTCTCTGCGCATTATTTCCTACCAATTTCTCATGCATTCTCCATATATTTCTAGTGACTCCTCTTATTACACATAATAGATTTTTTAACATATCTCAACCGTTGCCATTCATTAAGAAGAACCCAACATGTGGGGCTGAGAAGGTGGCTTGGTCCATGAAGCGCTGACGACACCAGCATCATGACCTTCAGTGTTCACACGCAAACATGGCTGTAGCACTGTGCCTGTTAGCTCAGTGAGGGGCAGGTGTGGTGATAGTATGGGCTCTGGGGCTGGTCAAACAGTCTCACAAAACCAATGATCACTAGATTCAGTGAGGCACCCTGACTTGGAAGCCAAAGTGGAGTGTTTTTAATAAAGACACCTGACATAAACTTCTACCACATGCCAAAATTTACCTATACTATCCCAAACACACACACACTAGCATATAAACACATACAAGCACAAAAATAATAATGAATAGTAACCAAAAATGTGAGCTTACTGAGAAGTAGAAAACATTTGAGAATAACTCATAGAAATGTCCTCTCCCTTGCCTGGGTCTCTTAACAACATTAGCTCTTGTAGCCTGAGGCTACAAAAGTGCTAGGTTCAGCAGTCCTGAACCCTAAGGGCTGAGGAGCAAGGATTTCCTATGAAAAAAAAGGAAGGTGCAGCAGCTGCTGGTCTTCCTCTACCCTTCGCCAGAAGAACCTGGCAAATTGTGAAGAACCTTCTAGAGCTTTTGGTATTTTAAGCCTTCAGTGTTGGGGTCCGTTTCTCACTCGGCAGTTGGTAAGTGATAGCAGTGCGTCTCCAGATTTTTTATTTTAAGGAAGATTCATTGTCCACATTTTATCTATTTTTATCCCAACCAAGTTTTCTTTGTGAGAAATCCTAATTATCTGTTTTGTAGAGATACACTGCTATTCTCAAATGCCTACAATCTTCCCTCTAATCATCTTTTTCTTCCAGTTTTCTGTTTGCAACATTTTTATTTCTCTTTTTTTATTTTTATTTTTTTAATTTATTCACTTTCTATCCCAATTGTAGCCCCCTCCTTCATCTCCTCCCAGCCTCACCCTTCCTTTCTGTCCCCCCTCATTCCCTTCCCCTATTCCACTGAAAGAGGGAGTCCTCTTTCCCTGACATCTGACCCTACAAGAGGTGCCTATTTGCAACATTTGATCTAGTCTTCCTAAATGACTTTGGAGTTGATAATGCTTTTAGTTTGCTGCCTTTGCTGTCTGCCCTATGCTGTTTCTTCTAGTGTCTCCAAATGGGTCTTGTAAGGTTTTCATATTGCAAAGTTTTCCACAATTCCTCCCTAGATTTTGTGGCAGCTTCTACAGAACACATGATTTTGTTGCTGTTTTTGTTGAACAGAAGTTCCCACATTCTCTTTGATTCCCTTAACATTGCAAATCTTTTAATGAACCCTGCTTCTAAAATAAGAAAGCATTGCCCTCTACTGTCGACCCATTCCTTAACTTTGCACTCCAGGTTTCAGTGTTTGCTGAGGGTACTTAAACAATTGTAGGAGCCCTTGTTCTTGAAATGTGCAGGAAAATAGTGTATCAGTTCTCATAGCCTCCTTCTCAAAGAGCTGTCCTTGGAACTGTGTCCCTGACTCCAGCTAGAGAATATCGCACTGTCATTTTTTCTCTTTTTTGTTTATGTTTGTTATTTTCATTCACCATTAACCTTCTTATGAGCATTGCAAACATAAGACAGAGGAATGCATTAATGTCTAGGGAAAGCAAATGGCTCATAGATGAACATTTATACCTAAGTTTCAAATCTACATCATCTTCTTTAAGGATGCAGTCAATTTCTTGGGACTAGCTAACAAGTTTCCTCTTCCAGTCATTACACTTCTCAGTTACTCCGGGAGCTCCATGTTTTCCAACATTGTAGTGTCATCTTACCAAGGTCTGTCTGTCCACTCTTTGTTTTCCTTAAAGTGCCATTTGACACTAAGTCACCTCTGCTTAAGAAATGCTATGGAGGAAGAGAATGCAGCTAGTCCTGATGAGATCTGATAGGCCAGAGTCAGAGGGAAGAGGAGGAGGACCCCCCCATCAGTGGACTTGGGGAAGGGCATGGGAGAGATGAGGGAGGGAGGGTGTGGCCTGGTGGGGCTGCTCCCCCAAGATCAAAGAGCCCGGCACTGAATTCTTGTGGGACATAGTCCCTGTTACCACTGCTGGGGAGCCCACTTGGAGACTGAGCTGCCGTGGGTTGCACCTGTGCAGGGGTTCTGGGTTGTCTCTGTGCATGGTCCTTGGTTGGAGTGCCAGTCTCAGAGGAGACTCCTGTGCCCAGATATTTTAGTTCTGTTGCTCTCCTTGTGGAGCTGTAAGTTTTTTTAAATAGAGAGAGAACATGAATTTGGGAGGGGAACCGTGTAATGGAAGGTCTCAGAGGAACTCTAAAAGAGGACAAAGGGATGGGTGTAACCAAAACACATTATGCAAAAGTATGAAATTACCAAAGAATAGAGAAAAATATACTTCAAAAGTAAAATAAAAAAAAAAGAAACGTTATGGAAGCAGCATGGCAAGAGACCACAGCAGTGGGTCCCAGTGAAGGTCCCAGCAGAGAAGAGGCCTTGAGAGAACGAGGCTGCTGTACTTCCCTTGGGATACCCACGTCCGCAGTCTTTACCTTCCAGGCAGAAGCACTGTGCACGGAATGTTTCACTGCTCTGTAATTTCCTGTGCTGAAAATAACATCATATCCTCTGTTTTCCATCAGATATTACTATCAAAACTTCTTCATTTAGTTTAAAATTTCCCTGGAACTGGCAGGTGTGTCTCATCAAGAAGTTGCTAGGGATCCATGATCTTATTGGAAATTATTTTTGCCCTGTTTCACATAGTATGTTACTTTTGATGAACTTTAAGAAGGAAAGCTTTGGCAGTGTTCAGCAGCTATTCCATTGTCCTAAGAAAACCCCAATCAACGCTTTTTGGTGTGACAGATTTGTGATTATTTCATTCTCCTAAATTTGCATATGCTGCCAAGAAGCTTACAGGCATCCAGGAATTTTTATTAAGAATTTCAGATATTCCAGTAAGGAATTTTATCTCTGCTTACAAGATCAAGTGTGCAACTGGAACTAAACATGCCTCATTTCATGCTAGTTTCTTGCTCTGAAGAGAAATGGGTAATATTCATTTGGGGTCAAGTGGACAGTACAGTAGAATTGTTCTGCTTCTGTTCCCCAAGTAGCCTGTGAGAGTCAAGAGAACACAAGCCATCCCAGAGTGATGGATGCCAACTGTCATGAGCTTGATGAACATGAAGAATGAGAAATGAGTCTGTGACTGTGGGACTCAAAGGGAAAAAAAATGATCTTCTGTAGATTCCGTTGCAGTGGACACAGGGCTATCCCTTCCAAGTTGTGAACTGTGTCTGCCCTTAAGAATCTACATTAAAACAAGCTGTCAGAGATAAGGCAGGTTGTGAGAGAGGCCCCACTGCAGGGCACCTCAGGTGAGCTCTCTGTGCTTAAATAAAATCCTCCTAGATTTTCTCCCAGTACAATGAAGTAATATCTTCATATTCCTAAAATGACACTTCCATGTGAGAGAAATAATAGTTCAGTGCCTTGATTTATGCCAATTTCACATGGAACAGTTTTCGGGAAAGTACTTACTTCTGATTTTTCCAGCTCTATAAGAATTATGCAAATCTTGCTTTTGGGTAAAGAGCTGTCTGTATATCCAGGAGAAGAAGGCACATGGCCTTAGACCATATGGAGAGAGTCCATGCAAAGAGTTAGTGTGGGCAGTTCTTTTTCCTTCCTGTTTATGAAGTTATTGGATCAGTACTGGAGAAGTAAAATAAGTGTCACAGCTTCAAACTAATGTGGTGATCAACACTGAGCAAACAGATGATACATACGATGAAAAAGATTCGGAAGGATGAGATGGCCGATAAATCACATGATAAGCAGACTGAAAGGATGGATCTTCCTTCTTTTCATTTTTCTTCTTTCCACAGATGTTCTCATATGTTTTCCTTCTAAGCACAATATCTCTCCTTGAAATGTAATATTGAGTATTTATATCTCTTTTCTAAGGCAGTTTTTCTTCTAAATTGCTCAGTCTTGACATTGAGTAATATCTCAGCAGTGTCCCAAGGATTATCTGTCAATCACAAATATCCATTGAACATACAGTGTATGGTGAAGATCATACCAACCGTTTGATGTAGTTCAGAGGAAACAGGATACTCAGCTGCAGCCCTTGTGATACAGCTAAGAGCGAAGATGGAGATGAAACAGAATACAGAAAAGGACATGATTTCCAAAACCTTCCAAAGGTTCATCCAGGGTTTCTCTTCATTGTTCTTCCTTATCCTGACTCACAGAAGCTTCATCTGCTCAGAGTGTCGTTTTAGTTCATGTATTATACAAATAGAAACTTTGTGCTTCTAGTGTGTCATATACTGGGCACAAAGCCAACTGTGCAAAGAATAAACTTACCATCTTCAAAGAGCTGCTGGTGGTGGTAGAGATGAACACATTAAATAGTAAACAAAGTAATTATGAGTTCATACCAGAGCATAGTGGTGCATTCTTCTATTCTCAGTACTTGAGAGACAGAAGCAAAACAATCAAGTATTAAAGATTAGCCCAAGTCATATGGTGAGTTGACTGGTAAGCAAAGGGAAAAAAGGCAGAAGTCACATAAAAACTCAGTCTTGCTGAAGGCAAATGTGAAGATGGAGTCCAAGGGGAGTTACAGGAGACTGATGTCCGTGGTAAGACATGCAATCTGGGGAAAAAGAAAAAGAACCAAGACAAAAACAGGAAAAAAAAATGTAGTCTCTATCCAATAGGAAATGGAAACTACTCACAAATTTTTTATATAAAAACTAAAAGACTGACAACATCAAGCTTCTATTTTGCATCAGTCTAATCACTCAGTGACAGACTGATCTGAGGGGAATAAGACTGAAGTTAGAAAAAAAAATTGTTTAATACATAGTTTCAGTCATCAGTTTTCAAGATGATAAGGATATGCTCCAGAAGAATATTTGTAGATGGAGAGAAGACAGATCTGAAAATATTTAGGCAAAGATGTTGCTATATTTTATTATCATTTGGAGCTGGAATAAAGGTAAGATTAGAACAGAATGGTCTCCACAAGAGTCACTGCTGTCATCCAAAGTCCCAGCTATCTGAACCTAGTGGGTACAACTGGCCTTCTCTATGAACATCTCAGAGGTGTTTGGACACGTGTGAATATCCTTCATATATATTTGCACATTCTTCCCAACATTTCATAGATGTGGGATTTGGGACAGAACAACTGCAAATATTTAGTCCAGTGTTCCTTGACATTTCCTATCTGCTCTCCGGCTTCTGCACCAGCAGTCTTCAACCATACCCAACTGGGGGTCCTCTGTGCACATGCCTGAAGAAGAAAGGTAGTTAAAGAACATATATCATATCTGACTAGCCATAGCATCTCTATGGCTGTGTGCATCTTCTGGTGTCCCCTTCACCATTCTCTTCATTTACACTGTGTTAGCGCATGTTCATGAAGAGGAAGCTGACTCTGAATTTGCAATTGAGCAAATGGCAAACCCTGCAGACAGCTAAGCTACTTCATTGTAACACAAAGTAAATAGAAACAGTTTACTCACAACAGACAGATAAAGAAGAAGCACATCGATATTAAATACACAAGACCCCTTCCTACTTGTGCCAAAGCTTCATTTTCTCCACTAGATGAAAGACAGGAGAGTATGATATTTTCTTCAACATGAGCTGCCTCTGAGTGACTATTTTATTCTATATGCTCTATACTCTCTAGTGTACTGCTGATTCCTTAATATACTGTAAGCAATATTAATAAAAGTCATATTTTATGGCTAGAAAATACACTTGCAAAGTTTCAAATGATAAATTAAGGAATAGCTCTTCCAATAGAAAATGTCTGTAACCTTTAAAAAATATCATTAACAAAGTATGGACTAACAGTCTCAGACAAAAGCAATAAAACATCCTTAATACAGAGAGATGGCATAAATTGGTCAAGTAATTAGAGTTCAATCAATAAAACTGTAAGAAAGAGTTACCTGAACATGGATAGGAACTTCAAATACCTGCTTGAGAAAACAGAGAATTCATTTCTTTTAAGGTATATTCTCAAAGTCACTGTGCAATTGGAGTGTCAAATTCAAATGCAGCAAAAGAGAAAGTGAAACAAGCAACATAGAACCAAAGCAAACACAACAAATGCTAAGGCAACAAAAGCCACAACTAAGAAAATGGTTTCTGTAATAGACTCGCAGACAGAATTTTAAGAGGGAAATTATGGTGCTATCTTGCAAATTAAGTCAACATGGCTACTTGTGCGGCACTAAAACTCATCATACAAACAGCATGCTTCTCGTTTGTATCTTGATGATGTAAACAAGTGTGCCAGGAAGTGCATGTCGAGCAGGATGTACTCATGTTGTAATGCTAACCAGGAAAACGGGTTGCTAATGAAAATAACATTGCAAGGAGACCAATTCATTTCCCCACCGATACGGTGATGGGCTGTGTTTATAGCATTTCGGGATTTTCTTCAGTATCACCATGAAAACATGCAGCCCTTCCTCCCCAGTTCTGCCTCTCACCTGTTGAGAGCTTTATTAACACTGAGAAAAATGAGGATCCGGTTCCCCGACCATGTGACCTACCAAGATCTAACTAACAGTCATGTGGATCAATAAAGTAAAGAAAAACATGTCCATTAATATTTTAAATACAATGAGAAATTTTGGCCATGCAACACAAAGCTGAGTGTGTGTTTGTGTGTATGTGTGGGTCTTTGTTTTAATGAGTGTGTGTGTGTGTGTGTGTGTGTGTGTGTGTGTGTGTGTGTGTGCAAGTGTTTGTGTTTCATCTTAGTATCTTATTTCCCTCTGTTTTCAACTAATGTTCAGGTCTTGGCTAGGAAATGTAGACATTGAAATGAAGAACATTCTTTAGTCAGTTAACAGCAAGAATTATTACAACTCACATAAACGAAGTTAGTACTAATTTTCACAGAAGAATCTTACTGTCCAACTCTCTTTTGGGCAGGAAGTGGCTCCCAATGTTCTTAAACAAAGGAACTTAATCATAATTACTTTTTCCATTTAATAGATGTACTCACTCATTCGTATCCTTTTTACTTGCCCCAGAAAAAAAAACATGGGGCAGAACAAAATGTGTGGGTTTCGTGTTTCCAGGTGGGCTCTCATGTTTTCTGTGCCTTGCTGTGGTCACATTCAGTTTGCTGAGGGAGCGTGAGGCCACCTGGCTGGAATCAGCATGTGAACATAAAGGGTCTGCTGAGAGCACTCCTAGAAGGGAAAAACAGAGATTAACTCAGAAAATGCAAGTATGCAAAGTATGGAATGAACATTCGAGAATCAGTATCTTCAGCCATAAGACTATTTCAGGACATCTGCAATATTGAAGACATCAAATGAGTTTTAGCTTACAAGTCTCTCCTGAATTAAAATCCTTCAATTCTTTGCTTTTCCTTCTTTGTTGCTGTTGTTTTGCTTTTGTATGTATTTATTTATTTATTTATATATTTTTGAAATTTATTCATTTTTATATCTCAACTGTAGCTCCCTCCCTCATCTCCTCCTGGTCCCACCCTCTCTTCTTCTTTCCCCATCCACTTCCCCTAGTCCACTGAAAGAGGGAGTCCTACTCCCCTGCCATTTGACCCTAGCTTACCAAGTCTCATCAGGACTGCCTGGAATCTCTTCCTCTGTGGCCTGGCAAGGCCATGTTGCCAAGAGGAAGTGATCAAATAGCAGAAAACCAAGTTCATGTCGGAGACAGCTCCTGCTCCCCTTTAGGGAGCCAACATGGAGACTGGGCTGCCTAATGGCTACACCTGAGCAGAAGTTCTAGGTCCTCTCCATGCATGGTCTTTAACCCTACATCCATCCGACAAAGGCTAATATCTTGAATATATAAGAAACACAAGAAATTAAACACCAACAAACCAGAACAATCCAATTAAAAAGTGGCATACAGAGTAAACAGAGAATTCTCAACAGAGGAATACTGAATGTCAGAGAAACACTTAAAGAAATGTTCAGCGTCCTTAGTCATCAGTGAAATGCAAATCAAAATGACTCTAAGATTCCATCTTACACTCATCAGAATGGCTAAGATGAAAAACTCAAGTGACGACACATGCTGGAGGCGACGTGGAGAAAGGGGAACCCTCCTCCATTGCTCATAGAAGTGCAAACTTGGAAAACCACTTTGGAAATCAATCTGGTGCTTTCTTAGAAAACCAGGAGTAGTGCTATCTCAAGATCCAGCTATACCATTCCTGGGCATGTACCTGAAAGATGTTCCACCATTCAACAAGGACTTTTACTCAATTATGTTCATAGCAGCTTTATTTGTAAGAGCCAGAGTCTGAATGTCCCTCAACCAAAGAATGGATAAAAAAAAATTGTGGCACATTTACACAATGGAATACTACTCAGCTATTAAAAACAAGGAAATCATAAAATTTTCAGACAAGTAGATGGAACTAGAGAAGATTATCCTGAGCGAAGTAACCCAGAACCAGGAAAACACTCTCGGTATATACTCACATATAAGTGAATATTAGCCATATAATATAGGATAACCACACTAAAATCTACAGACTTAAGGAGCTAAACAACAGAGAAGACTCTAGTGAGGATACTTAAATATCATTCAAAAGAGAAACAGGATAGACCCCTGAAGCAGTGGAAGAGAGGGAACTGGACAGGAGCCTACCATAGGGGTCCTCGAAAAGACTCCACCCAACAAGGGATCTAAGCAGATGCAGAGAGTTGGAGCCAAATTTTGAGCAGAGGACAGGGAGTCTTATAGAAGGGAAAGGGGGGACGGAACAGAAGGACATGGAGGGGACAGGAGCTCCACAAGGCCCAGGGGGTCCTGCATAAGATGTTTCCTTCATTTCTTAGAATGTATTGCTGATTCTGTTTTGTGCTCCAAATCCCTGAAAGATGTGTGCCTCCTTAGGAACATGCCTTATCTAGCCTTTCATCCACTAGACAACTGTTCTCCAGTCATACTGTCTTGCTCTTACGTACCCAGCATGCACACTATTCAAGGTTTTGTAGATGTACTCTGGAATATATGCTTTTTTCCACATTTTTAAAAAATAATTCCTTCTTAATGGCATTGTGTGACCTTACTTCCTGGTGTGCTGCGCAATCATTGTCAATCTCTCTTTAAGAATTAACTCATTCTTACAAGTGAACATGGTAGATTATCATAACAATCAAAACCCCTCTCCTCTGTGTGCTCATTCTCCCTTTGAATGTAGAGGCTTAGCAACTGCTAGCAAGAAATAGATGATATTTTTCCAACCTTCAAACCCAAGTTAACTTTGGTCCATAAAATGCACACAATATTAGTTTGTTCCTGTTTTGTTTCTCTGATTTAAAGACCTTGTGTGCTTTCCAGAATCTTACTAGCTATATATGAAGAATCCCTTTGAGAGGATTGTTAGTTCATCTAATTTTTTTCCTATTGAATGTCACAGCCATGTGAAAGTGTTCAATTGCAAACAGCTAAGCTACCTAGACTCTTTGTACAATGCCTAAGAGATAAACTCAATCTGGCTCAGCTCTTCTGAAATGTTCAGCTGACCTAGGAACTTGTGCTAATTCTGCTAATAGTAAATATGACTAAATATCCAATCTCTTTTATATTTACCTACTATCAGTACAATAGGTTTCAGCTAAGCTGAGCACTCAGGTTATCTTACCAGGCCCTTATCTCTTGTTATAGAATACAGTGTTTGTATTCTCCTGTCAGGGGATTGATTTTCTTCACATTCTATTGAGTTGCTTATTTTGTTCTAATGTTCACCATTTCTTCAATTTCTTTCTTCACTACAAGGTACTGACTTTGAGGTTTGAAAATATATACTGGAAAGTCTCCCATACTCCCAGATCCAGTTTTAATTCTCAGAATCTCAAATCATTGCTTTATCAGCATTGCTCCAAGCTTCTTGCCTTCATAAAGGCATGGGACTCACAGATTCCTCTCCAGGGCAATTGATCTACAGTCTCAGTGTTTATTATTTGGTAATTTTTTCTCTCTTCCTTTATGAATACTTCCTTCTAGTCCATGTATTGTATGTGGAATGCTAGTAAATTATCATCCCATGTGAATCTCTTCAATTCAGTAAGTCGACTTTTATAAGGGAAAAAAGAAACATCTGATTATTCTAAATGAAAAGGTCTATAGTGAACATAATATTTCAATCTTATTTATCTTTAAATACTCATTTCATCTTCCCACTCATTGGTGTCCTGGTACTTATGAACAATGGTAATCAGTCTTGTATTTTTCAGCATCTTTAGTGTTCATGCAGTGTTACTGATTGTATTTTTCAAAGATGGAATAATGATATTTTCCATCCTGCATATTCTTTTTATAATGTGAGCTTTTATAATGTTTCTTTTTCTTGCTGTTTTTCTTCATTAATTTATTTATTTAATCACTTTACAACCTGATCGCAGGCCCTCCCTCCTCTTCTCCCAGTCCTATTAAAAAATATGTTTTCTTTCCCTTAAGCCTAAACAGAACTTGTGACTATCTTGATGCTCAGAATGTAACAAAATTATTACCGTGTGATTCTCCCAAACAGTCAGTAGAGTACAACTACAGAAAAGAGAAATGACGTGACCTTCACAGCAACTAAAGGAAGTACAATAAACACACACACAAACAATAGTGCTTTTCTTCTCTTTCATTTCCTTTAGTTTATTTTAAATTATACCTATCTTTTCATTTTTCAGGGGGTTGGGGGTGGCACAGGCCATGACACATTTATGGAGGTCAGTGGACAGGTTTCAGAATTTAGTTCTCACCTTCCACCATGCACCAAGTGGATCATGGGAAAGCAACATGGAGTGTTGAATTGAGCTTAGCAAGTTGCTATAATGACGTTGATGGCCCCCGGGACCATAGAGTCTCATCCAGGAAATCTAGGGTGGTGTCTGAAGAACTGCTCTTCTGACTAGTGTTAAATCATGTTGAAGTTGCTGGTCCACGACCTGCTCTTTGAACACTAAAGAAAGAAAATGTGGATTGACACAATTACGTATTAATGAAAGGCAAATTACTGAAATACAAGTTTAATCCTCCATTTTTATAGTACTACAGAAAACTAGGGAAAAAATGAAAAAAAAATTGAAAAAGGAAAAAAAAATCAATTGAATAACAGCCAGGAAAGTTTGGCGGTAGCCATTACTCTGTAAGCAAGCCCAACGCCACAAACTCAATGCCAACTGGCATTTCAATTGGCCACTACCTAAAAATCACCTTCAGATACTTAGTATGCCAAATAAAAATAGGACTGCAACAAAAATGGTACTTTCAAAGGTTCATAAAGAATAAAAGATAACAATAACCAGGTCATTACAAATGCAAGAGCGCTTGGTTACGTTTGTTTCTAAATTGTAATGTATTGCAATTATCTTTGGGTGTTGATCATTTCAACAACCGTAACCTCAGCTTCATGGTTTACAGCCTGAATTGTCATTGATGAGCAAAAGCTGAGCCCAGTTTGCTCCTGCGGCCATGGAGGAAAGTCAACAAAGTTAAGCGCACCGGCAGTCTACAACACAGGTCTTCTGCGAAGTTAGTGAACAAAGCATGGGTGAGTGTTGCCTGAGAGTTATGACAACACCAAAGTTATTTTTCCTTTTGTGCTTCAGATAGAACTTTCTCAGTGGGGGAAACACCACAAATGTCCTCTAGCGAAATGAAACATGGCTCTTTTACATTTCAGATACTTTTCCACATTGGGAAGACCCCCATGACAGCGCTTCAAGTCATTATTCTCCATGCAGAGTACTAAGAATCAAAAGCGTTGGCTTCCTGTGGCCTTTCACAGCCCTCTCTTTATTTTCACAGGTGCTTAATAACAACTATACTTGCTTTTCTATATTCAGTGGCTAACTATTGAATCAAAACAAATACAATGAGCTGTACACACAATGGCAGTACATGGACACTGAGTGTACTTTTCATTATTTCTAATTACATAAATTAAAAAAATCCCATGTTTATAGAGCCCCACAAAACATCAATTACACAAACAAAGACAGTCAGTTGGCTGTTTCAACATTTTCTTAAATATATCACATTACAGACAACATAGAAGCCAGGACTCTGTATCTCTACAATGATTTTATGAATGTGGTAAGTCAAACATTATTCCAGATTCCCCCCCCCCCCAAGTGAACTAAAGATCATAGTTTTTGCATTGCCAAAAGAAACCTCTTTTCTTAGAGCGGATACACTGCTAACACCAAGTACTAACAAGAGTTGGGGGGCTGATATTCGACAGAAACATGGTGAGCACGCCTTACTGTCAGATAACCTGGGAGGAGCAGAGTGTATGATAAAAGCAGCCCTATCACTTTTTGCCTTCAAAACCTGAGACTGTAATGTAAATATGAAGACAATTGTAATCCATTCAATGAATGTCTCTTTAGTTACATGTAAGTGAGTGGCTGAGACAGAAAAGAGGGCTAATAGATTAGCTTTGGTTTGGTAGAGAAAACTCTTTTCAGTGGCTTCATTGTCAAATGTTTGTATATCTGCGCAGCAGGAAATAGGGTGAAGGACTGACAAGGAGAAGTAATGTGGAAATCTATGTTGACTACCCGGATCAGTTACAGAAGTTGCACAGTAACTGAAAGCAAAACATCATGGCTTCAGTGCCAAGAGCTGAGCTGCAGGAGAAATGTGAAACATGTATGGTGACAGAATTGCTTGCTGGTCTCGGGTTCACTGCCGACACCAACAGGATGCCACCAAGGAATGGGAACATCTATTTTTTGCTTAACTTAACTCGTTATCAGCATTCCACTGAAGAATGGGGCCTTGTAAGCTTCTCTGTAGTCTTAACTATGTCAGAGGATTCAAACTGCAAGAGCAAATCAGCCACAGCTCTAACTTCATCTTGAGCCCTTGGCCCTCCTCGGTAACAGGATGTAGAGGCGGCCCTGTCCAAATTCTTGAGCACAAAGTACCAGGAAAGAAGCTGCCTGATTGTTCTATAAATTAGTACCAACATTTGTTTAGATTAGATAAGACACTTACGGTACATGGTAAACAAAGCGATTAAAAACACATTTTCATGAATCCCATTTGAAGCACATACAATGGCTAGATTTGGCAGTTCTGTGATCTTAACAAATATGGTTTTAATAATGAATTAAGGTTTAATTTATGGATTTTCCTTATTGGGTTGGTTAAAAATCAGTGCTCATTTGGGAATGATCCCACTGATTCCACTGCATGGAAATCAGAGTGTGGGGATGGGTATAAGGTTAATGGATTTGGGTGTTTACAATACATTTGTTAACTCAGTTCATCAGAAAGGCAGCCCGGGGCCGGAAAGTCAGCCCATCACCATCTGCACTGCGACAGTTTGTGCTCATCAAAATATTTAGTGAAAAAAAAAAAAAAAGTTCAAAGCCTTACTGAGTGTATAAAGAGGGTCTGGCAGACTCTGAGAAAAATTGCCTACCACTAAAATTTAAGTCAGAAGAGGCTAGATGTTCTACCATAAACTTCTAGCACAAGCAAAGCCAGAACTAATGCCAGTCCTTCTGGCTGTGAATGGAACTGTTCTCGTCTACGCTATGAGATCTCTGATTCTGTGACTATTTCGTTTCATAAAGAGGCTTGAGCCATCCATTCCTCTGGACATCGTGGCTGGGCAGTGTAAGTCTTATGAAGTACTTGTCAGAATAGAACCTCCCTCACATGGCAGCCTACCTCTCACATCAAAGGAATCAACCACTCAGAAGCAAACTTCTGCTTTTTCACCTACAGCCCAGAAGTCTGGATCAACACTGAACTGGAATGATGTGAATTCAGAACATGCGGGAATGTCAGCAGAAGTTCAGAGACACCGAGTGGCCAAAGTGCAGGTAATGTGTCAGAGGAAGTTGGAAATAAGGCTAGCATCAAAGAGAAAGGAGAACAGAGGACAGGTAACACTGGGAGCAAGCACCTTGCTTGCTCATTATTTTCCAGGTCCTGTCAAAGCTCCTGTCAAAGATATGGTCCAGTCTCATTCTATGCAGTATAGTCCTATACTCGCACCACAAACTTGCAGAGCACAGACTAACGAACATACGGAGCCTTGAGGATTCTTTTTGCCTGGCTGTGGAACTAGAGGTAGCAGGACAGATATTGCAAGCATGTGTGGAGAAGCTTGGTCTGTATATGACGTATTCTCAAGTACATGCGACCAGAAAGTACACAGGACATTGAAAGTGGGAAAATTAATAATGGGTCACCCAGGACTGGGGAATATCTAGGACAAGAGAATTATTTTTAAAATTGTTGTTCTTCACTTCTGTGCCATCAGAGTAGCTACAACTAACAAAAGTTTAGCAAACACAGAGTTCTTTTGTCACCCAAGTAAATCTTCTGTTTAAGCAGTTGCTTTAGACAGACATCCTACAAATAAAAAATGCAATAATTCAGGGTCAAGGCTTCAACCATCAGCGGCCCACTCTGTCATAGCTTTCTAATTCCTTTACTGAATCCTCTGTTTCTGGACAATAGATGGAGACAGAAAGAAAATCCAGATATTTGCAGCTATCCAAGTTAAAATCCTGTTTGTTTCTGACCTCAAGCAGGAGCAGTTAATGCTGAAAAAGGAATTAGCCTGCAAAAGCTCCCGCTCCCCCAACAAAGATGATGAGGTTCAAAGCAGAAGCATTATCTAGTATTCCAGATGCCATTGAGATTACTGGCCATCACCAGGTACAGTAGCTCAAGCCTGTAATCCCAGCCCTTGGGATGGCAGAGGCAGGCAGATCTCTGAATTGGAGGCCAGGCTGGTCTACAAAGTGAGTCCTGGACAGCCAAGGCTACAAAGAGAAACCCTGTCTCATGAAACAAACAAACAAAACAAGCAATAAAGAATTAGCAGCTGCAGAGCCATGAAAGGAAGGAAGACTAGCCAGAAAACAAGCTTAAGAAAAGTTCCTCCTCTCTGGCACATAACCATAACTCCTCCAGAGGATCTGATACTTTTTCTGACCTATGTGGGCTCCATACACACATGTGCTGCACACAAACTTTCAGACAAAGCATCTATACACATAAAATGAATTAAGTAATTATTTTAAAATAGTTTAAATGGGCAACACCTAGAAATCCCAAATATGGACCAGTTGTTCAATGCTGGCAAAGCTTTCGATCATCCCTACTTGTGAGAGGGGAGAGCTGGAGCATGCAGTTGGCCTCTGAGAGAGATGGGCTCTGAAGTTGCGGCATTACAAATTTAAGCTCATCTCTTCCAAGTCACACAGCTAGGCCTTTTCTTCCTAGTAAATAAATACAGCCAAGGGGAATTTTCCACTGTCTGACTGACCTTGGCACTCTCATCTAGCTAATCCTCATTGAGGGCTTGAAGGTAGAAACTCAGAAGGTTCTGTGAAAACAGTTCCTGTGATGCCACAGGTCAGCCTAAATTCTAAAATGCCTGTCCCCCTGGTGGTGACCCTGTAAACTCTGGGAGTTAAATATGCTACTGTGACAAACTGCTCAAAAAGTCTCTCTCTCTCTCTCTCTCTCTCTCTCTCTCTCTCTCTCTCTGTGTGTGTGTGTGTGTGTGTGTGTGTGTGTGTGTGTGTAGGATGTGGATGTGCAATTATCTTTGACAGTAAACTTTCCTTCTCCATCATATAAAACTATATGTAAGCCATAAGAGAAAACATTTTCCCAGCAACTGGTATGGAACTAGCTAAGAGAATTCAACTGTGGACCCAACGTTGCTCATGCCACTCTAGGAACTGAAGGCAGTTGTCCACAGCCTCACTCCAGTAGAATGAAAATGATTCATACAGATCATGCAGATAAGAAATAAAAACAAAATAAAACATTTTGTTTCTAAAGATAGCATGTAAACAGAACCTCTGCCATCTCTTTGTTTTACTCACAATGTCTGCAGTTTAAGGCTACGTAGAACAGATAACAGAGGTGAAGGAGGCACTGAGTTGCTGCTAATATCCTGAAGTTTTATAACCCAGGACCCACAGCTAGTTTGTAATTCATACAGGCAAGTGTATTCCCATAATGCTGCTTTTTAGGAAAATTTAAGCTGTTTTCTTGTAAATTACGAATTCCAATTTTCTGAGAAAGGGCCAGAGTGATTTCCAAAGCCGTTGTACAAGTTTATATTCCCACCAGAAATGGAGGAGGGTTCCCCTTTCTCCACATCCTCTCCAGCATGTATTGTCACTTGAGCTTTTGATCTTAGCCATTCTGATGGATGTAAGGTGAAATCTCAGGACAGTTTTGCATTTGCATTTCCCTGATGACTAAGGACATTGAGCATTTCTTTAAGTGTTTCTCTGCCCTTTGATATTCCTCTAATGAGAATTCTCTATTTAGCTCCATACCCCATTTTTTAATTGAATTACTTGATTTGTTGCTTTTTAACTTCTTAAATTCTTAATATATATTAGCCCTCTGTCAGACACAGGGTTGGTGAAGATCCTTTCCCAGTCTGTAGGCTGTCGTTTTGTTCTGATGACAGTGTCCTGTGCTC
This sequence comes from Psammomys obesus, assembly GCF_907164565.1. NCBI lineage: Eukaryota > Metazoa > Chordata > Mammalia > Rodentia > Muridae > Psammomys > Psammomys obesus. The sequence continues at coordinate 54,306,386 of NW_026591086.1, forward strand.
TACAGAAGTTTTTCAGTTTCATGAGGTCTCATTTATTGATTGTTGTTCTTAGAGCCTGTGCTGTTGGTGTTCTGGTCAGGAAGTTGTCTCCTGTGCTAATGAGGTCAAGACTCTTCCCCACTTTTTCTTCTAACAGATTTAGTGTGTCTAGTTTTATGTTAAGGTCTTTGATCCATGTGGAATTTAGTTTTGTGCAGGGTGATAAATATGGATTTATTTGCATTTTCTACATTGAGACATCCAGTTAGACCAGCACCATTTGTTAAAGATGTTGTCATTTTGTTGTTGTTGTTGTCGTTGTATGGTTTTGTCATTTTTGTCAAAAATCAAATATCTGTAGCTGTGTAGGTTTATTTCTGGGTCTTCTATTCAGTTTCATTGATCCACCATTTTGTTTCTATGCCAGTTCCATGCAGTTTTTATTACTATTGCTCTGTAGTACAGCTTGAGATCAGAGATGGAGATACCTCCAGACAATCTATTCTTGTACATTATTGTTTTAGCAATTCTCTGTTTTTTGTCTTTCCATATGAAATTGAGAATTGTTCTTTCTAGTTCTATAAAGAATTTTATTGCTATTTTGATGGGAATTGCATTGAACCTGTAGATTACTTTTGGCAGAATGGCCATTTTCCCTGCGTTAATCCTGCTGATTCATGAGCATGGGAGATCTTTCCATCTTCTGATATCTTCTTCAATTTCTTTCTTCAGAGACTTGAAGATTTTTTCCAAGAGGTCTTTCACTTGCTTGGTTAGAGTTACACCAAGGAACTTTATGCTATTAGTGGCTATTGTGAAGGGTGTTGTTTCCCTACTTTCTTTCTCAGCCTTTTTGTCTTTCATATACAGGAGGGCTACTGATTTTTTGAGTTAATTTTGTATCCAGGACTCCAAAACCAAACTGGAGTTGCTAGTGCAGGAGTTGTCATAAGAGAAACAGAAATTCTACCCACAGAAAAGCAGACCCCTTGGGCAGTGAGAGGGCCACTCAGTAAAATCCAGAGGAGTGCTAAGGCAAAGGCCAGACTCTAAACTCCCCTCAGGTTCCCTAGAGAGGAAAGCAAGAAGAGACAAACAAGAGAAAAGGAAACCCCCTCTGCTGAGATCTTATCAGTCAGGTCCATTCATCAGCCACAAGCACCTCCCTCTGTGCTTGAGCCTTTGGTTTCTTTCCCACACCTGCCATGAGAGGTGCCTATCCTTTGAATACACAGTTTCAAATAGAAGTGGTTTTCCATCTCAGTTTATTCAGTGGGAGTTTTCTTCAGCATGTGACAATTTTTCTCCCCTAGACTTTCTGAAGGACAGAGATCTGGCTAGATCTGTGGGTGGTGGGGGTGAGCTGGAAACTGCTTCTACAAGAATGTAAGAGCCTTGTGAGCACTGAGAAGGCTGAAATTTTCCTACTGAGTATGCAAAGGTAAACTTAGGATGATACCTTCAAAGGGGCCTGCAGTCCCGCATACCTTTCTTTGTAGAAAATTGGCTTTTCACACTCATTGATGGGAGCAACTCGTCCTGCATGCTCTCTGGCTGTATCAACATGCGACTGTCCTATATTGAGTACAATTGATAGACTGTAATGAGAACAGCATCAAAGCTAAATAAATAAACCACATTTCCTGGAGGGAAATTTATGGTTTGGTAATCTGGGTCAGCTGAGCACTCATCTTCCCTGAAGTGATGCCAACCCTGAAGGTTGTTGCTAGCGGTTCCCAGTAAGGTAAAGAGCTTGGAAGAAGCACCATTGTCAAGAGCTGGGGATGAGGCCAATACATGGAGGAAGTGGAGGTAGGAAGCAAGGAGAACAAGAAAAAAGTAGAGGAAGTGTGATTACAGGGAGTTCTGATTGGTTCTGCTTGACACCAAACTCCACCACATTCAGGTTTGTACAACGGCTCCTTGTGCTTCTAAATCAGAATGTTTTTATTTAAGGTTCCTTAGGTTAATTTTGCTATGCAAGTATACAGACAAGAAGCTACCTAAACTCTGAAGACAGCCCTGGTACAATTAACGCCTTAAACTTAGCTTGCCTCAGATCACTGACTTCACCTTTCCTACTGCTGCGGTGTCAAGCACGACCCTGAGGAAGTCTTGTGTTGACTGTTAAATAATTCACAGTGGCCTCATGGCATAGCCTTTTTACTTTTACTTTAAGTTTGCTGACAAAAACTTTGTTTTAGTAAAGTCAAATTGTAAATCTGAAAAGATTATGCCTTTAAATACTGTTTTTCTGGCATTCATTCTATTTATTTTGAAACTATTCATGGTTAGATTTATTTGGCTGACTGATACTTCATTCTGTCTCATCAGAAAATGTGAAGATTTAATTTCCATCATTTGCTTTTAATGTATTGAATCAGTTTGTGTTTATTGCAGGTTTACCGTCTGTTTAAATGGGTGAATCTAGCCAGGGTCTCTTTCCAGGCTTTGCATTCACTTTCTAAGCTCACTTACAACAATACTTTGTCAACTTAACATCAATCGTCTGTCACGAGAGAAGAGGTCACTTAAACTAAGAAATTGCCTGCATCATCAGATTGGCCTGTGAGATGTCGGTGAAGCATATTCTTGGTTAATGATTGATTTGAAGATCTCAGCTCACTGTGGGCTCCAACATCCCTTGCAGCTGGTCCTCATTGCAAAAGAAAGCAAGACAAGCAAGCCTTAAGGAGCAAGCCAGTGACCAATGTTTTCTCAATAGCCTCCTCCTCAGTTCCTACCTTTGTTTCCTGCCTTGAACTCTTGTCCTGGCTTCTTTAAATGATTGTGACATAGAAGTGTAAATAAAATAAACTCTTTCCTCCCAAGGTACTTTTGGTCATGGATTTTTATCACAGCAATGAAAAAAAAAAAAAAAGCTGGAACAAGTTACAAGTAACTAATTGTGTTGGCTGTGGCCACGATGGCCCATAACTACATTTGCTGCAGCTCTTATGGGAGACCAGTGCTCATCTCCTCTGAGGATAACACACTGATTCTTTCTCCTAACTTTCATATGGTAGTGGCTCTTCTCCTATTCTTTCTCACTCAACTACATAAAGACATTTACTCTAATTAAAACAATTACTTCATGAAAAAATGACTTCTTTCAACAAAGAAAGATTTTTCTCCCTAATCATCGTTCTTTTCAAATTCTCTTCTTTTTACTCACAGCTTAGGAGTCAATTATGTACCCACAACTACTACACAGCAAAATTCAGCTTTTGGTTTGTGCTGCCTAAACTCACAGCCCTTCATCCTTGATGACACTTCTCTTATGGTAGACTAGTCATGGATCAAAGCCAATTTGGTTTTGCTGTAGCTATTGGTTTGTTGGTTTGTTTGTTTTGATTTATATATTTATTTTGTTCTTATACTCTTCTGTACTTTGGTACAGATCCACTTTCCAGTTTAAGAAGCGATTAGAATCTTTGTAAGTACTTGTAAGGGAGATCCTATGGCCTATGTTATGATACTCCTCAGATTTTCTGGCACAAATCATTTTATTGGCTACTGTAAGGAAGGGTGGTATAAATTTCTTCTGCAAGTTGTTCCAAGCTCAGATGAGCCTCCTACCTCAAACAGCTCTGCTCTTCCTGTTTCGCCCTCCATTTGTACCAGTAAATAAACTCAGGTGTGATCCTCTCATGATGAAGAAACCACATGTAAAATCCTCAATATCCACCCATGTCTTGGCACTGGCAAACCATATTTTTTTTTAATTTATTCCTTTACTCACTAACTAAAGCAAATCTTTTCGTAAACTATATATGACACAACAGAGTGGGAAAATGTGTGTGAGTAACTTAAGAGCCATAATTTTACACTGTGAACTCTAGTTTTGAAAATTCTTTCTTTGTTTTGTTTCTTTCCTAATTTCTAGTAGCTCATATTCTGAAGACAGCTGTTGTCCTTGTCATACTATTGTGGCCAAAGCAGAAATGTCTTCCCATCACTCTTTACCTGGGCAGTGGGTAAAACACTGAACACAAGAAATGTTGGGTGGAGCCATTGTTACTTCTTAAAACCAAGGAAGGGAAAAAGCAACCTTTTTGTAATTCCCGCAAAACCAAATTTACTGAAGTATGACACAGCTGGCCAAGCCTACCATTTTCATATAACAAGCTTTGTATTTTTTTAATGGTAAAATGGAGCCTTTAGAAAAAAATCTAAGAGACTTCTTTTTAATTCAAAACTGAATAATTTGAAAAAGTAATTCTTAGCAAAGATGATTCTGGAAGAAATAAATAATTTACTGCTCAAATTGCCATTTCAACAGCTTACCAAGCTGCATGGCTGAATAAATAATAAAACTTTCAATATCAAAATCTGTTTAAGTTTTATGAGAAAAAGATAAGTAATAATAAAGTGAGATGTGGAATATTTCAGAAGAGAACCTCTACTGTTATGAGATTCGTTAAAAATAAACAAATATAAAATGATGTGGTAATTTCAAGTGGGGATGGGGAAGAAGAATGTAACACATGAAAAGGCAGATTGGGATCATACTTTTAGAGGTTTACCTCACTATGCCAGAAAACAGAAAAGAATTCAGTCTCAATGCTAGAAAGGAAGAGTAGCTGCTGAAACAAAACATGCACAGCCGGTTCTTAATGAAGAAAATAAAGGGTGTCAGGTGAAATCTCAGGGTTGTTTTGATTTGCATCTCTCTGATGACTAATGACATTGAACATTTCTTTAAGTGTTTCTCTGCCATTCAGTATTCTTCTATTGGGAATTCTCTGTTTGGTTCTGTTCCCCATTTTTAATTGGGTTACTTGATTTGTTGCTGATTAACTTCCTAAGTTCTTTATATATTCTGGATATGAGCCCTCTGTCAGACGTAGGGTTGGTAAAGATGCTTTCCCAATTTGTAGGCTGTCATTTTCTGATGGCAGTGGCCTTTGCTTTACAGAAACTTTTCAGTTTCATGAGATAGAAGGACCTGGAGGGGATAGGATCTCCAAAAGGAGACCAACAGAGTCATAAAAATTGAGCTCTGGGGGCCCTGAAGAGAATGATACCCCAGTCAAGGACAATGCATGGAGAGGACCTAAAACATCTGCCCAGATGTAGCCCATGGCAGCTCATTGTCCAAGTGGGTTCCTTAATAAGGGGAACTGGTGCTATCTCTGACATGAACTCAGTGGCAGGCTCTCTGATCACCTCCCCCTGGGGATGCAGCCTTGCCAGGCCACAGAGGAAGATAATGCAGCCAGTCCTGATGAGAACTGATAGGCTAGGGTCAGATGGAAGGGGAGGCAGACCTCCCCTATCAGTGGACTAGAGGAGTGGCATATGGGGAGAAGAGGGAGAGGGTGGGATTTCAGGGAGATGAGGAAGGGGGGCCACAACCGGGATACAGTGTGAATAAATTGTAATAAATAATAATAATAATAATAATAATAATAATAATAATAATAATAATAAAGACTTTAAAAAAAGAAAAGAAAGGGTATAACTGAGTAAATGAGGAATAGTAGCAGGGGCCAGTACTTGATGCAATCCTGAAGTTCAAATTGAAAATTATTACAGAAAAGAAAACATACTCTAATTTAACACAAAGAATTATAGTACGAAAAGAAAAAAGACAACTGATGAAAGAAAACTAGAACAAGGGAGGCAGAAGTGGAAGGAAATCAAATAAATGTATTTAAGGAGGATATACTAAACGATGGAAGCAAAAATGTTCTATGAGAAACAGAAAATTAAGACTGAATCCACAACTGACCAGGCCATCCCCCTTTGCAGCACATACCAACTGCACTTTGATGATGGTGTTCTGTAAATTTCAAGAGAGAGACTTTAATAGACTGAAGAAAGGAAATGAATTAACTAGTGATGAGGAAAGGATTACTGCTCTGAGCCTTCTCAATAACTTTTGTTTGCTGAAAAGCAACATTCATGAAGTTTAGGGGAGATAAGGAATGAAAAAATTATGCATACAGTTGATTTATTAGTCACGTGCAGATGAATTAACTAGGCATATTTGGTGTTCAGACAGTATAAATATGAAACATGCGTGTGCACACACACCTGCACACATGCACAACCAGTTTAGAAACATATCATACTCACAGCGTTCACAAAAGAAACTGTATGGGACTAAGAGATGAATGAAAAACTGAGCATAAACACAAATAGAGATTCATTTTTTTTGTAATGTCTAGTAGTTCTTGGATTTATTAAACTATTATTGATGTTTAAAGGATGTCATGAGGAAAGAGGTTACATAAGAACAGTTGCTTATTTAACTAGCATTAAAACTCAAGATGAGAGCACACTGAGAAAACCAAAGTAGGAATTTTCATCATCTTTTGGATTGATGAAGGAACTCAGTATCTATTCTTTAATCTCAGAAGTTTATAAATTTGAAGACATGTATTACATCTACCCAGCTAATTATTTACAGTTCTGCAAGTCATAACTATTTGAGATGAGGACATGCATCATTATCAAATTACCAGTAATAAAGTATGAAGACTAGGCATACAACATACAATATGAGCCTAGGAATATAGCTTATAAATTAAGCGTATAGTATAGAGATACAACAACATTTATATATGTCATTGTTAAGAACTAAATGTAGCAAATTCAACTCAGTTCACAATTCTTTTTAGTTTACAAGAGACTGGGAAAATATTGACAGTAGTATGTCTGTAATGAGGATAAATGTAGAAGAGGAAGACAGTGTCCAGCAAAGAGAACTGCACTGGGTTCCATACTCAGGAAGGTATCAAAAAACAAAACAAAAACACTGAAATACTCATGTCTGAGATTGATCTGAATTCCTGGACTAATTTTAAGGATGACAGTCAGACAAACTCTGAAGTACTCCCCAGAAAGCATAGATTAGGAATCAAGACTTTGGAAGAAGTTCAGTATGTTCCAGCATTGACAAATAAGGAGTCAAGTTTCAGTCACAAACCTGGCACAGGAGGCAAAGAGATACTAGCTTGAGGCTTTAGAATACAAAGTGAAAAGTAATGGAGCAAGCGTTTAGTGTCAACTGAAACGCTGTCCTCCTCAGATCAATCTGCATTCCGATAAAATAATTCTGTCTCAGGGATGAGGCAGTCAGATGAGTGGCTCTCACCCGGGCACGCGGAAGCCCTAGCTTCGAAATGGAGTGTTTGAGTGTTCAACAGCACCTCCAGGTTCTGCCTGACAGAGGTCAGCAACACCCCGACCAAGTACAAACATAACAGGTAGAGCAAATAATCCTCGGATAGCAAGTGACTCTACTTGCCATGCTCCACAAGACTGGAAGGATCAAAGGCTGTGGCAACGCCAGTTAACAGGCTGTTGAATAATAATGTTTGTTTACAAAGTAATGTGCCCTTACAGGAGGAAACAGGGGTGTGAGCAGAACATAATAAACATACAAGCCAGAGGGAGGAGAGTTGATTTCAAATTGCCTACTGTTGGAAACCAAAGAAATGAAAAAGGAAGCACTGAATCTGGTTGTGTTATAGTTAATGTAGTCTCTGAAATGAGAGATAAAGAAAAGTAAACTTATGGAGGAAGATCTTGACCGGACAGGGAAAATACTGAGTCTGAAATAACTATGAAATATTCAAGGAATGAGAGAAACAAATAACGGCTTTCTCCAAGGTGTATGGCAAATTTCTTTCCTTTCCTATTCCCTGTACTGTTTTATTCAGTAGAGTACTAGCTGAGTATTTATATTATATGCAATCACAAACTCATTACTGATATTTTTTCTTTGAAAATGTTAGTATATTCCAGGTATAAGGTGAAATCTTAGGGTCATTTTGATTTGCATCTCCCTGATGACTAAGGATGTTGAACATTTCTTTAACTATTTATCTGCCATTCTATATTCCTCTATTGAGAATTCTGTTTAGGTCTGTACCCCATTTTTAATTGGATTACTTGATTTGGTGCTGTTTAACTTCTTAAGTTCTTTATATATTCTGGATATTAGCCCTCTGTCAGATATAGGGTTGGTAAAGATCCTTGCCCAGTCTGTAGGCTATTTTGAGACTGTCTTTTCTGAGACTGATTCTCCAAACAAGGACCATTCGTGGAGATAACCTAGAACCCCTGCACAGATATAGCCCATGGCAGCTCAGTCTCCAACTGGGTTTCCTAGCAAGGGGAGCAGGGGCCGTCTCTGACATGAACACAGTGCCTGGCTCTTTGATCACCTCCCCCTGAGGTGGGGGGCAGCCTTGCCAGGCCACTGAAGAAGACAATGAAGCCAGTTCTGATGAGTCCTGATAAGCTAAGGCCAGATGGAAGGGGAGAAGCACCTCCCTTATCAGTGGACTTGGAGAGGACTTGGGAGGAGATGAGGGAGGGAGGGTTGGATTAGAAGGAGATGAGGGAGGAGGCTATAGCTGGTATACAAAGTGAATAAACTGTAATTAAAATAAAAATTTTAATTTTAAAAAGTCAAGCAAAAATATTAGTATATGATTATTCTTGATGTCATAATAAATAATATTATTTAAAAGATATAGCTTCCTTAAACATAAGTTGCTTCTCTGGTATAGTTTGCAAGAGTAAAGTAGATTTTATGTGTCTAGAGTAGTCCTGAGTAGTCCTGTATAACAAATGCATCCACACTCACTATTTTGGAGAAGCCTAACATTATCTACCTATGCCAGCATTAATAGCTGTATGGTAAAGAAATGCCACAGAAGCTGGTTATTTGGTCAGCATAGGCACGCACAATGGAAGAGTTGACTTTGATGTGTTTTATTATTAATTTACCCAAATTAGATGTAAGTTTCTAATCTTCAATTCATTGGACAAAAATGTAACCCATGACTTTCTATGATTAACTACAGAAAGGCTGATTTTTTTTTTAACAAGAAAGTAGATAAATGACTGGCAGAGTTAACCTTTCCAGGATCCTGCCTTATGCAACAGTATAGAAGCCTCGTTCTCCAGATTTGCATAAGCTAAATAGAGTCAAGGAAGAAAACTGAAACAAATTCCTATGTCAGCAATTCAAACCTCTTTGAATTTTCTGCCTTGACTGCACAGGAATCTACAGTCAGAAAGTTGCCATATTTTTCTTTGACTTCCTTCATTTCGGTCTGACTTAGTGGGCAGTAAATATTTCTGACAAGGACTTAGTTGGCAAACGCTTTGTAGATGTTCCCATTATTTTCCCTCTAAGGGGTAGATGAACTCGTCAGGTTATGAGGGTCTGCAGCAGTGGCAGCATAATTAATGAAAAGGCAGCCTGTTGTGGAAAGGTCCAGAGAGGCCAAGAAGCCAATAGTGCCCACCTGCCATTCTGCCCTCCTTCCCAAGACATCCCCGTTCTCATTGGGAACTAATTCAGCTTGGCACCTGGGGGAACGGTCATTCCACTAATGGTCTTCCCTATTCATGTACCCTACATTCTTTCAGACATCTGTCTCCTCTTAGCAGCTTACTGGGCACATTTTGCTCTAACTGCAAACCCCGGAACTGTTGCTAGATGGACTTGTCAATATCCTCCCTGTTCTGGCCAGCTCTAATGGGTACACTTGCGACGCAGACATGTGTTTCCTGCGGCATACCTGGAGGTTTCTTCATCAAGCCTGAGTCCATCTATGGTTTAAACATGTGCACAGAGCTCAGCATTAAGTGTATTTACAGCTAAAGGAAAGTTCTGGAGACAGAACCTACTCTGCCAAATTTAATATCAGGATCAGTGAAATCTGTGTGATCCACATTACCTTTTAATTCTTGGGTGAAATATGAGATTTTTTTTCCCTAACCAGGATGGCAGATGAACCCAATACAACAATAAAATAAAATACTTAAAACAGTGATAGTCTCAGACTGCTCAATTGCCCTGCAGATATATTTTTAAAGATGGGTATTTAAAGCCAAAGATATTAGAGTACTATAATTTAGTGGTGGCTTTTGAAGTAAAAAACAAAAAAAGAAAAAAAAGAGAGGAAGAGAGGGAAAAGAAGATATAGAAGAGAGGACATTGAAAATCAAACGCTGACATTTGGTGCTGGGATGCAAAATTGTAAATATAAAAAATTATGTTACTTTTGGGGAACAAAACCTTAACATTTGTGTTTAATTCCTCGGAATATTATACCATCTCCTCTGGTTTCTGGAATCTTTATTAAGCATATATAGTGTTAGAAATAAAGTATTATGTTATTTTATTTCCCACAAACTAGTTACAGTGCCTGATGTAACTAATATGGAAGGAGCCTACTGTGTAGAAAATTCTGTGGTGAGTTATGAACATATAACACTGCAATCCCTTTCATGGAATTTATATTCTATCAACAGAGACAGATATAAGCAGATTATTGACAGATACAATATTCTCAGCAAAACCTTTATGATTAGATAAATGACTCTACGGGTGCCTAGAGAGAAGTAGAGTTAGACGGGAGACCTTAAAAGTTGAAAACTCTGCAAGGTCAGCCTATTTCGGTAGAGTGCCCCTATAGAGCTGATGCTAAGTCAATTCTTACTTAAAAAATGACCACAGAGTCTTTTAAATGATTCTATCTCTTTCTTTGCACTGCTGTTTCTAAATGACCACAAAGGGTCTTCTAATGGTTTAAGACTCAAATGCTCACGATTAGAACCTCCTGCTTCTATAGATGATGCTAGAAAAATTCATCTTCACTAATAAGGTATTAGGGCAATTAATGAATAACCATAATTATCCAATAAGAAAACAATTATCTTGAAAAATAAGCATTTCCATATTCAGAAAGCAGACAAATGAGTTTTTAGAAGTATGTACAGAGTCACTCAGCAGTGACAGGAAAAGGCCTGAAGTACAAATTTCAGCTCAGTAGAGCAGCCACTCTTTGTATAGGCAGAATGTTGATTATTAAATAATAATTATGTGACTGCTTTTTAAACAAAGTAACTTTAAGTAAAAATTAAGAAAAGGTGAAAGTCCATGCTCAAAGGCTCTAAGCATGTCCTCTTGCAGTCGTGTTTCCATTCATGTTCCAAGTTTAGCAACTAATGTTCCACATAATATTATTAGTGTAAAATCTAAGAAATCAATGAAAAATGTCTTAAAGTACAACTATGGTCAATTTCCTAATTAGTTCATTAAATCTTGATGATCTCCAGACTTATTTAAATGCTAATTATTATTAGGAAAATTTCTTTGAACTTCAATTCATTTTGCCCTTTCATTTGGGCTTTCCATAAGCCTACTACAAATGCATAAAGTTAGATATACATTATTATTTTCATTTAAAACTCACAATTTTCTAACTGGTAAAAGGAAGTATCATGTAACATCTGGATTCCTGTTCAAATTTCTGACTTGAAATCATGATTTACCACAGTGGAGGAGATTAGTTTATTTCCAGAGTGCTTCTGCAAAACCATTTATAAAGTCTGAAAGTTGGTGGTTTCTTATTCTCTACTTACATTATTACTGAAAATACCCAAAGAGCAAAGGTTACCCTGACTGGTGTTATTACAGAAAATGTACTTGATGCAACAGCTAGAGGGATAAAGAAGTAATTTGGAATGAGAATACGAATGTGCATGAACTGGTCATATTCAAACTCTCTGTGAAAAAGTAGAAGTTGCTTGTTAATTGGAGCTTTCAGAATGATATAGGTTGTAACTAAGGCAACATAATGGATTGTAGATTCAGTTGACCTCAATTTATAAATTAAACTAAGCAATTAAAAACATATATATCCTTATTTGGCAATGCATTATAAAGTTTATTGACTCTTTTGTTTTTTTAACTTTTCACTCATTTGAGTTTGTTCCATGTGAAGCAATGCATAACTCTGCAAATGAAGTAGCTTATTGCAAGCGACTGTCTATGTATTAAAATAAATATATTTCCCACACCAGTTGGAAAAATCATTTAACAAATTAAATGTTAGAGAGAGGTAAGATGTAAGATCTGTAATGTTCATCAAATGTGGTGAATTACCCACACCTGCACAGAAGTTTAAACAACTTTCCTTCTACCTCAAGATTGAGCCAAGTGACCACAGAACTCACCATACGTAGCTTTCCGAGATCAAACCATCTCAAAGGAAAACACACCAGAATAGACCCCTCCTCCAAAATGATGGAGAAAGTGTGCAGAAATGAGTACAGATGTTCAGTTCTGAAAATTCAACCATAAGAGAAATCACTCTTCCTTTCTCTTTAGGGTCTAAGATGAAGAATGTGTAGGAGAACCATTCCTACCACAAACTGAAAATTTTCATCTCACTTGAAAGTAAAACAAGGAAACTTATGTTCTAAAAGGACCTAAAAAGATCTCAAACTCAACCTTGTGGGACAAGAGCATCAGGTGTTGAGAAGGACTTCCCAACTTGCCTTAACAAACTCAGTAAGTCCTTTGGAATCAAACAGCTTCCATGAATGACCTATTTTAAATGAAGTATTATAGGTAAACTTAGAGATTTAATCATGCTTTGAAATACATATGCCAATACATGGCATAATAAATGTGTTTCTCAAACAAATGCCTAATAGTAGAATCTCTTGAAAAATGCAATGCATGTGCTTACTACTTTAACTTTAAGTCTTTAATTTAAAAAACTCTATGCAATATGTTTTTGTCACATTGTTTCCCATCCCCTAACTCCTCCCAGATTCTGATTAATTCCCTGTGCATCCAACTTCATGTTCTTTCTCCTACTTTCTCTCAAAAAGAAACAATAACAAATATCAAACAAAAACCCCAACAAAACAAAACAAAAAATACCAAATCAAACAAAAACAAGACAAAAAGCACACAAAGCATACGGTTTGTGTTTTGTCTTGGCCAGCTACTGCCAGAACTGAGGCCAGCCCTGGAGTGTGGTTGATATACTCAGTGTAACTCCACTGGAAAAAACTAATTTCTGTTTCCCAGCAGGTATCAATTGTGAATAGCTTCTTACTAGGGAGTAGGAATTGGAGTCCACATCCCCATCTCTTTGCTGGAATTTTGTCTGGTTTGGACTTGTACAGATCTATGAATATTGTCATGGTCTCTGTGAATTTACATGTGTGTCTGACCTGTTGTGTCTAAAGGATGCTGTTTCCTTGGAGTCCATAAAATACTGGTATAAATTGACAAGGGAACTTAATATGGAAATTATCTAACAGTAAGGACAAGTCTGATAGCTTGCTTGTCTGAATTCACCGATCAACATCAGGACCATGTAAACTTTCAAACACCCATTTGTCATTATGATACCAAATAACACTACAATTGTACAAAACGAAATGGAAAACCATGTGGATATTTGACAGAAACGCAGAAAAACATTTATTTATGTAACAGCTCAGTAGATAATATTATAAGAAGCATTAGAAAGGCTACATTTAAGTCCTGACAACACTGCTGATGATATATTTTGCCTAAGTCACAACTTTTATCTAAAAAATTAATAATCTGAAAACTATAGTAATGGCTTTTTGAGGGAATAAAGAGGGGATTTTTTTAATTTCTTGTAAATCATATTAATGACAGAAAATATTGAAATGATAGTGATTGAGTTGGATTTAGATGCATGATGAAATGGATATAGGAGATGAAACATTCCTCCACTAGGGAAATATACTTCACTGGTTCTTAACTGCAGAACATTTTCATTTTGGTGCAAGAAAATACAGTTATTGTTAAACTTTTACAGATGAATAAGGCAGAGGTCAAAAAACAAAGGCACTGTGCTAAGCAATGCAAAGGAGCAAACCTCTTGAGGAAGATCAATCATTGATTTCAGTTTGGGAGTGTTATCTTATGTCCAAGGAAGATGGATTTTGTTCTGATCTCACTGAACATCAGTTTCCCAAGAGGTTGGAGGGTGATACTATCTCCTGAAACAAAACTGAGATAGGGAACAGTGTTTTAGCCATTATGTTCTGGATACATAGTTGCAGAAAGAAATTAGCTCTACTGCTGAGTTAGGATGTTTTCAAAATGGAGTTATTTCTAATTGCTCATCTTTAAAGTGGATAAGAAGAAAGGAAAGGGGTTGCAGAAAGGAGACAAAGCCTCTGCAACAAGTTAGTTAAGAAATCACATGGAATTTCAAAAATGGTAAGGCTAAGGAAAAAATCTGGAAATGAAGTGGGTGCTGGAAGTAAAGCTATAAATGATGATTAGGGCCACAAATGATGGCCTTCATATGATGTCTGCACATCATTGATTCTCTAAGCAAGAGACACTCATAAGGGATGCAATGCTTAGTGGGGAAAAGAAATTGTTTTTAAGCATGAGGACTGGGTTCAGATCTTAGTATTAAATAAAGATAGTGTGTCTGTAATTCTAACTCTATGGAGGTTGAAGCAGAGATAGGAGGATCCCTGGGGCCCATCAGCCTAGTTCTGGGTCTAGGTAGAAACCCTCTCTCAAGGTATAAAGGCAGAAAATGATAGAACGCTCTTTAGAATAACCTATGCCCTCCTCCAGCCTCTGTGCATGTGTACCTTAATACAGACATGCATATACATACACATATGTATATGTCACATACTAGCTACTTCAGCATCTCATGCAAATGATTGTGAATCAGGATGTATAGCCTGGATGTAACAGAAGTGTCATGAGAAGCCATTTTGTTCACTTTCGTTATCGCTTTACTTCTTTGTGTCACAAGTAGAGAAACCAAGGTAACAAACTTGGAAATACTTTGTAACTCCCATCAGAATCTAATTGTACCAGACAAAGAAAACATTAACTAATGTGTGGGTTTTCCTGGGTTAAAATTATGGCCTTTTCTATAAACTCACTTTATGTGGAGCAGATGAATGTGTGTTGTTGAATGGGTGCATCTATGTCTAGCACCCCTATGCCTTAAACCCCTGGGAACTGGAAAGCCTTTGTAAGGTCAGGTGCACAGAAATAACAAAGCCTTCTTCTGGCCCATGCATTGGTGTTAACAGCATGTGCAAAATCTAGCAACCGCAATGTCCTCCTCACAGATGTCTCCGACCTAACACTGCTTCCATAATGAGACTTGCCAACCTCCTCCTTCTCCTGGATGTAATACTGTGCTGAGCATGCAAGTTATGCTCAGCTACTCTCCATCAGCACAATCACAGACCACTCAGTCCAAGCTCTTCCGCATGTGTGCTCGGCATTTCTCCAGTTTCCATTGTCCCTCCTTCCTGCACTGTCCCCTCAGGATTCCAGGACAGAGCTATTCACAACGCAGCAGTGGTGGTCATTTTTTATTAGACAAATAGTTGAAAATCTATGTGAAAATCTCACGTCAGTCCCAGTGCCTGTCAGGATCTACATGTTCCCATGTGTGGTGACTCATGGGCTGATTGTGGGCTGTCATTCGTTTCTCATTATTTTATCTGACTCCAGCAATCTGGTTCTGATGTGAATGTTTTCTAAGCATAAACAACTCTCAAGTGTCTCATCTCCACAATCTTCATCTCATATTGACTCACAGGCTTCTTACTCAAAGAATACTTTTGAACTTTAAATCTCTTATATCTCTAAACCCTGATGTAGGTGGCAGTTTTATACACACATTTTTTTTACAACTTTTCAGGTACCTTTGTCAAGGGAGGAAATGTCAAATTTCAGATCAATTATCACTAACAAATCACAGCTGAGTTTAAGTGGGAAAGAAAGAGGTAGCATGTCCTCATAAGAATATTGCCAAAGCATACAAGTTATTGCTAAAAAATAATCATAATTCACAGTAGAACTATGCAAAATGTGCAAACTCATGTCAGCTTCCTTCCAGTTTTTTTTTTTCCTGAGAGGAAGAATGTATAGTTATGGAATCCATGTTACTATTACCAAGCTTGTAAGTCTGCTACCACTAGGTACACAATATGTCCCTAGCACTTGTGAAGCTTCTCAACAATTTACTTTTCTAATCGTTCAAGGGAGATGTTTGTGTGTGGGCACACGTGTTCTGTGATGTCTGTGAAGACGGTGGAGGACAGCAATATCTTGTGTTCATCTCTTCTTCCATCCTGTTTGATGTAGTCTTTCATTTACTGTTCACCATTCTGTCTGGTACACTAGCTGACCCACAAAGTCTCATGGATGCTCATTTCTCTACATCCCATCTTTCCATAGAAGCACAGAGACTGCACATATGTGTTACAGCACTAGGACTTACTAGTATTCTCCCAACCCAGTGTCAGGTCCTCATATTTTTGTAGACAGCCCTTTCCTACAAACCCATCCCACCAAGGCCCTTGCCATCACTTTCTAGCCATCAAGCTCCACTTGAAAAAAATGCTGCCCTTCTTACAAGTCTAAGGAGGAAGTGACAAATGAGACAAAATTCACCTTTTTATGTTTAACTTACGTTTTTCTAAGCATAACAATCAATGTAAGAGAAACAAGTCACTGGTGATTTCACGCTGGGCTTGGTCCCAGGCAGAGGAGGACAGGCTCTGCATGGCAGCCTTGGCCTCCAAGTCATCATTGTGCAAATGATGCTAAAGCACATGTCAGTTTGTGAACCTATAGGGGAAATGATGATGAGAGAGGGCTTCCCTCTAGCTCTTAATTCCTCTGGGGGAGTCCCTAGAAGGATGAATTGTTTGTGTGATGCATAAAGAAAGCACTTGTTTCTGATTCCACAGTGCATTTCCTTCCAAGTCTTTTCATCTGTACAGTGGGGAAAATAGTACCAACTCAAAGGGTCACTCAGAGAATGCAAAGAAGTGTGTTCAGATGGTCATGATTCCCACTAGAACTATGTGACCTCTAGTAGGTTCATGTGTGTGTGTGTGTCTATAATAACATTTCATTGATAAACTATACACAGAAAGGGATTAAACACAACAATAGTAGAACAACTCTGAATATACTTTGCTGTGATAAGAATAATTGCAAAAGTAACTTTTTTTTCACCTGACATAATTGTCATCTCAGAGGTTTAACAGCTGAATAAACTCATCCTTTCTAGTTTTTTCTGAACTCTGACTGGCTGGTTCAGCTCAGCTCTTCTGTCTTAAATTCCTCTTCAACTGATTGATTCAATCTGGCATCTCTAGGCTCTTCACTGAATTGCTCTGCTTTGCCTCAAACTAACTCTGGCATTTTGTTCTAACATTCTGGTTCCTTCTCATTCTCTGGCTTCCACTGCCTTTTGCATGAACTCATAAACAAAAGTAACCCCGCTGCATTGCACTCACAAAACTTACCTGCACCAAACTCAACTCCACTCAACTGAAATGATCAGAACTGTCACGAACTGAACTGTTTCTCAACTATTCCCCAATGACTGCCAAATGACCTCAACTCAGCTGAACTGGCTCTCCCTGCACTCTCTTAAATCGCCTCCTTTCCAGTGCTGTTCCCATGGACGTTGGGCATGCTCTACTCCGTCCGCCCTTTCTCTATTTGTCACTTTGTCTGTCCCTCAACTAGATGCCATTGTTTAGGATTAAAAGTGTGTACTGTATTCCAGCTGGATCACACAGAAGTTCTTTGGATATGATCAGAGCAGCCATGTTGCTGGTTGGAATTAAGGATTGGTTGCCACAGGATTTTCTAGGTCTTTCATCCTCTTATTCCAATAAGCGCTATGCTCTCTAGTGGAAAGCTAGTCACCAAGTTGATACACAATATACAGGCTCTTTCCTCCACAGAGGGACACAAATGGTTGGATTTATGGGTGCTGAGCACAGACTGGTGACTTTGGATAACGGGTATAGTCTGCTTTGGCCCATGGAGGAAAACAATAGAGACTGACACCCCTTTACAAACACTCTTCTATTTCATTCAAAACACACAGCTGTGGACTTGAAGCAAGCCTAATCTTGGACCCCCCTCTAGTGTTAAAACATCAATAATACACCAAAAGAGCACTCACAGTTAAGGTAGACTCAAGGCGCCATCTAAATGCTAACTAAACTAGTTCAGAGGGAAGGGTTGGATTGGCAAAACCAAAGGTAGATTTAAAAGACTGGGATTAAGTGTATAACCCTTTAACAAGAAAATTACAGTATATATCAATGTGCTTTAAGAACTGTCATAATAATAGAGAAAATAAAATGACAGAAACTGACAATATAATGACCAATATTTGCAAGTTTGTGTACAGAATTCAAAACAACTCTTTCAATAAAACAAGAAATTCAAAGATAATATACAAAAATATATTCTAAAAAATAAACTCAGGAAAAGTAAAAGTGATTATTTTATAAAACATCCATGAGCTGAAAAGTATTCAAATTGAAATTAAAAAAAAAATGTGACTGAAAGCATTTACAACAACACAAACAGGAAGAGGTGGTGAGCTAAAAGACAAGAAATTTGAAAATACACAGTGAAATCAGAGTAAAGGAGGGATGAAGACAGAGCAACAGAGCCAAAAAATACCTGGGCCCAGCGGTGCCTGCAGAGACTGATACTCCAACCATGGATCATTCATGCAGAGAATCTAGACCCCCTGTTCAAAGAAAGCCCATTGGTTGCTTAGTGTTCAAGTGAGTGTCCTAATAAGGGGCACAGGGGCTGTCTCTGCCATGAACTCAGTGGCTGGCTCTCTGATCACCTCCCCTTGGGGGGTGCAACCTTGCCAGGCCAGAAAGGAAGGTGATGCAGCCAGCCTTAATGAGACCTGATAGGCTAGGGTCACATGCAAGGGGAAGAGGTCCTCCCCTATAAGGAAATTAGGAAAAGGGCACAGGGGGAGAAGAGGGAGGCTGAGTAGGACTAGGAGAAAATGAGGGAGGGGGCTACAGTGAAGATAAAGAGTGAATAAATTGTAATAATTAAATTAAATTTTAAAAAAGAATGAAAAGGTGTCAGGATAGCATTCAGATGAATTTGGGTATTAAGAAAGTGGAAGAGATCTGGAGGGATGGGAGAGAGGAAGAATATTATCAAGATATATCTATGAAAATATTTAAATTAAGAAAAACCATGCAGAAACATTGAGAAAACATTAATGAAGAAACACTTAAGTTCTCATAATTTAAGAGGAACTGGAAAATGCAAATGGGATAGGAAGGAAGCTGTTGGTAGAGATAATAACAGAAATTTTTCCAAAATTAGAACCATGTGGAAGAAGGTCAAATGTGACCATTCAGATGCAGCACAACTAAAGTCACCAGTACACAGTGTAATCAAACCCTCAAAAGTGAAAGGCAGAAAGTTCTTTCTATTTGACTGGAAAACAGATTTTAGCAGAACCCTTAAACCAGGAGAAAATAGATTATTATGTGGAGGGAGGATTTTCTTTTCTGGTCAAATTTGTTGGGTGTTCTGTAGGCCTCATGTATCCTTATTGGCTTCTCCTTTAACTTGGGAAATTTTCTTCAATGATTTTGTTGAAAATATTTTCTGGACCTTGGAGAAAATAGAATCAAGTTTTTAAAGTCTGAGAAAAAAACTTTACCAAGCAAGATTACCATACCTAGCAAAGATAATCTTTAAATCTAAAGAGAAATAAACCATCTGCATATAAATAAAAATAAATACTATACTTAAAGTAAAGCTAAGGGGGGGTTCTTCATTCTAAAAGAAATAAAAACTTGTGAGTCAAAGAGAGAGAGAGCGAAAGAAAACAAAAATATAAAATTCATTGGCAATGGTATCTACAGGCAATAGTATCTATTTCCTTAACATTGTAAAATGTTCTAACACTGTAAATATAAGGGTCAACCTATATCTTTTTCTATGAGAGCAAAAAGAAACGATAACATAACTATATTAATATATTATAAGATAGGCTGCCATCATCCCAGAACCTTTCTCCTCCACAAATGGCAACAGACACAGAAACCGCAGACAGGCATGCAGAGAGTGACAGATCTTAGAACACTCTACCCTATATCATATGTCTCCATCAGATCCCTCCTCTCAGGACTCAGGAACTCCGGAGAAGTGGAGGTGGAAAGAGTGTAAGTCAGAGGAGATAAAAGACGCCAAGAAAGCAGAACCCACTAAATCAAATGATCAAGGCTCATGCTAACTCTCAGGGACTGAGGTAGCTTGGTCAGGAGCCATGTGGATCTGAACTAGGTCCATTGTAAATATATCATTGCTTCCCATTAAGTGTTTTATGAGATTCCTGAAGGTATAAACTAGTGGTTCTCTGCTTCTTGTACCTTCTCTTGGGCTCTTCTTCTGTTTGATTGTTTTATCCAATTTAAGAAAAGAGGAGAGAGGCAGTATATAAAAAAGTAAAATAAAGCAACCAAATGTCAAAATGAAGACAGGATGGAGGATAGGTGAAGAGAATAATTTCAATGCAATTCCTGAAATGTATTAACTACATAAATTGATGGTTTTGCTGTAGCATTTTCACACAGGCAAGGATTGTGCTTTGATCACATCCCACCACTCTGCTTCATCACCTCTGTAACCACCAATCCAACTCTCATTCCTACCCTTTCCATGTTACTGAGCTTCTTGTCTTTTGAAGGGTATTTGGTTACCAGTTTTTCCTGACCTAATTTTCTCTATAAGTTCTCTGAAATTGGATTCCGTCTGTATGGGGTCAATGGAATAGGCTGTGGCTGTGAATTGTTGAATTTACTCTCATGTCTCACCCAGTGAGTCATGAGGAATATAAGCTATCTCAAACACTTCTCATCAAATGTGTTAAAGTGGTACAGAGGCTGTGGAAGGGAATAGGCTGTTTAGTTTTGTTTAAATCTGTATATGTAGAAATAGAGCAAATATTAGAGCCCCAGCAGGCCCTTCCTACCAGACCATTGTGAACAGAATATATATTGCACCATATATAAAAATAAACCAACCACAAATCCATAAAATAAAAGATATGTCAAAAACAGCCTAGAAATAAATGACTGAAACGTTAATACAAAACATTAGTAAAATAAAGAGCTGGTTTACAAAAATAAACAAGATTTACAAGCTTTAGCTAAGCTAAGAAAAAAGATTCAAATAAATACTATTGGAAAGGAAAAGGAAAAGGAGCCAGGCATGGTAGCACACACATTTAATCCCAGAACTTCAGAGGCAGAGGCAAGAAGATCTCTGTGATTTCAGGGCCAACCTGGCCTACAAATGAAGCCCAAAACAGCCAAGGCTTATTACACTGAGAAATTCTGTCACAAAAAAAAGAAAATGAGGCATTATGGCTTAAATACATTAATAAAGAGGACAGTTAAAATTATTATACACACTTATAAGTGAGCAAAACTGGAAAAAAAAAGTCCAAAAATGGATAATTCCTAAAAATAGTGATTTTTTACAAAAATCAAATCATGAAGAAACTGAAAGCCTGTATAGATAAGTATCAGGAAACAAGACTGAATCTGAAATTAAAAATCTCCTGTGAAAGAAAGTATATAACCCAGGATCTAGATACAAAAATTAGAAATATCTCAAATAAATAATCTAATGATGTACCTCAAAAGTCTAGAAAAACAATTTTAAAATCAAACTGCAAAGTTGTAGATGACAAGAATTAACAAAGGCTAGGATAAAGCAAAGTTGTAGATGGCAGGAAACAGAAAAAAATAGGACAGAAATAATAAACTAGAGACCGAAAGGGCAAAACTTGTAATCAATTAAAGTCGGTTCTTTGAAAATACAAACAAAATTGACAAATCACTAGGAAGGTTAACTAAACGAGAAAAACAACTCAGTTAAGAAAATTAGCACTGAAACAGAGTTGCTACAGCAGGCTCTAACGAAATTCAGAGAGTCCTAAGGACATACTTTGAAAATGTGTCCATGAAGAGATGGATAACCTTAGAAAAATGTGTGAGCTATAAAAATTAAAAATCATGAAAACATAAAGATGCAAAGCAAACAATGAGATTGGAGAATTAATGAAATGTATCCAGTAAGTGACTTTTCAAGACAAGATAAATTTGCTGCAGAATTCTACCAAACCTGAAAGGAAGACCTAATGGTAACACCAATTAAGTTGTTTTATGAAATAGAAATACAAGGAATATTTCCAAATGCATCATACAAAACTGGTATTACCCTCATACTTAAACGGGTAAGTACACAACAAAAAATAAGCTATACACAAACCTCCCTACCAAATATAGCTAACAATTTCCCAATAAAATACACACTGATTTTAGAGACATATCAAGGGGCTGAAGAGTTGGCTCACTGGTTAAAAGAGCAATTGCTCTTCTTGCAGAAGAATCAAGTTCAGATACTAGCACCTATCTGATGTTTTACAACTACCTATAACTCCAGTTTCAGGTCATCTGGCAGCCTCCTCTGACCTCCAAAAAAAAAAAAAGGCACCAAATATGAACTTGCTACATATATACATGCTGTTAAAACACTTACACAATTAGAAACTCTAAAAAGGAATTCGTATGTTACCACCAAATTGACTTCATCATAAACTGTTGTGTTATCCCACACAAATAAATGAGTGAATTATAGCATGGGACCAGAATAAGGACATAAATCTATGACATGCTCTATAGAAGCAGAAACAATAGTTGACAATTTTAGCAAGGCTTCATGGTAAAAATAACTCTAGAGAAATGAGGATTAGAAGACACATATTTCAATGTTATATGTTATTAATGACTGACTTACAGATGACATTATACTAAATAAGGGAAAACTGAGTTTCTAAAAAAATCTTAAAGATGAAAATGGTGTCCATTTTGTCACGTTTTGTTCAGTATAGTATTCAAATTATTACCTATATCAATAATATGAACTGAATAAATAGAGGATACAAATTGGAAAGGAGAGAGTTAAATTACCCTTATATGCAAAGGGCATGAACAATACTTATAAGACCTTGTGGACATCTTGATAAAATTCATAGAACCACCAAAACTTTCCACAAAAGGTGAAGAATACAAAATTAGTACATAAAAGAACAGCAACTTTTTTATTGGACAATAATGAAGTGTTTGAAAAAGAAATAAGGATAGCTATCTAATTTATAATACCTTCAAAGAATCCAGGAATAAACTTTACTAAATAAGTGATCTCTATACTGAAGAGGGATATTCTAGGAAATGGATATTGCTTCTATGTTCATGGACTGACAGCATTAATATCATAAAAATGGCTATATTAACAAAAGCAGATATAAATCTGTTGAAATACGCATCAAATGCACAGCAGATTTAAAGAGAAGATTGAAGGGGCTTGGTGGAGAGAATCAACAAAAAGCAAAGCCCATAATAGAAAGCATTACTTTGTATACTAATTTAAAGATTTAGTTTTCAGATCATCCTGAGTGAGGTAAACCAGACCCAAAAGACACACTTGGTGTGAATTCACTTATAAGTAGATTTTAGCCATATAGTACAGGATAAACAGACTACAAGGCACAGGCCCAAAGAAGGTAAGTAACGAGGAAGATAAAAGGGAGGAGGCATAAATATCACTTCAAAGGGGAAGTAGAATAGACAGAATTAGTGGCTGAAGAGAGAGAATAGGTAGGAGAGGGAACACAGAGAGTAAGAGCCTGGGGAGAGTGAGAGCAAGAGGACAGAAGGCCTGGAGGGATAAATGAACCTGAGGATAGAGGTGTCCCTGGAGACCTAAGTCAGGGTAGGCTCCTGGGAGGATATGAGGAAGACTCAAGCAAAGACTCCTAGTAGCAGAGGCCATAGGGCCTGAAGAGGACACCCTCTCGCTAGACAAGTCTCCTAGCAGAGGGAGGGGAATGCCAACCCACCCACAAAAACCTCAACCCAAAATTCACCCTGCCAACAAGATGTGA
The DNA here is from genome assembly GCF_907164565.1 of Psammomys obesus. Classification (NCBI taxonomy): domain Eukaryota; kingdom Metazoa; phylum Chordata; class Mammalia; order Rodentia; family Muridae; genus Psammomys; species Psammomys obesus. The sequence continues at coordinate 54,329,968 of NW_026591086.1, forward strand.
ATGGATAAAGATATAGTAAATAGACCAAATACTGAGGGAGTGCCCAACCAATGCTGGACCCAACCAAAGACCCACCTAATGGGAGAGTGCCGACCCCTGACCCTGAACAATACTCTGCTAAGCTTCAAGACAGGACCCTCTCAGAATTCTCTTCGGAGAGGCTCTACCCAGCCACTCCTCAAAACAGATACCGAGACTCACAGCCAAACACTGGGTGATGCACAGGGAGTCTTGTGGGAAAGTGGGAGGAAAGAGAAAAGGACCTGGAGGTGACAGGAGCTCCACAAGAAGACCAACAGAGCCAACCAACCAGGCCCAGAGGGGCTTGCTGAGACTGAAGCATCAACCAAGGACCATGCATGAACTGGACCTAGACCCTCCTACAAAGCTGTAGCACATGGGCAGTTTAGGCTTCATGCGGGTCTTCAAATAAGGGAAGCAGGAACTCCATCTGACAAAGACTCTCTTGCCAGGTTTTTGATCACTTCCCCCGGTAGGACTGCCTTGCCAGGCCACAGGGGAAGAGGACATACTCAGCCCTGATAGAACGTGATGAGTTGGGCTGAACGGGAAGGGGGTGGGCTTCCTTTTTCTGATGAATAGGGGAGGGGGAAAGGGATGGGGAGGGACAGAAGGTGGGACTGGAAGGCTAGGAGGGATGGGGTTACAACCAGAATGTAAAGAGAATATAAAAATGACTAAATTAAATAAATAGATTTAATTTTCTTCATGCGATGCATGTATCTCTCCCTTTGAGGGTGTGCCACATGTGTGCAAGTACTCGTGGAGGACAGAAGAAGGTACCAATCCCATGGAGTTGGACTTAAAGGCAGTTGTAAACTCCTGGGAGTGGGTGCAAGGAGTTTAAACTAGGGTTGTCAGGGTGGGGGCAATTGTGCTGTGCTACTTCACCAATCTCTGGTATACTGGTTTTTAAAATCTAATTGATGAAATGTATTAGTTAAACAGTATGGCATGGCATTAAACACAGATGCATAACTAATGAATAAAGAAGTGATCCTACCAGCTAACCCACATAGCACTAGTCAATTGATCTAAGTCAAAGGCTCTGAGAAAATGCACTGGAGAAATTATAATCTCTTTCTATAAGGCATTCTGGGAAAACATTGAGGAAATACAAATAAAAACGCATTGCAAGAAGCTGTGAATGTTCTAGACAGAGGCTTTTCTTTTCTGCTGTTTCACCTGTCTGTCTTTTTGTTTGTTTTGATAAGTACCCCAAAACATAGGAAACAAAAAGCAAACTTAGGTAATGAGATGGTATCAAACCCAAAAGCTTTTTCAAAACAAAGAAAGAAATTAGAACCTACAGAATGGGAGAAAACATTTGACAAGTGTCTTCGACAGGGGTTCATTTCCAGAGTTTTAAGCTCTCACTTCTAAAAGAAATTTAAATAATCTGATTTTCAAATAGGCAGTAGACTGAAATGTTTTCCAAATGAAGACACCAAATGGTCATCGGGCATGTGGAAAAAGTGCTCCACATTATTGATCACCAGAGAAATGCAAATCAAAACCTTAATGAGAGCTCACCCCAGTTAAAACAGCTATTATCAAAAAACCAATGACAGTAAGTGCTGGCTAGGATGTGGAGGAAAAGGAAGTGCTGGCTAAGATGCACATTTCTTTGGAGGAAATGTAAATTAATGCATTGTGAGAAACCATATGGAGTTAGTTTCCTCTCAAGCTTCAGAAGAGAACTACTATATGATTCAGCATTCCTGCTACTGGGCACATGTCCAAAGGAAATGAAATCAGTCCATCAAAGAGACATCTGTACTCCCATGTTTACTGCAGCAATATGCACAATAGCCAAGATATACAATCAACCTAATTGTCTGTCAAATGATGAATGGATAAAGAAAACGTGGCATATGCACACAGTGGAATACTATTCAGCCATAAAAAGAATGAAGTCCTGTCATTTGCAGCAACATAAGAGAAATTGGAGATCATTATGTGTAGTGAAATAAGCCAGGCACAGAAAAACAAATACTACATGATTTCATTCAAATGTGGGACCAAAAAAGGTTCTTCTCTCAGCAGTGAGGAGTCTGGTGACTGCAGACTGAGATGGGCAGGGAAAGGCAGAAGAAGGAGGAACGGGGAGAGAGTGCTAACCAGTGCTAACCTTCAGCAAAGCAGGGGAGGAAGCTGCAGTAAGCTAAGCACGTCACACAACTAGAAAGAGAGCACTGTGTGCACTTAGCCAACCAGGGGAGGGGCTTGGCATGCTTCCTCCACAGAGGAATGATTATATGTGTGTGTGTGTGTGTGTGTGTGTGTGTGTGTGTGTGTGTGTGTGT
>NW_026591086.1:54332304-54574935 GCF_907164565.1 Psammomys obesus
TGTGTGTGTGTGTGTGTGTGTGTGTGTGTGTGTGTGTGTGTGTGTGTAATGAGGGACAATGATCATCTTAAAGTGCTGTGAGTGGGACATGCTACCCTTTACATGAAAACTCTGTTCTTTATCTTCACAAGCATCCCCTAAACAAAATTAAACATAACAAATATTTATTGAAAGCATTGTCATTTTATACTATTTGTAAAAGCCAGATACACCTCAGCCTGCTGCCATGACCAATAGCACTAACACAAACACGCAATGAAGGGGGAGTTGATGGAAGCCAAGGAGTGCCGGTAGCCTAGACAAGCTAAAGAAATGTATCCCCCCCCCCCCCCCCGGAAAAGCCAGTAGCATTTTAACACTGGTTTTATAACCAGAAAAAATGACTCAAAAAAAAAAAAAAACTGTGAGTGGAAATTTGAATTTTAAACTTAATAAAGTTATAGAGACTTAAACATGAAGGTGGGTGTTCATTTTTTCTGACACAAAACTCGGAAACCATCTTAAGAGCAATTCTCAAAAGCAAAGGTCAAAGAAGCCTAGGAGGACAACTTAAGAATCCAAAAGTAAATTAGCATGAAAAGATGTATGTGAGCATGCCTGTTTACCACAGCAGGCAGGCCTGTTTGCCACGCAGTTATCTTCTGTGCAGGTCAGAGATAACTCTGGAGAGCCATTTCTTTTGCCAGTTTGTGAGATAAGAGATCAAGTTCAGGGCATCAGGCCCACTTGTCAGTGGCCCCATCTGCTGGGGTATTTTACCACCCTTGTAAAATCTTTTTAAAAATGCGTTCAGTATTTCTGTAAATTTTGTTTAAATGTAATCAGTACACCAAATAGCAACTTTTACTGCAATAAAACTATGGGCCTATAATCTTTGCCTTCTTACTTTTCTACTGCTGTGGTGGAGGCAGTTTATGGGGGGGGGGGGAGGGTTGGCTTACTGTTCCACTGGCTAATAGTGTGATGGCAGAGTAGAGGTAGAGAGTGGCAGGCAGATGTGGCAACTGTGGATATTATACCTTGAGCCACAAACAGAAGCAGAAAGAGCTCCTGGAAATAGCAGCTAGCTTTTGAAACTTCAGAACCTGCATCCAGTAACATACTTCCAGGAAGATCATACCTTACACCTACCCACAGTGTCACCAAATGTGAACCAAGAATCAGATGCCCAAAAATATGAGGAACACCTCATTCAAACTATCACAATCTACAAAAAAAAAAAAAAAAAAAAAAAAAAACCTCTTCCTAAGGAACTTCAATTCTAAATGGCCTTTTAGGAAACTGTACCATTTAGAAAGTCAGGTGGATTTGAGTTACAATATGAGTATGTGATCGGAATAGACCAGAGAAGACATGGATTAGGCACAGACACTGACAATCTGAAGATCATTGCCATGCCCAGGAATCCTCAACCCCATGTCTAGGGTCCAGCAAAAAGACTTATCCTCAGTGATGGTATAGAAGGCATAATGACAGACACACCCACATTATATAAAGCCACATAATCTACATGGACACAAAGCAAAGGCTGAGAACAGTATCCTTGTATAATAAAGAAAAGTGATTATAAAGGAACCTCCCATGGCCTTGTCTCACAAAGGCCACTATCCACCATTAACCTACATCCATTCATAAACTCAAAACGTGTGGAGACAAGAATTAGTAGTGGGAAGCAAAACTATGGTTTTATGAATCACAAGACTGGCTCCTTCAATGCTGACATTTCACAAATCTTATCAGCTATCAAAATATTCCTGAAACAGAATCAATTACTTAGGGAGATAGATGAGCTGACCTTGTGTGTCAATGAAAGATAAGGAAAGCTCAGACTGTCCACACTTTGTTCCATCTTTCCACTCAGGGGAGGGCTATCAGCCTCTGTGGAACAAGGTCTTTCATAGGTCAGGGTCTTTGGCAGTGTCCTTGGGAGGACCTCATTCTGACCCAGTAAGAAGACCAAGAGGCCAGTCTCCTAACAAGGGAAAAGCAAAAGTCATTCTCTCTGTGTTATAAGGAAAAGATCTCACCCTTCATACACTTTAGTCTGTCAGAAGGTGCAGTTTAATAAGTAATACGGTTCTGAGGTTTGGGTTCCGGCCTCAGCTGGTATTAACAGGCCTCCATGATGAGAACTCACTGGGTTTGGGTGAAGTTCAAGACATAACCATGTAAAAATGACAAACTTCTAAGAAATAAGCTTCTGTTTGCTAGGCAACCTTTTGGCAAAGGTGAGTGCAGTACTCTGCTTTCGGTAAATTGGCTTTCAAGTTGCCGAAACAAGTGCTGGAGCTAACGATTGATTTACAGTCTTAGCTCTTCTGCTCAGGAGAAAGCAAACAGGTCATATTGACACAGGGGCTTGTGGTTCCTAGGCCTGACAGTTTTTTCATGTTGACTTGGGTGGTCTAAGTTGTCAGGTTTGAACACGGACAAGGACACCTAATCCCATTCCCTGCATTAGACCCCGAGGCCAGTGAGACTGTATATCATGGATTCAGACAAGAGGCTGTGAGTGGCATGTAGAGCTCAGAGTTGTAAGAATGGGGTACATCTGCTGTCTTTTTTCCTACTTCCTGAGACCTGAGCAAGGAGAGATGTACAAAGGAAACACAAGTTACTAGTGGCTAAAGCTTCACCCCGTTATTTTATCTCAGACCTAAACCAATTTTATTCTGTTTATCACAAAGAAATGAAAGTCTATTGTTTTCAGGCTATTTTGGGATGTTTTATAACACTGCAATCAAGATCCATACTATAAAGCTGATTCTCAATAATGGTATGCCCACCCCCACCCCCGGCTAACTGATGTTTCTCTTTCACTTAAAAACCACACTCAATTCATCAGTATATTCCCACCAACAACCTTTGAAAGCTCATCTCGTTCTCTCTATCTCTGAGAGTACTCTAAGGCAGGTGTGCCCTCCCTCTTCTGAAGGACTACAGTAGTATCTCAGACGTTTCTGGCTTTCACCTTTGGACTTTTTCCTAACTATACCTCAACAACCCAAACTGTCCATTTTGAACATAAGACAAGCAGCTATTAGGATGTACCAGCCCTTATGCTTAAAATAAACCTGACGCTTCCGTGTGTCATACAAGCCGTAACCATGGTCTAACTCCTACCTACCTGCCCATGGACTCTCTTCCTGGTCTATGCTCTCTGTGTCCAGCCACAACAGCCTTCTCCTGACCCCAACTGCCTCTCCTTCAGAAAAGTCCCTGCAGCTCCCACCTGCACTGGTGTCCATTCTCGTCACGTTGAGCTTCTCTCGGGTGGGGCTTTGCATTCAGGCTCTCCCTGGCCCTCCAGTGTAACTTCATCTCTCCTCCTCTTTCTTTTCATCTCTCTATGATAACTCCTGAGTTGTTTTGAAATAATCTTATTTGCTTTTTTAGTTCTTATTTAATTTCCGACTTTCCTAATACAATTATGTTTTAAGACTAAAGAGAATTTTCTTTTTTAAAACCTAACTCATCACTGTCTTCTCAGTGCCTAAATTTGCTCTTGAGATATTATGATCACTTTAAAGTATGTAATGAATTAATAAATAAGTCAAATGGAAACATGCATAGTTAGTGCTTTATATGGTGTCCACCACGTAACTGAAGATGACTGAATCATAGGAGATATTGTTAGGATTTTTGGTATGTTATGGATGACAAGAATTCTCAACTGGTTGTTAGAAAAATAGTCCTGGTCCTCATATTGCCTGAGTCCTGGAGTAAGGGGAGAGACTCTTCTCCATTTTTCCCAAATCCTCTGCATCCCACTCCCCTGTGGACCGCAGAGAAGCATCTTCACCAAATCACTGAGCATTCCAAATTGGTCTCCAACAACTTGCCAGTTAAATCCATTATATTTTATAGATTACCAATAAACTCAATTTTTCAATCAGTAACTTTCTAGATTGCCTAATTTGAATATTCTTTCTTAAATATTCTTAAATGTTTAAGAATATCTTAAGTATCTTTATAAAAATAAGGATATCTAAATATATTAAATACTCTTAAAACAAAATTCTGTGATGCACCCATCATTTTCCAAATAACTCTATGCATCATAAACCATTAACCTTGTAACCTTCTAAACAAAATATTATTATGAACTACAATTGAGTTTTGGATTGATAGTTTAATCTTCCATGTTAAAGGTTTCCAATTTTAAAATGAGGAAAAGAAGTGAAAAGGGTTCCATTTCCTAGTGTCTGGAATATATTCTAGACCTAAATCTAGAAAATTAAAAGAGAGTATCAGCACCACATGCTCGTTAAAGTATCTACAGGACCAAGAATTACCAGGTATGTGCAAAACAGTAGGGAAATTTAGTTCCTTTTGAGCAGGAGTCCAGCATCTGGGTCCTAAATGTGAGAATGACAGACTGATATCAAAGTGTTTCCCTCCTGTTACTGAATGCTTTAGTTGTACAAACAAGGCAAAATAGAGCAAAAATCTAATCTCTTAAACCTCAAAAAATACAGTGTGGTAAAGCTAATCTTAGTGGTCAATTCGACATAACTGGGAAGAGGGAGTTTTGAATCAGATTTTCCAAAGCCATGTCTGTAGGTACCTTCTTGAATGATGATTGCTATAGAAGGGTCTATCCCATTGTTGAGAGTGCCATACATAGGTCCATGGTACAGGATTGTATCAGAAAGTTGACTGAGCTAAAGCTAAACTGAGAAAGACAGTAAGCAGCATTCCTCCAGGATTTTCAAGATAGCGTTTTTCTGGGTGTAGCTTTGGCTGTCCTGGAACTCATTCTGTAGATTAGGCTGCCCTCAAACTCACAGAGATCCACCATCTCTTCCTCTAAAGTGCTGGGATTAAAGGCATGCACCACCCCCACGGTTCCTAACCCACTGTGGCTCCTTTCATGGTCTCCCTCAGTGATGATTCATAACCTATAAGAGAAAATAAACTCTTTCTTCCCCTAGGTGCTTATGGGCTGAGTGTGTACCACAGCAAGTGAAAGCAAACAAGAGCATGTAGTAGTAATATTGTCTTGGGATAATGACAGTTAGAATAATTAGTTGAGACTAAAAATAAAGAATTAAGAATTATGCAAATATGTTCCCTGAATATTTATGCTCACACCCAAAGAAAAATGCTATTTCATCTTTAGTCAGAGAAATTTCTCTTTGCAGTGAATGGGGGTGAAGGGACTCATAGCTGCTCGAGACACTGAACATAAGTGACAGTTGGGGCCCAAACTGAAAAACATATATAACACCCCCTCCATGTCTCAAGAAATGTCATGGAAGGCCTGTGACAAGAAGGGTCAGAAGATAGGGTCAAGGACTTGGAAACACTATCTCCTAGGCATGACACAGCCACTGTGAAGAGAATCACACTGGAGGTCAGGGCTTCAACATTTGTTTGGTGTGTGGATAGGGCAGAAACAAAAGTTTTAATAAAAACAGGAAAAAGAAGTTAAAGTGCATATGAATGGGCAAATACATTACAGAAAAAGAAGAAAAAAACCACAAAATATAAGGCAAAGTAAGGCATCTTCATGTCACTCACTCCAAACAATGTAAATAGATTGTACTAAAGTGCCATAAGATTCACATAAATCTCTGCAATGAGGGAATCATACGAAAAAAAGGGGGAGTTAGTAAGACCTGGAGAAGACAGGAGCTCCACAAGAACCAAATATATCTGAGCACTGGGGTCTTTTCTGAGACTGATACTCCAACCAAGGTCCATGCACGGATATAACCTAGACCTCCTGCTCAGATGTAGCCCGTGGCAGCTCAGTATCCACGTGGGTGAGATAGGAAGGGGAACAAGGACTGTCTCTGACATGAACTCAATGGCTATCTCTTTGACCTCCCCATCCCCAATGGGAGGAACAACCTAGCTAGGCCACAGAGGAGGACATTGCAGCCAGTCCTGCTGAGACCTGATAAGCTAGAGTCCCATGGAAGGGGTAGAGAACCTCCCCTATCAGTGGACTTAAACAGGGGCAGGAAGGAGAGGGAGGGATGGTGGGATTGAGAGGGGATACAGCTGGGATATAAAGTAAATAAACTATAATTAATATAAAAATAAAAATAATTTTTAAAAATTTCTGCAATGTATTGAAGAGCTACAACAGTGATCAGAAATCCATTTTGGTGTCATGAAATATATGAAAAAGGGTAGCACAAAAAAGCTTGCTTTATATTGAATACAACTGAGGTTACTATATTTGGAAAGACTGATCAAATTTTACATCAATGTCTTCAATAATGCCAAGTTAAAATTATATTTTTTGAACTTCAAAAATATTCTATTTATGAACTTTACAATTTGTGGTTGGTTGATTTGGATAGAAATAGAAGAAAACCTTAAAATTTGGAATTTTCCATAACCAGCATTTACTGTCAAAATCTTTCAGAATATTTTGGGTGAAACAAATACCTAAAAAAATTAGAAATGTACATTTATTCATTCATATAAGGCAGTCAGCATGTTTTTAGAAACTGTTTTCTCTACTAACTAAATGTCACTAATTATATAGAAACAATTGTCTTCTGCTACTATTTTTTTTTCCTAAAACATCTGTAAAGTTATGCTCCTACTGAACAGTATGGCTTCCAAAGGTCATATCATTTTTAAAGTTCTACCATAAAAAGAGTATTATATGGTTTTACACTGTTATAAAATTTAATGAGATACAAAAAAATAATAAGAGAAACATGGCCAGTAAAAACATCTCTGTCCTTTGACCTTATATAACACTCATGGTTTGTTTTACTGAGTTATTTTTATATTAAGTAGAAAAACTAAATTAGCCAGAGAATTTTTTTATGCACATAGATTTTTCCCACGCAAGTCATAATCATGGTTTTCAATAATTTAAAAGGAGAACAGTGAAGAATCCTGTTTAAAAAGGCAGCGGTTAATAGTGAGAGAGAGAAACAGACTCAGTCACTGTACTGACTCTCAACAACCTTAGTCTAACTGACAGGTTAAAAAAAAAAGACTAGGTTACGGGGAAAAACAATTTTGCCAAGGTTGAAGGAGAAGAGGCATACACAGAAGAGGCTTATCACTGTCACAAACATCCGGCACTTCAGTATTGAGTTCAGTGGCAAAGGACAAGTTGAATCATCTACATGAAGACTTCAGACTCTTATGCTGACGAAATCATGCTTTGTGGTAGTTGGGTTTTTTGTTTTGTTTTGTTTTTAATCTCACCAACTTTGGGCAATAACATCAGTGGTTTCCAACCCTTGAATGACACCATTTTTCATATCCATGTCCAAATGACAAAAGCCATATAATTCGGTATGGATGAAATGTTAACTTTAAATAAAACTGTTTTACTGTCCGTATTTACTTATCTCTTAATTTTTACATTATGACATTCTTCCCAGCTTATATTTTGTAAGTATATTTAATTGGAATTATGGTATGCTATTTAGAATCTAATTATAACCTTTAAAATCCAATTTCTCCTTCAACTAATACTCATCAGAGAAGGCCATTCCAGACTTCTTAGTACCTGTATTCCTTTTAAATAATGATTTAAGACCTGTCAGAGGTCTTTATCTGATCACCATTTCTTAAAACACGTAAGCATGACAGCCTCCTGACATACCCATTGAGAAGCCATGTACTTAATTTCTGCTCAGGTGTTGGACATGAAATTATTCTTCTGTCAATTGTGAGTCTCATCTCTATGCTTGAGAAGACTCATCATGGCAGCATTCACTTTCAAAGCCCAGAATCACTATAATGCAATTTTTGTCATTATCTGAGATCCTGAGACTCTCTTGTAAAAAACAGTACTATTAAATGAAGTCAGTGCATTTAAGGGTTTAGAGAAAAGTTAACTTTGTCCTAATAGGTGGTTCTTTTGTACATAGGAACCTAACCCTGAATTTGTCCATGTGAAGTTAGCAGAACTTTTATGGTGAGGAGATATATATATATATATATATATATATATATATATATATATATATATATCAATAGAACATGTTGTATTCACATGACCATACTCAATTGCATGATATTTCAGTGATCCACAATTCAGATCAATGATTTAAAGACTTCAGTTTATTGAGGAATAATCACACTGAGAACTTTACTGACTGTCGTGGCAGTCTTCAGCCATAAATTAGAAAAAAATAATGTATATAGTATATATTATTTGGAAATCACCATTCTTTCCTTTTCACACAGTGTTCTTGTTTTGGGGAATAAAAATGACCCACTGAAATGTTCTTTTTTTAGGTTTATGTGAAACAACTTTGAGAAGGACTTACATCAAGTTATTTAAAGTAAACCTGGAATAAAAGAAAGAAAGAAAAAAAGAAGAATCTCAGTACTTACAGTCTTTTCATTTTTAGCTATAGCCCCTTTTAGAACTTCTCACGGGTAGCTACCTATTTACACAATCAAAGGCTGTACACGGATCTCAGAAATACAATTGTCTTTTAAACTACGCGGCAGTCAAGGCGAAGTCATTCAAGCAGGCATGAGTGTTTTCTGCGTGTTATTAGAAGTACAAAAGTACATTAAACTAATAAAAGTAGAGAAAGAGAAGTTGAATTTGAGATGGGATTCTCTAGGGTGGGCACAGGTTTTAAATTCTTCCGTTGTTTGACTGTGTAATGCCTCCCGCAGGTTCCGGTGTTTGAGTTCTTTGTTCCTGCCTGGTGGCTCTGTTTGGGAAGGTTATGTAACACGTAGGGGGTGGAGCCTGGCTAGAGGACGTACATCCTGGGGAGGGCTTTGAGGCTCCAGAGCCTCAGCCCACTTCCTTGGCTGATGCAATGTGACTGGGCTGGCTGGCTCTATGTTCCCTCAACATGCCTTCTCCATTATGCCACACTATACCCTCTGAAACTGTGAATAAACCCTACCTCCATTAAGTTGCTTTTGTTGGGAATTTTACAACAGTGACAGAAAAGGAAGTAAGTCAATATCCTTGCTGTTTCCATTTTACTCAAAAAACTAAACCCAATTACCTCTAAACCCAAAGGAACAATTTAAAACTTGGCCATACTTGTGTTAGTTGATAATAACCTTATATTTTACAACAATTTAGGGAAAGAATGACGAAATTAACTTAAGGCAATAATTTATGCTGCTTCTGTTAATCTTAAAGTAGCATGCAAAGTAGTAGATCTCATTATGGCATTTTTATTAATACATATCTTTATAAACTTTTCCTACATTCCTCACCTAATACTCTATGAATTCTTTCCTGAATTTGATGGTTCTGTCCTCTTCCATCCAAATTGTCCTTCTTTCTGATTCCATGTCACATGGCATGTTTCTCCCTCTCTCTCTCCCACTCTCCCTTCCCTTCATGTAAACTCTCTTCTATACCTGATTTCCTATTTACTTTTATATCACACACACACACAATATATGAAATGTGTGTGTATATATATATCATATATATATATATGAAATATATATACACACACATTTCATATATGAGAAAAATATGGGGCATTGTGTTCTGAGTCTGGCTCATTACACTTAACAAAATTATTTCCAACTCTATTTATTTTCTGGTAAATGTCATGATTTCATGGTTCTTTGTTGCTGCAATTTTCAAATTTATATATGCAGCACAGTTTTTCTTTCTCCAGACTTCTAATGAGGGACCAAGAGGCAGGTCAATTTCTTAACTATTATGAATAGTTCAGCAATAAGCAAGAATGAAACATTTTAGGTGTTTCTATAGATTAATCTGTTACTTTTTAATATTCGACAAAAAAATTAACACAAACACAAAACAAACATCATCATTGTCATCATCAACAACAACAAAAAAAAACTATAATGAGAAGCAAAATTTTCAAATTCTTGGGCAAGGATGGGAATCTGCTTTCATAAATTGCACCATTACATAATTTAAAATATTGTGTAGTCTAGTCTTTCATCAACTTGACACACAAACTAGGGTCATCTGAAAGGAACATACCTCCATGAGATGAGGATATAAGGCATTTTTCTTAATTATCGATCAATGAGGGACGGCCCAGCCCACTGTGAGTGGTGCAATTCCTGGGCAGAAGTTCCAGGGTTCTATAAAAAAGCTGAGCAAGCCATGTGAACCAAGCCAGTGCACAGCACCCCTCCATGGCCTCTGTATCAGCTCCTACTTCCAGGTTCCTGCCCTGTGTGAGTTCCCATCCTGACTTCCTTCAATAATGAACAGCAATACGAAAGTGTACACCAAATAAACCCTTCTTTCTTCAACTTGGTTTTTGCTCATAGTGTTTGGATACAATAGAAACTCTAAAACAAATATGTATTTTTTTTATTTTGATGAGACATACAAAGACACAAAAAAACATATGTCCAATATGCAGAAAAACAGCAATTCAAATAAACCATCCCCAAGAAGACCAGACATCAGCTTTGCTATATTAAAGACATAAAGTCAACTGGTTATTATATGTCCACAGACTATAGGAAACCACCTTTAAAGAATGAAATGAGAGTCTGGGGTTATATTTAACTACATAGAGAACATTGAGAAAAAGACAATTATAAAAACAACTAATAAAAATACAGAGGTTTAAAAATATGATTATGTAAGTGGAAAAAAAGAAAGAAATTCCCAAATTCTTTGGACAATCACAAATTTAAAACACCAATTAAGATGCAATTTAAAAGCAAAAGGAATGAAAAATGATGAACTAAAATTCAGGTTTCAGTGGAATATCAAGCTTACAAATGTATGCATAACAGAATTTTAGAAAGAAAAGGGAATAAAGAATATTGGAGGAACTTTGGCTTAAAACATAATTTTTTAAATTTTATTTTATTTTTATTAATTGCAGTTTATTCACTTTGTATCTCAGCTGTAGCCCCATTCCCTCATCCCCTCCCAATCCTACCCTACCTCCCTCTTCTTCTCCTCTGCCCCTCATCCAATCCAATGATAGAACATAACTTTAATGTATTTTTTCTTCACTTTACATCTTGGTTGTAGCCCCATCCTTCCTCCTGTCCTCCCAGCTCCACCCTTCCCACCCCTTCTCAGAAAAGGAGAGCTCCCTTTCCCATTCACCCTAACTCATCAAATTGCATTTGGACTGAGCATGCCCTCTTCTCCTGTGTCCTGACAAGGTAGTCATGCCAGGGGGAAAAGTGATAAAAAAAAGCTATCAAGTAGGTCCCTGTCTGATGCCGTCTCCACTTCTCTTACTAGAGGACCCACAATGAGGCTTAGCCTGCTCATCTGCTACATGTTAGTAGAGGGCCTGGGTTCAGTTCATGCATGCTCCTTGGTTGATACTTCAGTCTCAGCAAGCCCTCTGGGCTCTTTTTCTCTTTCCTCCCACCTTTACACATGACTCCCTAAGCATCACCCAATGTTTAGCTATGAGTCTCAGCATCTTTTCTGAGGTGCTGCTGCATACAGTCTCTTCAAAAACAAATCACACAGGTGCCTGTCTGAAAACTTAGCAGAGTATCCTTCATGGTGTCAGGGGTTGGCACTCTCCCACAGGATAGGTCTTTGGATGGGTCAGTGGTTGGGCATTCCCTCAGTCTCTGCTTTATCTGATCCATCTTTATCCTTGTAGGCAGGGTAATCCTGAAGGAGGTAACCCAGACCCAGAAAGGCATATATGGTATGTACTCACTTATAAGTGGATTTTAACCACATAATACAGGATAAGCATACTATAAGACACAGACCCAAAGAAGATAAATAACAAGGAGGATACAATGAAGGAGGCATAAATCTCACTTGGAAGGGGGACAGAATAGACAGAGGTAATGGCTGAAGAGAGGAAACAAGGTAGGAGAGGAGGCATAGAGAGTTAAGAGGGTGGAGATCAGACCTGGGGAGAGCAAGGACTAGAGGAAAGAGGCCTGTAGAGAAAAGAGAAACAGAGAGTGTGGGCCTCTCTGTGACAAGCTGGAGACCTAAATCAGGGTAAACTCCTGGCAGGACATGAGAAGAATTCAAGCAAGACCTCTAGTAACGGAGTCCACAGAGATTGAAGAGGACATTCTCTAACTAGACTGGTCTCCTAGCAGAGGAAGGGGAACACCAACTCACCCACAAAAACTGTAAAACATAATTTTATTTAGAGAGATCAGTCCCATACATATCCCACAGTAACCATGAAAGCCAAGTAAGATGAAAAATTCAGCGGTCTATATAATAATCATACTCTCAAGATCCTACCAAGGCCTCCCTGAACAGTGAGAATATTAAAAGGAGCAACGGTGATGTAACGCATGTATAGAAGAGTCTCACTTACAGTCTGAGGTGATTTCTCCCCATATCACGGAGGTTGGAATACAGAGGGATGGAAAACAGCGGGCTCCTTGTCTGCAGGGAACACAATCAGAAACCTGAAAGGATGCCTTAAACCGCAGCAACATTGAGGCCTTTACATACTACATTGTTTCCTGTGCATAATATGACCATGATAAAGTTTTGTTTTAAAATTAAGGAAGTAAGGAACAGCAATCACAATAATACAGAACAGTTAAGATAACACGCTTTTTAAAAAAATACTTAAAAAGCTATTTCTCGCCTCCCCACTCTCTCCTTCCCATACTACTTTATGGGACTTCCACATTTTACTTCCAGAGAGTTCTTCGTGGATTGTCTAATTGATGTAATTACTGTTCTTGCTCATTCAGCGGATATTAAGTCAAAGTGGACACAGACACGGAGCTGATAAGATACCCAAGGGGTTGTAAACTGAACTGACCTACTGACATAGAGCAGTGAGTTAGAATGTTCATTGTGAACATCCTGGACAAAAGGATGTACCTTTCCCAAGGACACATAAAGCAAAACAGTCTGATACTTTGTCTCAATACTCATCACTGTCTACAGTTTAAAAATGATCAATGACCAGATATGGTGGCACTTTCTGCCATCCCATGTATTAAGGAGACTGAGACCAGAAGAGCACAGGTTCAAAGACAGCTGGGCAACTTAGTGAGAACTTGTCTCTAAGTCAAAAATAAAGAATGATGGGAAAATATATATCCATACATGTATATTTACACCTGTCCATCATGCTTGAGTTCAATCTCCAGTATTGAAAAATGAAAAATGGAAGTTTTACATTATCTGAAGTTTTCCATTTAGTAAGTTTGGTTCTTAGTTAATAAAGGTAACTAAACTATAGACTGTTTTAAAAAGAGAGTCTACCATACTCATAGTACTGAAAAGAAAACTTTCATATAAGTTTTCTGATTAAAATTTTCAGATAAGATACTGAATCCAGTAAAACGTATTCTTAAGTATTGAAAATTAGTCAGATAAACTAAGAGTGTTCATCACTGAAGCTGTGGGATAAAAAAGTATTAGAGGAATTCTTTAGACTGTCACGACAGAATATAAACACTCACCCAAATCTTTATCAGACAAAGAACAGTGATGCAGCGTCTATACAGTTGAGCTCAAAAGAAACTTCCTGTTACTAATATTGACTTCTGCAATAAGAGACAAATAACTAAAGCAATAATTACAAATTGATGTTGATTGGCACACAATGTCTAAAGATGTCATTTAACTGACAGTTACAGCTCAAAAGAATAGAACAAAAAGCAGCTACTTAAAAGGAAGGCTTTGCATACTATGAAATTAAGATGGTATTAATGCCAACTAGCTTGTTATAAATAAGATATTAATTACACTCCCCACGAGAATCACTTAGAAAATAGTTCCAAAAACACTGTAAAAGAAATGTCAATGGGATTAAAATGATATATTAGAAAAAGTGTATTTAGCACAAAAAAGACAATCATGAAGAAACAAAGAAACAAAAAAGGCAGAAGACATTTGAATACAAGTAGAAAACTATGAACAAGTGTATACTTTTGAAGGGGAGATTTTAGATAATTTAGGGTTGATGAAGCAAGATACACAAGAGTTAGAGGAGCAGAAAATTCCAAATTATCTAATTTTTGCCTTCATCTGCAATGTCTTTTCGAACTCAGAAATCTCCTGAGAGTAAGTACATTATCTTCTAATGTTTTGTGTTTAGTTAAAGACAGGTAGGAAAAAAAAATGCCTTTCAAACCACTTTGTGTAGTTCTGCTGCTTCCAAAGAGACCGTTCGCTAATGATCACATTAGAGCATCCTGCCTAATGTTTATGCCAGGTTAACGAGTAATTAGGAAACAGAGCAGGAGAAGGAGGGGTTGGGAGGAGGAAGAAGAGACTTAAGAACAGCAAAGGGGAAGGGTGAAGAGGGTAAGGGTGAGGGTGGGGGTTAGAAGAGAAGAAACAAAGAAACCGAGCTACAAAAAGAAAAATGCATCTTCCAGTGCCTTTTCAATAAAAAACACTCAGTATTGTTCCAGTTCCACTTCTCATCTTCCATACTGGAATTCCTCACTCTAGTTGCACAAGTCGTCACGCACACACTTGTTTCTCATGTCTCACCATTGAATCTTTCCACGTGATCTTCGCTCAAACAATCTCTCCATCCACCGTTCATTTCAGTTCAGTTAGACAGTTAATTGTTGTTCCATTAATTCTGGCCTTAGCTAACACATTAAACTCTTCAGATGCAAGGAGCATTGACATGAATTCCTACATGTTTATCTCAAATTTAGAAAAAAAATGACATTTAGAAGTTAGCAAGGTGAAAGCAGGGCTTAGTAGTCACTTCTGGGTAGTTTAAAGCTGCTTTCCTGTGATAAGATATTCTCGAGAACAAGGGACCTTGTTATCACACTGTGTTGTGTATTCCTTATGTTGCGCTGAGTGAGCCCTCACTTTCTGCTCCACCTTCTATTACAGCCTCTTCAGGACTAGTCTTGGATTCTCAAGGTATTTCACGTTCCCGGTGTGTTCGTGAGGTTCAAGTACTATTCACCTATCTTAGCATACTTTTCAGTGTCATATCTAGCAAATATTCTGCCTTCTTTTATCAGAACTTGCCATGGTGACTACACCCTCTGCAAAGGAGTCCAGGAAATGTCTTAGTTGCACATATGCTTTAGTTGGTTATACAGGGCTGGTGAAGAAGGGAGGAAACGGGTGGGGATGGTATAAATAAGTAAGAATTTCTGCCAGGAGAGTTTCTGATTTCAAGAAATAAAATTCAATGGCTACCTGACATTACTTAGACACATGAAGGTAAAGTACAGAAAAGACTCAGAGGAATCCCTAGGAGTCAAAGGCTTCCATATGGCCTGATCTTAGAAAGAACAAGAATTAGAAAGAAAAATGATAAGACGACCCCTTTGTTTTCCCCCATCTTCCCATAGTTCTGACTCCACGTCTCTTTCCTTAGGTGAAAAGCTTTTCTTTTCTCTGAGTATTTTCTTTAATCAACAGTTACCTTCAAATGTTACTGTATCTAATTTTTGTCCTGATTTATATCCTGACTACTTTAATTATATTTAGTTTCCCAAAACCAGTTTGGAATAGAGACAATCTCAAGTAGCACAAATGGCTGAGGTTTTTCTGAGTTCCTACTGGATCAGACGTGGTGTTAACATTGCAGCCTCATGTTGGCCATCAACATTTTAGATGAAAAAAAAATTGAAAGGATAGGTAGCCACGATCCAGCTTCCATAGGCATATATCTTTTAGAATAGTACACTGACCGAAATGACACGTTATTATCCTTAATCTCAATTAATAGGCAATTCATTTCTGCTGGAAGATCTATTTTTTAACCAAAGAAACACCTCTCGGGAACAAAGATTGGAATAAAAAGAAAATGTAGCATTTTCTTATTATTCTCCTAACATTTCTAAAGATATTAATAAGCTGGTGTCCAAATATACTTGACAATGCAAGGTTTTCAGAAATGAAGAGAGCTAATCAAAGTATACTGACAGGAAATAAAAGGCATAATGATATGTGGTCAGTATTGTCTGTCATAATGGTGCTGTGAAAAATGAATGAGAAGTGGCAGCCTAGGGACGTTTGTGCGAGAGCCTCTCTGTGTGTAAGAGCTGAGTAAGATTTCTTCCTCAACGATAACATAACTCAGCCAAGGCTGAAAACTGCACCTCATGTTTACTCGTGCTCACTGCGTTCTCCACTTAGGAAAACAAGAGAGTGTGCATCAAGTGAACAAAAGAGAGAAGGGAAAACACGGGGAAATGGCTAATATGATCTGTGCTCACTTTTCAGAAATACATCACTCAGAGATTCTACTCCCCCGACACACACATATGTTTTAACTATAATCTTCAAACCGCTTGAACTTTGCTGTTCTAGTATCTCAAAAATATGTAATCATAACAAGACAAAAACCTTGATATTTTTGTATTTTTAAACAAAACTGAAAAACTTCTAATGCCATTTTATTCTTACTATCATGTATTTTCCGAGCATGTTTTTATTCATCTATAAAAAAGCTATTAAAATGACCTGAAGGTAGAGTTCCATGAAGGACACAAGGTGCTTAGGAGGAAAGTGGGTAGGGAGCATGGTTCCCTAGTTGAGATGAACTCCATGTTTTCCCAAAGACAGTAAGAAAAAAACAAATATGTACCAAATTTGAGCGCTTTTTTTTTTTTGCAACTTTTGCTATAAGAAGATAAAGCGCTCAAGGCTCTAATGAATGTAGCAGAAGTTAATGGTTTTTAACAATATTTGATTTCTTGTTGTTGATATTTGTTTTCAGCATCATGAGTGTCCATAGCAAGGAGCCCTTGTGTGAATTTCTTCAAGCTCTACTCTGACCTCTGCTGAAAGTCATCTGATTTTTGAAATATTTAACATTCACATTATACTACTAACTATGATTATATTAGTTAAATATAACCTTATAATTATAAGTTTATATTTATGTTTACAATAAATTATTTGCTCTATATATGTAATTCATATACATCTTACCTTTTTGGAGAAAAATAGGATAGTTTCTTTAGTTCCTACAGGCTCTTGTAAGTTATTAGGCAAGGCTAGAGCATACATTTTTTTAAAAAACCTACACATCAGCATTTACTATGTGTCATGATTTTTACATACCCTTGAAGCTAAAAAAATGGACAATTTAAATCTATCCTCATGTGAAAACTTAAAATTTACTTTTTCTTGTACACCATGACCTTGCTTCACTCTGATGATTATGACAATGGCCTTGTCTAGACACAGCCATTTTGATTAGTTTGATCTTTACAATGCACAGGAAACACTTTCATCATTGACATTGATTTGTTATGCATTTGACTTCTGATGAAATGGAAGGATAAAACCGTCCTTGTTCTATTAGTATGATGGCATGGCTTTACAAATTACATGTTTGTTTTCTCGTAAAATATATATGACACTAGAGAAAGCAATTTATTCTAAAACCTTAGTATAAACTCCTTTATTTTCAAAGAACTGATGTAATCAAGTTGATAAACCATGAACCAGGCTTATTTAAATGAGTTGTCTTTTGGCATATGGAGAGAATTATTTTCTGTTATGAAAATCAAACAAGCTGTTAGTGAATCACAGAAGACAAATACAGAAAATTGCCTCATGAAATCACATTTCAAAAAGAGCCATTGCCCATGGCAATGATATAAGAACCACTGGAATATTAGAAAGAAAATTGACTCAAAAACACAGAAAACAGACTCTTCTTCTGTGATCATGTTCTAAACAGATTAATCATGTCAATCATATCAATAACATGTGAATAAATGAAAAGTGAACACTGTCTCCAAATTCCCACACAATATCATGACCGCTCCTATTAGTAATGTTGAAATAGATGTTCTGACTTCCCCTGTCATGATGAGCACCTGAAATGATGTATAAAATATTGTTCTAATCTCTCTAAACACATTAATGAAATGACAAAGATCGTGAAAGTAAGCACAGCTCTAAATTTGTCTGTATATTAAAAAGCACACTGTTTACCAGGTGAAAGCCGGCTTTCTTTTTTGTGTCTACAAACTGTAGACACACTTGTAGAAAAGCTCACAGGACATCAAGTGAACAAACTGTCAAGTGACTTATGTGGTAGTTCTGTGAGTGAATGATTCAAGCCTTCTATGTAAAGCTGAACTAAAAAAAAATCATAAAAAATCCTTCAAATGATTATTTAAAACTGAACTTGGCCCTATACCTAAAGTTAAGAGAACATCAAAAAGAAGTATGCAAAAGAGTATATGAACCTAAAGTCCAAAATAATCATGTCATGATATTATCCCCTGGTAAGAACAGGGATCTTGCATACATGAGTCTCAACAACACGGCAACCTGAAAGTGACCTATACAAGAGCAGTGTCAACATGGGTGGCAGGAAAGTTGGATAAGTTCCACCTTTAGATGAAGATCCATTGGAAAGTCGATGGCTGCTGAGGAAGAGACAACCAGTCCAGTCTATTTTCAGAGATGAGACCACAATTCTAAGTGGTCAGCTTTAAATATATGCAAATAAGGACAACACTAACTATATTTAGTAAATTACACACAGACATACCAAAATGAAGATAAAAGAAGTCAGGAGCTGGAGAGATGGCTCGGAGGTTAAGAGCAGTGGCTGCCCTTCCACAGGTCCTGAGTTCAATTCCCAGCAACCACATGTGACTCATAGCCATGTACAGTGGGATCTGCTGCCCTCTTCTGGTGAGCAGGCACAGATGCAGGCTGAATGCTATATAAATAATAAATAAATCTTTTTAAAAAAGAAGTCAGGAACTTGAAAGGGTATATGGGAGGAGTTGGAGGTACAGAAGAATTGAAAATATTTCAAATGCGGTGTACTCACGTTTGAGATGCTCAAATGAAATAGTATTCCTAGCTACATTCTAAATACTTATCTTTATAGCCATAGATAAATAGAGACCTCATACCTCATCAGAAAAAAAGTTTCTTTTAGTAACAGAAAACAGTTATAGAAAGCCACAACTATATAAAAAGCAGTCATCAAATACTTATGTACTGGCCAGCCCCAGAAGATATATCTACAACACAACTTTCAAAAACAAGGCTCAAGGAACATCTTTAAAGGGGGAATGAAATAATGCAAGAGTCAAAACAACAAGAAGTCAGGTATGAGAATGTGTCTTCTGAAACAGATAAACTATGCTCATAAAATCTCAACAATCCAGGTGCTTGAACAGAACAATCCCAAAAATAGTTGAAATCCCAGTGTAGATGGAGAAAATCCCATGGGGCTCACCACTAGTAGAAAAGTTATAGACAATTAACAACTGCTGAGAGAGAAAGACTTAAACTTGTTGAAGGCTGAACCCCACGATTTATCCAATGCCTTGGTGTCATAGTTAGATTTGCATTACTGGGGAGGGGGCAAGATCAACTTGGTTGGGAAAGGATTTATTTTAGTTTACAGCTTGATATCTAAAGTAGGAACCTGAAAGCAGAAGCTGATTCAGAGGCCATAAAGGAGTGCTGCTTACTGCTCAGCCCAGACCATAACCTCAGGGTTCACACCACCCAATAAGCTGGACCTTTCCACAACAATTATTAATAAAATGATCTGTAGGCTTTCCAACAGGCCAGTTTTCTCCAGCCCACAACCTAGAGCTCCCCCCACCCACATGCTGGAGAAGACCAACAAGCTCCAGAAACAACCAGCCAACACCAAGGAGAACCAGATGGGTAAAGACCAGCAAAGAACACAATCAACAAAACCAGGGCAATAAGGCAACAAGCTCTGGCTATCCTAACACAGGAAATACAGAAAAACGACCTTGAATCTATGCTTTTGAAGATGGTAGAAACATGTAAAGAAAGAGGAAGTGAATAAATCTCTCAAACAAACACAGAGAAATACAACCAAAGATATACAGGCTTTTAAAGAAGAAACGAATAAATCACTTAAAGAAATACAGGAAAACACTGGCAAACAAGTGAAGAAAATTAATTAAACAGTTCAAGACCTGAAAATGGAAATAGAATCAATAAAGAAACTACAAACTGAGGAAGTCTGGAATATGGAAAACTTAGAGAAAAGAACAGGAACCACAGAGGCAAGCATCACCAACAGAATACAAGAGATGGAGGAGAGAATCTCATGCATAGAAGATACAACTGAAGAAATTGCTACATCTGTCAAAGAAAATATTAATTCAAGAAAATTCCTGACACAAAACATCCAAGAAACCATGAAAAGACAAAACCTGAGAATAATAGGAATTGAAGAAAGAGAATATTCCTGGATTCAAGAACCAGAAAATATTTTCAACAAAATCATAGAAGAAAATTTTCCAAACTAAAGAAAGACATGCTTTTAAATATACAAGAAGGTTCCCAAATACCAAATAGCCTAGACCAGAAAAGACAATCCTCCCACTACATTTTAAAAAATACACCAAGTATACAGAACAAAGAAGAAACATTAAAAGTTGCAAGGGAAAAAAAAAAACAGTTCAAGTAACATATAAAAGCAGACCAATCAGAGTCACACTTGATTTCTCAACAGAGCCAGAAGGACCTTTGCAGATGTATCGCGAACCCTAAGGGATCACATATGTCAGCCATGAGAACTATACCCAGGAAAGCTTTCAATAAGCATTTATGGAGAAAACAAGATATTCCATAAACCCAAATTTAAATAATATCTATGCACAAACCCATCCCAACAGAAGATACTAGAAGGAAAACACCCACTACACCCAAGAAAACAAAGAAGATAAATAACTTCACGACAACAAAAATAAAAGAAGACAAACACACAAACACACTACCACCACCAATATCATAATTAAATGAACTAACAATCATTGGTTATTAATATCTCTCAACATTAATGGATTCAACTCTCCAATAAAACGACACAGGCTAGCTGAATGATTGTGTAAACAGAACCCAACTTTCTTCTGCATATAAGAAACACACCTCAGCAACAAAGATAAACATTACCTCAGAGAAAAGAGCTGGAAAAAGGTTTTACAAACAAACACACCCAAGCAAGCTAGAGCAGCTATCCTAATACCTAATAAAGTAGACTTTCAACCAAAATTAATCAAAAGAACTAGGGAAGGACACTTCATACTCATCAAAAGAAAAAGCCACCAAGAGCTTTATCTCAATTCTGATAATCTATGCCCCAAATACAAGGGCACCCACCCTTGCAAAAGAAACATAACTAAACCTTAAATTACACATCAACCCCATGTGTTCATAGTGGGAGACTACAAGACCCCACTCTCACCAATGGACAGGTCATTGAGACAGAAACTAACCAGAGAAATAATGAAGCTAACACATATCATGAATCAAATGGACCTAATAGATATCTACAAAACTTTTTACTCAAATACAAAATAATATACCTTCTTCTTAACACCTTACAGAACCATCTCAAAAATTGATCATATTGGGCTGGAGAGATGGCTCAGTGGTTAAGAGCACTGCCTACTCTTCCAAAGGACTGGGGTTCAATTCCCATGGCACCTCACAACTATCTGTAATTCCAAGGGATCTGATACTTTCACACTAATGCACATAAAATAAAGTTAAATGAATAAAAAATATTTTTAAAAAATTGATCATATCCTCGATCACAAACCAATCCTCAACCAATTCAAGTAAAATAAAATAACCCCTTGTGTCTTATCAGATCATGATGAATTAAAGCTGGAACATACAAACTCACCATCTACCATGATCAAAGAAGATGCACCCAGGCATGCAGTTAATACACAAATATCCATCAATGTATATCCACCAAATAAACAAACTGAAAGAAAAAAATCATCTTATTAGATGCTGGGAAAAAAAATTTTCAATAAAATCCAAACCACCTTCAAGTTACAAGACTTGGAAAGATCAGGAATACAAGGCAGATACCTAAACACAATAAAGGCAATAGACAGCAAGCCAATAGCCAACATCAAATTAAATGGAGAGAAAACTAAAGCAATCCCCCTAAAATCAGGGACAAGACAAGACTGCCAACTCTCACTGTATCTCTTTAATATTATATTAGAAGTTCTAGCCAGAGCAATAAGACATCTAAAGGAGACCAAGGGGATACAAATTGGAAAAGAAGAAGTCAGTGTATCACTATTTGCAGACGATATGATAGTATATATATGAGTATCCCCCAAAATTCAACCAGAGAACTTCTTCAGCTAATAAAAACCTACAATAAAGTAGCTGGAAACAAAACTAATTAAAACAAACAAACAACAACAACAAAAACCAGTAGCCCTCCTGTACACAAATGACAAATAGGCTGAGAAAGAAATTGAGGAAACTACACCCTTTATAATAGTCAAAAATAATAAGAAGAAATATTTTGGTTTAACTCTAACCAAGCAAGTGAAAGACATGTATGATAAGAACTACAAGTCTTTGAAGAAAGAAATTGAAGAAGATATCAGAAGATGGAAAGATCTCCCATGCTCGTGGATTGGTAAGATTAACATAGTGAAAATGGCCATCTTACCAAAAGCAATCTACAGATTCAATGCAATTCCCATTGCAAATCTTTACAGGGATTGAAAGTACAATTCTAAACTTTCAGTGAAAAAACAAAAAACCCAGAATAACCAAAACAATACAATAAAAGATCTTCTAGAGGTATCTCCATCCCTGATGTCAAACACTACTGCACAGCAATAATAAAGAAAAACTGCATTGTACTGGCATGGAGATAGTCTGATTGATTGATGGAATAAAATATAAGACCCAGAAGTAAACCCACACACCTATGGACACTTGACTTTTGACAAAAAAAGCCAGAACCATACAATGAAAAAAATAAAGCATCTTCAACAAATGGTGCTGGTCTAACTGGATGTCTACCCATAGAAAACTGCAAGTAGATCCATATTTATCACCCTGCACAAAATTAAAGTCCAAGTGGACCAAAGACTTTAACATAAAACAAGATATACCAAATTTATTAGAAGAGGAAGTGAAAAAGAGCCTTGAACTCATTGTTATAGGAGACAACTTCCTGGATAGAACACTAATGGCTCAGGTTCTAAGATCAACAATTAAAAAATGGGACCTCGTGAAACTGAAAAACTTCTGTAAGCCAAAGGACACTGTCAGTAGAACAAAACAGCAGCCTGGAGATTGAGCAAAGATCTTCACCAATTCTATATCCAACAGATGGCTAATTTTCAATATTTACCCCATGGAATGCTATTTACCTATTAAAAAAAAAGAAATCATGAAATTTGTAGGCAAATGGATGGAACTAAAAAAGATCTTCCTGAGTGAGGAATACACACACAGTATTTACTCACTTATAAGATTCTAGTCATACAGTTCAGGATAAGCATTCCATGAGGCACAGACCCAAAAAAGATAAGTAATAAGAAGGACCCACGGGAGGGTGCTTGAAAATCACTCAGAAAGGGAAACAGAATAGACAGCTGACATGACTGAGAGAAGGAACAGGGTAAGAAAAGGAGCATGAAGAGAAATGAGGGCCAGTATCAGACCTGGGAAGAGTGGGTATTGGAAGACAGAGGGGCTTGCAGAGACAAGAGAAACCAAAACTTCTCTGTGACAAGCTGGAGACCTACAAGGGTGGATGTGAGGATGTGAGGGTGACTCTAGCTAAGACTCCTAGTAACAGGGGATATGGAGACTGAAGAGGCCACCCTCTAACTAGACACACCTAGTGAAAAGGACAGGAACATCAACCCACCCACAAAATCTTTGACCCAAAATTTACCGTGCCTACAAGATGGGCAGGGATAAAGATAGAGTAGAGATTGAGGGACTGTACAAGCAATGTCTAGCCCAAACTGAGACCCACCCCACAGCAGAGAGTCAACCCCTTATACTATTATCTATACTCTGCTATACTCAATAGACAATAACTTAGCATACCTGTCCTCTGAGAGGCTCCCCCAACAGTGGATCAAAACAGATACTAAGACTCACAACCAACTATTGGGTGAAGCATAGGGAGTCTTTTGGAAAAGAAGGGGGGAAGGATAGAAAAACCTCGAGGTGACAAGAGCTATACAAGAAGACCAACAAAGCCAACTACCTGAGGCCCAAAGGAGCTTGTGGAGACCAAAGCACCAACCAAGGGCCTTGCATGGATGTATGGATGTATACCCCTACACAGATGTGGCCGATGGACAGCTCAGGATTTATGTGGGCCACCTAGTAAGGTGACAGGGCTGTCTCTGACATGGACTCTTCTGACTGCTTTATGATCGCTTCCCCCTGGCAAATCTGCCTCTCCAGGCCACAGGGGAAAAAGACTCACTCCTACTCGATTAGACTTGATGAGCTGTAATTGGTTGGTGGGGGCGAGGTCTCCTCAATTCTGAGGAATAGGGGAGGGGGAATGGGGAAGAGAGGAGAGTGGGGCCAGAACCTTGTGAAGACGACAGAGGCTAGGATCAGAATGTAATGTGAATAAATAGATAAATAGTTTTTAATTAAAAATAATTAAAAAGAAAAAAGGAATATTCAAATATAAATTTAAATTAGTAATTTTTTTCTTGTTATTCAAGACACAGTTTCTCTGTGTAGCCTTGGATGTCCTAAAGACACTGTGTAGACAAAGTTGACCTTGAACTCAGAGATCTACCTGACTCTGCCTAAAAGAAGTATAGCCTTAAAGACTGAGTAGAGGTTGAGTGAATGACCAACCAATTACTGGTCCAACTTGAGATCCACCCCATGGGAGAGCGCCAGGGGTCTCTCTTAGAAATCCCTGGCAGTGTGCTTATTCTATTGTTTATTTATTGACTTCTGCCAATATCTGTTTATGATTAAACCTAAGCTCTTTGACTTCCAGTGGTTTCAGATTGAGGTTAGTAATTTATTTGACTCTTCAAAAATGCCATAGAGAGCGAGGTGTGATGATGTATGATTGCAGCCTCAGCTACTCGGGAGACTGATGTAAGCAGAGAAGCTGTGGCCAAACTCCATCTTTTTTTCTCTAGGACTTGTCCTATCCGATAATCTGAGAAGTTGGAGGAATGTTAGTTTTTTTAAGATAGAAAGTTCAAGAGTATGTCTGATCTTACAATTTATATACCCCAAAGACTGTTATTGTGTTCAATAAATTCTGGGGATTTTAATAGGAATATCTATCTATCTATCTATCTATCTATCTATCTATCTATCAAAATAATCAACTAGAAAATTTATTGTACATTCAAGCAAATGTTGACTACAGATATTTCAGCTACTTACTGAAATTTTATGAAAGCTATAAGAGATCTGGCCATCCCATACCCTTTATTGCAGAATGTATAATTTAATAAGGTTATATTTTCTGGGGTATAGCTGATCTTGAGTCCTCAAAGTAGAGAGAGATTAATTTTAGGCATGGATGTTTCTCAGGTAGATAACTAACCATGATAAACTGAATAAACTAAATACCTTTGGTCCCCATGAAACTGAAGATTTTCTTTATCAGTTTAATGTATAAACAAGAACTTTGAAAAGCTTCAGAATCAGATAGCTATATAAATATCTTACTTGTGGAGAGCCAACAAGTAATTTTTTCTCACTATGCATCTGTATATCTAAGATTGACTCCATCTATCATTTACCTATTTTTAGGACATTCTAAAATGTCAAAGATGGCCAGAAATGGAGCTGTTTGTCTATAATAGCAGATACCATGGAGATTAAGGATGGAAGATGCTGTAAGACTAAATTAGGGGCCAGTTTGGGCAACATGGTGAAATCCCTTTTCAAAATTTAAGAAACAGGCTAACTAACAAAAATCAAAACCAAAAACCAAAAGAACGTAGCATAATAATAACATATAATGCTTATATTAAAATGTAGCTTTTGCTTAATACAAATCAATTAACTCAAAGGCTTGGGGTGTAATTTTTTTGGTACCATCTTGTTAACTAAAATACAAAAGCACTATCTTGACTTATACTAATATCTTTGTGAAATATAGAGTGTCCTCTATAATTTATCTGATTAAATTACCAGGAAGGATTATTTAAATTCTGAAATATTACTAATTTTTTCTTTACAAGCATTTATGAAGTTTAGAATTGTGTCTCACATGTTGTAGGATGTGCCCCAAATATATGTTGAAAACTGACTGTCTGCCTAGTAGGATCTGCTAGGCAGAGTCATGTGACTATATTAGTTCATGTGGAGACTAATGCAAATCCTCAGGCATTCATGGAGTATTTAAAAAACACCTTGAACTACTAGTAAATTGAGGAAATCCCTTGTGATCTATGGATCCCTTGCAGCTCTAGAAGCAGCCAAGTGTGGTTCTATATTTATTGTTTCTTACTGCTCTGAACGATGTTTCTGGACACTGAAACTCCTTTGTGTCATCCTTGCATACCTCAGTGTAATCACAAGGCAAAGGCAAGAATGCATGCCTTACAGAAAAAAATATCAACTGAATCAGAAATGTAATTTATCTACGTGTCAAAGACTTCTCAGTGCTCTACAGAAAAAACACATTTACTTTCTATCTATTTCTAGAAGAGAATCATGATCATTTAAACCTTGAGAAGTTTAAGCGTGGCCACATTACTTTTTTTCTGTACCACATTTTGTTACATCTTATTCAAATTGTACTTTAAAAAGCTACCTTTCAGGCTTGACATAAGGTCTGCAGGAAAGAGTGTGCAAGTCCAGCTCTTGCACCACCTGTCATGGGATAATGGATGGATACTGTGTGTGGCAGCAGCACTTCTTTTGAAAAGCCTTTCACCCACAGAAGAGAATAGAGCACGTTTAAGGAAATGTTTTGATTTAAACATTTTGCTGAATACATGCAGTTTTCATATTTGAAAAGAACTCTGCTGATCCCTGTCACAAAGCGATTTGTTGCCTTGTGTAGAACCTGCCTCTTTAGTCATTTTACTCATGTGCATTAATGAAATGTCATAGATGCTCTCTGAAGCTTCCAAATACATCTCTAGAGGCCCATTACTGTTCCCTGGATTTTCAGGTGAAGAGGGATAGAGAAAAATAGATAAGTGTGAAGAGAGCTTTGAAACTGTAGCGTTAGTGACTTGGTTTATTGTATGCCACCTTATGATTTTAAATTAATATGTTGCACGCTGTGAGGTAATAAACGTTAGAACATAATCAAAGTAATACAAAGTTTTAAAAGATCAGAGCACTCACACACCTAGGTAGGGCCTGTTATTATGTTTTATGTAAAAATTTTGTGCCAAGACAAGTAGATTTTTATGAGGATAAGTCCATGAAAATAAAACCATACTAATTAAATTGCCATAACACCTGATATCACAAAAGACTAGCACAGGCGACTATCTCTGTGATCTTTTCTGAAACAGCTTTCTCGGTTTTATATGTACACCATTAACATAATTTCTCCCACATCAGCAGTTGCATCATATCTGTAGACTAGAGAAATGACTAATTGCATTTCAGAATGTAGATAAAATAAGTGTTTATTCGTAAAGGTTGATGGTGATCACCCAGCTAGAAAAGGTCTGCATGCAGTCAACAAGAGGCAAGAGGCACTCAGTGGCCTGACTAAACCTTGTTTCTCTGCATATAACCTAGTATACCCACTTTGGAAATCAATCTGGTGCTTTCTCAGAAAATTAGAAAGATTGATACCTCAAGATCCAGCTATACCACTCCCAGCCATATATCCAAGACATACTCAACTACACAACAATGACCTTTGTTCAACCATGTTCTTATCAGCTCTATTAGTAATAGCCAGGATCTAGAAACAACCTAGATGTCCCTCAGTGGAGGAGTGGATACAGACATTGTCGTACACAATGGAATACTACTCAGCTATTAAAAACAAGGAAATCATGAAATTTGCAGGCAAATGGTGGGAACTAAAAAGATCAGAAAGATCAAAAAGATCAGAAAGACACACATGGTATATACTCACTCATAAGTGGCTATTATACATATAATATAGATAAACATCCTAAAATCTCTACTCCTCAAGAAGCTAAACAACAAGGAAGACCCTGGGGAAGATGCTCAGTCCTCGTTCAGAAGGGCGAACACGATAGACATCGGAAGCAGAAGACAGGGACTAGGACAGGAGCCTGCCACAGATGGCCTCTGAAAGACTCCACTGACTGAAGTATTGAAGCAGAGGCTGAGACACTCAAACTTTGAGCAGAATACATGGAATTTTATGAAAGAAGGTGGAGATAAAAAGACCTGGAGGGGACAGGAACTCCAAAAGGAGACCAACAGAGCCAAAAACAAAATAAAACAAAACAAACAACAACAAAAAACCAAAACCAAAAACAAATAAAAAACCAAACCAAAAACAAAAAACCTGAACCCTGGGGGCCCTGAAGAGAATGATACCCCAACCAAGGACCATGCATGGACAGGAACTAAAACCCCTGCTCAGATGTGTCCCATAGACTCAGTCTCCAAGTGCGATCCCTAGTAAGGGAGTAGGGGATTTCTCTGGCATGAACTGAGTGGCAGGCTCCCTGATAAACTCCCCATAGGGAGTGTAGCCTTGCCAGGCCACAGAGGAAGACAATGCAACCAGTCCTGATGAGACCTAATGGGCTAGGCTCAGATAGAAGTGGAGGAGGACCTCCCTTATCAGTGGACTAGGGGAGAGGCATAGGTGAAAAAGAGTGAGGAGGTTGGGATTGGGAGGAGATGAGGGAGAGGGCCACAGCTGGGACACAAATTAAATAAATTGTAATAAATGATAGTAATAATAAAGAAGAATGAAAAGAAAAAATAATCATCATAAAAATAATTAATACTAAGAAATACTTGAAAAATAAAAACATGAAAAGACAATTTTGTTTGTTTATATTTTATATTCATCTTTTTTGAGTACATTAAAGTTATAACCAAACACTACTAATAGAACCATTTTGAGTATTTTACCACATGGAAGAACAAAGCTTATTCTGAAAGATTTTGTGTTTATTTTATGAATTATTTGTTTGTCACGTATTTTTATTTTATTATTAATTTTGGTTTTTCAAGACAAGGTTTCTCTGTGTAGCCTTGGCTATGCTGAACTTGCTCTGTAGACCAGGCTGGCCTTGAACTCAAGTGATCTGCCTGCATCTGCCCCCTACCCCCAAGTGCTGGAATGAAAGGCCTGGTACCACCACACCTGGCTTACTTGTCCTCCAGTTCAATCATTACTAGTATGTGAGGTTCAAGTCTCTCATGTTTCAATTAATTCAGCCAAATATCAAAGAGGATATTTTTTAAAACTTTAGAGTTTGCTCCATGTCACAACCTGCGGAAAGCAGCTCCACTAGGCTGCACAGATACTGCAAGTTGAGAGAATGTGGAAGCCCATAAAAGATGCAAATATTAAATAAGTAAATAGAGCTTACTAGAAGATGAAAGTGCCGGAAGCCATGTGGTGAATTTCCATATAACAATAAGGTAACAACCTTAAACATTGCTCAGAGAAGTTTTTACACCTCTTATTCAGCAAATCGTGACAACTGACTATAAAGAAAAACATTTCCCAGTTTTTTTGTTTTGTTTTTTTTGTTTGTTTGTTTTTGACATTTGAGAAAATGGAATTGAGGAGACTGAGGAGGGGGGAGACATCCCTCCATTTCTTTGTTTTTGATTCAGCAAGGCAGGAAGTATGTAAGTTGAAGCTACACTATCATCAGGAATATTATTTGTGATGGAAATTTTTCTACACAGAATGACAATTATAAGTAGCTCCAAGTCTCCAGTTCAGTATGTGAGAAAAAGAGTTTCAAGAAAAATCTTAACATTGGAACTCCATGTTGATACACGAATTCCGTAGGGCTGTTTCTTCTCAGTCCAGAGTGCAGAATGGCTACAGCAGCTGGAGAGTTGGTCCAGGGAACTGAAAACATCCAAACTAATTGTGTTGTAAAACCCCAGCCAGAAATAAGTCAAGTATGCTAAATTCCTCTGATAATTGTCCGGTATCTTTAGGCTCTTCATAATACTATAGTTGTCAACCACAGCACAGATGACATTGTATTTGAAGTCTCTGTTTGAAATTGTGTGAGATATGGAATTTTTGTTTTTTGAATAAAGGGAATTTTTTTCCATTGGTATTTGTTGTTATTTTTGTCCATAACGGTTAACTCTTGGCACAGCTGTGAAAGATAGTAAGTGAAATGTTTAACTTTTGTTTAGAAATTTTACGTATTTTTTGAGTCTACTTTGAAAATTGTTATTTATCTTATTAATTTTATAAAGTTTTTTACATTGCTAATGACATGCAAGAAGGCTTTAGAATTTAAAAGTCAGAGCCTTTTCTTCTGTGTTTTATACCAGGACTACATTAATAATGTCATTTGACTGGAAACTAGGCAAGGCGAAAAATACATGCTTACGGAATTCACCCAGGGCTGGATAGCATAAAGGGCAGGGAAAGAGTTATAGTGAGTTCATGTCTGGATGTCCAACGAGTTAATAGTTTTCTGCAGAACTGGTGGTAGCAGCTAAGAATTATGTCTCAGCTACCACCAGGAGTGCAAGGGGGTTATTTTCTAAGGACATGTACTTCAAATCTACTTGTACCTCAGAATCATTGGAAATATTATAGAAACAGACAAGCTCTCCACTCGAGAACTGTTAGCTAGGAACTCCAAAGTGAATGCTACCAATTCCTATAAAGAAATTCACATTGAAGGTTTCATATACAGCAAAGAGGATGAGTTCCTCCTTTGTTCCATCAGCACAATAATTTCATCTGTAGTGTGGACTTCAGAGAAGACTCAGGGCTGGAGTAGGATGTGCTTTGTCCTGATGCTATTTTGAATAACTTTGCAGCATGGTTTATTTTTGCTGTTGCTGATTGGAACATTGCAAAGCTTTGGCTATTTTAAGTCCATCATTTAACACACATTGATTAACTGGGACAATATGACTTTACATTTGTTAGATGATTAAAATATGCTGCACAAGTGGCTGTTCTCTTTATGGTTTAAAAGATGAGTTTCTCTTTTAAAAGAGAAGTCCCCAAATTATTTTCCGAGTTTACTTTGCCTTAACATGAGAACTGTCTAGAAATTTCCTTATCTGCACAAATATTCTACCATCCCATCCTTCCACTGGAGGTAAAAATGTTAAATGGGAGGAATGGAGCCACTGCCCGACTCAGTTAACTGCACTCTAGATGGCTTTGTCTCCATACCCTAGAAGAAAACTGGAACTGATTCACTTTGGCAGCTGACCAAACTCCAGCAGCCACCACTCCTTCCCCATCTTATTTCCTACTCTTTTTTTTTTCCTTTGTAAAAAAAATTCTGCCTGGATTATCAACTAATAATAATACCAATTAAACTGTATTTCAAGCCATAGCTTTGGGCAGTTGATGGCAATCATTGAAATAACCGAAAACATTCGTGAACCAGACTCTTGTCTTAGTGATCGTTATGTTGTGTACTAGAAAGTCATCTCTGAGTGATCTGATATCTCTGGAATCTCCCGTTCACAGCTCAAGGCACTCTTTCCATTTCCAGTGATTAAGCAGGAAACTGATTATTCCTAAGCCTTCATTTATCTTATAATTTGAGTGTGCTTTATACTATAAATAAGTGTATCTGAAAATAACCGGTTCTTGCTTTCTGATGTCTTTTTCATGAAGTATTTTATTTATTCATCACAACAATCTTGTAAGTTAAACATAACCACTTCAATTGGAATCAGAGTACAAAGTATCATGGTGATCTACTTACGGCCACACAGGAATACACTGAGGAAGCCTATGCTGGAATGTGACTTAGTTTCAAATTTCCTACAGATTCCGTATATCCAGGGTTGCCTCCATAATACCCGTGTCTAGCAGAAGTGCATCCGTGTTGTAATTGTCGCGGAAAGTTCTCCTGCCCCTTTTGTATAATGCAAAAGGCAAAAACTATCAAGTATGTTTAATTTTAATAATTTTCACATAATATTTCTAATCTAGCAAATATGGCCATTTTAATATAGAGATTTAACATTTTTGTTGAGAATTTTATGAATGCATGTAGTGTGTTTTGATTAAATCCACATCCTATCCCTTCTCCAACTCTCTCTGTCCCTACCACCATTTCCCCCTCCTAATTTCATGTGTTCTTTCTCCTTTGTTGTTTATCATGCCCATGGAAGCCGCCTAGCACTGCAGTATATACACTGGTGCAAAGTCATGTACCTGGTTGTGGATAGCTTCTTGGGGACCCCGTTGCTGGAAAAACTGTCCTTTTCTTGCAGTCAATAGTTTGTGATTGTTTCTCAGCTGTTTGGGATTTCCTGACTCCCTCCTCCCTTCAGGCGGGGATTCTGTTGTCGGGCTTGATCATATGTAAGTCTTTTGCATGCAGTCAATGCTAAATCTAGTTCGCATGGGCCACGTTGTGTCCAGAAAATGCTGTTTTACTGTATAGTCCTCTACTGCCTCTGGTTCTTATAATTGCTCCTGTTTCCTCTTCTACCACAACCTGCAAGCCTTGGGAGCAGGGGTGTGATGTAGATGGACCATTTGGTGGTGAGTACCTTATAGTCTCTTGTTCTCTGTACCTTGACCAGTGTGTCAACAGCTTTCTATGGAAGAAGCTTCTCTGAGAGATGCAGCTACCTGTATCAAGTGTGGGATTCCATGAGCGTAAAAATTATTAATGAGATATTGTACCTTTGCTTTTTTATACAAAGCTTAAAAATTCAGACTAAAAATTTTCTTATCTGTACAAATATTCTACCACTCCACCCTTCTGCTGGAGGTACAGGAAATCTATTATAATTTCTCTGCTGAATTTTCATTGAAAATACTTAACCTTCACTTAAATTTCATAAACTTTAAGATGGAAAGGTTGACTCACAATTTGCTGAAAGACAGCATGATACTATTTGTAAATAGTTATGCTCAACATTAGATTCCACATGTAAAAACGAACACTGGCTCCTCTTGCGGAGACCTGGCTGCAGTTCCTAGGATCCATGGCAAGTTCACTTACATCTGTAGCTCCAGCTCCAGAACATCTGATGTCCTTTTCTGACATCTAAGGGTACAAGACATGCATGTGGTAGATGTGCATACATGCAGACAAAACACTTCTATGCAGAAAAGAC
Organism: Psammomys obesus; assembly: GCF_907164565.1. Lineage (NCBI taxonomy): Eukaryota > Metazoa > Chordata > Mammalia > Rodentia > Muridae > Psammomys > Psammomys obesus. The sequence goes on from NW_026591086.1 coordinate 54,365,165, forward strand.
AATAAATCAATCTTTTTTAAAAACATGAGTTCAACGGTAGAGTCAAGAGCTGTTCTGCCAAGTACCATCACATTCGATAGAGAAAATGCTTAGTATCGAAGAGTGTAGCAATTAGCACAGATACAGTCTCTTTTGCACTGCTCATTCAATTTTTCAGTGTACTAATTATTAACAAAGAAAAAAGTGCTATAATTTCCATTTGAATGATTTTTTTATTTCCTACGTGTATTTTACATGAGCAAACTGATAATAAATTTATCTTTCCAGGGAGACACATTGACTGAGAAGGCAAAAATGAAAAAAAAGAGAAAGTGGTGGGGTAGGATTCTTTCGAAGGACAATAAAACAGCATTTTAGAAAATGCAACTCATTTCTCTTATCCCTCAATCAGAATCCAGGCGGTTGGCAGTGATTTCATGAGCTTTTATTGAAGACTCTTGTAGTCTTCCTTCTCTCTGAATTTCGGCACCATTTGTAGCTGTTTCCCTTGGGGCGCGGAGATTCCTAAAGATCTGTATGAGATGATGGAAGGTGATAAAATCTGACAGAGTTGAAATTTACCTTCTAATCACTTCTATTTCAGGCCCTTTGCAGCTTCTTCACCATGCAGACATCCAATATTCCTGTTGCTGGCTTTATTGATAAAGTCATATGATTTCTGACTTACCCCATGATTCTAGTAAGTCATGAAAGAACATCCTAAAGCCTTTTGCTCCACAGGTAACTGTCACTCTGTTTGGAGATCTTAAGTGTGGGATGAGAGCTTCAGGTGCAGAAGTCGTAAAGAAAGTATTTGGGGGAACAAGAAAGGTATCACATTATGCTGCCTTAAGGAAGCCACAGTGCTTGCCTTGGCCTGAAGCCCCATAAGAACTTTCATAAAGAAAAGACAATTTATCCCTTTAACAACAATCTGAGTTTTAATGCACTAAAAAAAAAAAATCAAAATTTTAGTTATGTCTATTGCTAAGCCACTTTGCAAAGGGATTCTTCTCAAGACCATACAGATGGATGAACTTGCATGCTGGTCTTCAGGTGATCCCTTGCATCTGGGTTCAGATGTACTGTGTTAGAATCTGCTCTGCAAAGAATGCTGGTCATCACTGTTTGTGGGACATTTATTAAACAACCATGATAATACATACCCAGTTACTAGACACCACCTATGGTAAAGGATTTGTCTCCGATTAACAACTACTCTTCTCTCAAGAATACATGCACTAAATAAGGATATAAAGGGGCTAAGCTTCATGACAGGCACCATGAGGTAGTCAGTTGGTCCAGACTTTGGAGCCAGTGTAGCATTTCTGGAAAAACATCAGGAAACTCTTAGGCCTACTTGAATCAGAATGGAAGAATATTTAAACTCTTCTTGAAATTTGTTTTTTTTTTTGTTTTGTTTTGTTTTGTTTTGTTTTGGGTTTTTTTTTTTGGTTTTTTTGTTTGTTTGTTTGGTTGGTTGGTTTTTTTTTTTTGTTTGTGCTTCTTTGTTTTTTTTTAATTTTTTATTAATTACACTTTATTCATTTTGTATCCCCCCATAAGCCCCTCCCTCCTCCCCTCCCGATCCCACCCTCCCTCTCCTTTCTGCATGCATGCCACTCCCCAAGTCCACTGATAGGGGAGGTTCTCCTCTCCTTTCTGAACTTAGTCTATCAGTTCTCATCAAAATTGGCTGCATTGTCCTCTACCGTGGCCTGGTAAAGCTGCTCCTCCCTCAAGGGGAGGTGATCAAAGAGCAGGCCAATCAGATTATGTCAGATGCAGTCCCTCTTCCCATTACTATGTAACCCACTTGGACACTGAACTGCCATGGGCTACATCTGTGCAGGGGTTCTAGATTATCTCCACGAATAGTCCTTGGTTGGAGTATGAGTCTCTGGGAAGTTCCCTGTGTTCAAATTATCTTGTTCTGTTGCTCTCCTTGTGGAGTTCCTGTCCCCTCCAGCTCTTACTATCTCCCACTTCTTACATAAAATTCCATTCACTCTGCCCATCAGTTGGCCATCAGGATCAGCATCTGCTTTGACAGTCTATACTGCAGAGGCTTTCAGAGGCCCTCTGTGGCAGGTTTCAAGGTTGTTTCCTGTTTTCTTCTGGCTTTCAGAGGCCCTTAGCAGCTAAACATTTGTTAATTATTTATAAAAGGTGTCAAATATAAAGAACATTGACTTATTATTGGGCCATCTTTAAGAAAAAGAATACTATCTCAATCTTTCAGTTTTCCAGTGTATGTCAGTGAATTGTGCTTCTCTTGTGAATGGTTGAAATTATTTTCCTCAATACAATATGGCTGTTTTCTAAGCTGTTGAATATTGTAGAGATAAATTCTGAATTTGTTTATAATTTTCTTCTGGACGGTTGGTTGTCATGAATAATATGCTCTTCTACCAACATTAAATAAATGGTTCTAGCTGTTCTTCATTCTAAACATATGAGGTGGTGGGTGTCGAGCAGTACGGCGTATGGCTTTGGTATATAGTATCTCTGTTTCTTATTCTTGTGTAGGTGTTCTTTGTAATTTTTTTTTTTTACATTTTTTTTGGTATCTTTATTTCTGAAGAAAGTATTTTTCTTTTTTGTATTTTTGTATTATTATTTTTATTAATTACAGTTTATTCACTTTGTATCCCCCCTGTAGCTCCCCCCCACCCCTCCCAATCTTTCCCAATCTTACCTTCCCTCCCTCTTCTCCTATGCCCCTCCCCAAGTGCACTGATAGGGGAGGTCTTCCTCTTCTTTCTTCTGCTCCTAGTCTATCAGGTCTCATCAGACTGGCTGCATTGTCTTTCTCTGTGGCCTGGCAAGGCTGCTCCCCACTCAGGGAGAGGTGCTTTGTAGATTTTGGATATCAATATGTTGTGTGTTGCTCTTCTCCATTTTTGACCCATTTTTTTTCACATTGCATTTTTTAAATAAAGAGTTCTTAGTTTGTAAAATCTGCCTATATTTTCCATTTCTGTCTGTTACATAAACTTTATTTTTGTTTAAGAAGTCTTTCATTTCCTAAGCTGATGAACAGGTTTTGTTTTTCTTTCAAATTTTACCTTTACTCCCTGCTTAGGCTTATTTAAAAGGCATTTGTGTAGTATTCCATTGTGTAAATGTACCACAATTTCTGTATCCATTCCTCAGTTGAGGGACATCAACCAAGCAGGAATAATGTCTTAGGCAGGATTACAAGGATAGGGCATTGACCAGATCTTGAGGGACAGTAATTAGCATCAAAACACAAGCATCAGACCAATCCCCAACAGTCTTCAAGATTCATTTGCCTTTCTGTCCCTGGACCTATCTTTTAACTGATCAGTTTCCTTTCTAATTGTTTTGAACTTGATACTAGTTATGCACATTAAACAGTATTTAAAACTTAATTTAATAATTTATTATTATTTATTTTATTTTTTTTTCTTATCAGTTACATTTTATTAACTCTGTATCCCGCTCCCTTATTCCCTCCCAATCCCACCCTCCCTCCCTCATCTCCACCCTGCCCCTTTCCAAGTCCACTAATGGGGGGGACCTCCTCCCCATTCATCTGATCCTGTTTTATCAGGTATCTTCAGGATTGGCTGCAAAGTCCTCCTCTGTGGCCTAACAGGACTGCTCCTCCCTTGGGGGGGTGGGGAGGTCAAAGAGCCAGTCATTGAGTTCCTGTTAGAAATAGTCCCTGTTCCCCTCACTATGGAAAACCAATTGGTTACTGAGCTACCACAGGCTACATCGGAGAAGAGGTTCTAGGTTATATTCATACATGGTCCTTGGTTGAATGTCAGTCTCAGAAAAGACCCTGTGCCCAGGGTCTGTGTAACATGGTTTTCCTATACTATATGGCTAATATCTACTTATTAGTGAGGACATACCATGTGTGACTCTCTGGGTCTGGTTTACCTCACTCAGGATACTTTTTAGTTCCAATCATTTGCCTGCAAATTGCATGATGTTGGGGAGGTTTGTTCAAGAGTGTGAGGAAGGATTGAGAGAGCCAGAGGGGTCAAGGACACCACAAGAAGACCGACAGAGTAAACTAACCCAGGCCCACAGGGGCTCACAGAGACTGAACCAACAACCAAAAAGCATGCATGGAATGCACCTAGGTTCCTTACATATATGTAGCAGATATGCAGCTTAGTCATAATGTAGGCCTCCTAGCAATGGGAGTATGGACTGTCTCTGACTCTGTTGCCTGCCCCTGGATACCTTTCTTCTAGCTGGGCTGCCTTGTCTGTCTTGACTAGGAGAAGATGAGCTTACTACTGCTGAGACTTGATTTTCCAGAGTAAGTTTTTACCCTTGGGGGAGGAGGTATGAGAGTGAGACTAGGAGAAGAAGACAGAGGGGAGATACAAATGGAAAAAAATAAGAGAAGTAATTCTCTTATAAAATAAAAAAAGAGTCAATGGGTATAAAGTAAATCAAAGAGTGTTTAGATGTATAATGGTAAGAAGTTCTGTAATTATATTATAATCTTAAAAGAAAAGAAAAAAGATTAAAAACATATATCATAATAGTTTGTCACATGTGAATATCCTGAGTAATTATCTCCCTCAATTCCAATACATAGTTTCCAGTTTATGATTAAAATTAATGATGATGATGATAACGCCAAACACACTAGCAGAGAGTATAAATGTGAAATCAAGCAATTATGTGACACAACTGGTTGAAGAAGGAATAAAAAAGAGAAGAAGAAAAAAGAGGAATCATTGTTGTCTTCCAAGGGTGTAGATCAATTATATGAAGAAACTAAATAGATGATAAACATAAACATACACAGAAAGAGAGAGAAAGAAAGAAAAGAGAAAGAAAGAGGGAGAGATAGAATAAACAGACAGGTAGAAGACTGAGAGATAATGATTCACAGAAAATGAATACATAGATAAACAAAGTGATGAAATTCATGTTAATGTTATGACTAGATGACTTAGAAATTAGTTTGAAGAATAACTATATTGCCATATTGCAGCAGTTGTGACAGAAGAGACTTAGAGCCGAACACTGACTATGGCCTTAAACAGACACAGGTCAATAACGACGAGCGTGACAAAGACAGTACAGGATGATTCAGGGAGCATAAAATCTAGAACGTGGACATGAGACTAACTACACTTACATGGAGTGTGTTTAAGAACCCAGAGCCTTTTGTTAGCTCTGGTCTCAAGAGTGATCCATGTAGATTTTTGTGTTTATTCATTCACTCAACCAATGGTCACATACAAATGAAATTTTATTACCATCAATCATTTTCTACAAGCTAATAAAGGTTATTATCTCCTTCGAATTCTGTGTTTAATTATGTTAACATCCTTCCGCCACTACAACAGATGTCTAAAAGAAAATTTTAATTAACAAAGTTATGTTGTAATTACAGCTATTTTGTCTTCCCATTCTATCTGCAACACCGAAATTCCAAAGTCTGAATCAAAACTAAATGAACTGGAAATAACACTTAAAAGTACCGGGAAAAAAGTCCTTATACTGAACAATTAACATAAAACAAAAAGAACAAAGGTATTTTATTAAACAGAGAAGACAAAAGCCTCATTGCTCTGTGTCCTCTGCTAAGTTAGTGAGTTGGCTAGAGAAAAAGAATCTCATTCCCTCTGAGAAGCATGTATGGCTTTCCCACCTGGTTCTCTTTCCCTCCTGTATTCATCCTGACCATGATTTCAATTTTATTTCTTTTGTTTTAAGCTCATGCACTAGCATAGCATTAGTTTTGGTGGAAATTCAAATATAGACAATGTCTGCTGGAATCTTCATTGTCATAGAAATCCTCTAGTATTTCATACATAAATTTCTCTTCAGTAGCACTGCAGTTAGACATCAGATGGTCAAAGTACATAATAATGGTTATGTGATATATTCTACCCCATCCTTACTTGGAGAGAAGTCAGCTTTTCTGCACTTCTGTGCTTTTGTTTTCATCACTTCTTTAGCCTGAGTTTACAAGCACAAATACAGAACCCATTGTGAAATGATAACCCCTGCCCTTACCACTCCATATGCTACTGCTATGCTACACACCGGATGTGTGGCCAATTGAACTTACTTGAGAAAAAAATTACACAACAGATCCCATTCTGATGCCACATAATTCAGGAGACGATGGTGGCTACGTGTATCACATCCACTAATTTCTTCTCTAATTTCAGCCTCAGCTGCGGTGGGCAGCAGCAGCCAATTCCTACTGATTCATCCAAAGCTTATGCATCCCTGTCATTCTCTGCTCTCTGCCAAAACCATTCTCCAACGCTCTCGAGTCTACTTGCCTTACTCAAGAGCAGGCCATGGTTGAAGGGGTCAAGTCTTCATCAGGAGCTCCTATTGAGAGAGCATGTTGCCCCCTGTTCTTGAGGTGATTGCCATGGACTTGCGTGGATGCTCCGAACTCTACAGAGTAACTGGTAGAATCGAGGGAAGGCTGCCCAGAGCCAGAGCCTAGACAGTATGCCTGGATGCTGGCATGTATTTTGTCCCAGACTTGGCTCACCTGCTTCTTCATTTCTGATTTTGGCATCACTAACATATATAATTAGGTCCTTTTCTAGGATTGTGGTTCCTAATGAATCCAAGAATCAGAGAAAACTTCTTTATCAATTTATAATTTTTAAAATAGGGCTTGGCAACTTTTTCCTGTAAAAGGGAAAATTAGAATACTATATATTTCATGAAGACTTTGTTACTGGTAATCAAACCTTCCATTTTAGTGTAGGCAATATATAATGAATGCACGTGATATTATTCCACTAAAAATTTACTTTAAGAAGACCAAATTCTACGCTCAGGAGTTGGTTCCAAAGATAAGCGCATAGGCCAGGCATGTGAATGACTTGAATTTGGTCCCTGAACCTCATATAAAAGCTGCACACAGTGGGCCCTCACCGGTAACACCAAGGTGGGAGGTAAGTCAGGAAAATTGACCCAGAATTTCAAGGTCAGCCAGCCTGGAGTACGAAGCAAGGTCAGCCAGCCTGGAGTACGAAGCCAGGCAGAAATAACGAGGAAGACGGGAACTGAAACTAGAGCTGTCCTCTGGCCTCGTGCACATGTGGTCATATTGCATACCTCACGTGCCTTGTGTGTATACGTGTAATTAAAATAGACAATAACTAATGATTGGCTGGTATTCCTCTTTTGTCCATGAAATGATTGTCCCTATGAATCTGCTAAATTCTTCCTCAGTGCACTAGAGTCTGCTGCATTAGAATGCATGTTATTCTCCTTGAATGTAAATACCTTAAAATAGTTGATAAACTTAGTAGTTATCTTCTTGTTAAAATGATTATATAAATTCACTATTCTTAGAAGTATTTGAGATTTTTAACTTCAAGTCCAGAAGCACTTCTTAAACTACAACAATTTAGCTTTCTTCGATGAGACCAAAGTTCTTTATTTGCAACTTCAACCAAATGTCCTAAAAAATACAGTATTGAATCTATTCATATTTTTATTACAATGTTAAAATTTTAATTTTTGCTGGTAAGTCATTAAATCTAGCAGTATATCTCAATAACCACCATGGTTTAACATAATGAAATCTAAACACCTAAAGAAGATAAATAAGAAAGGGGACACGGGGTAAGATGATCAATCCTCACTTAGAAAGACAAATGGGATGTGCATTGGACGTATAACAGGAGTCTACCGCAGAAGGCATCTGAAAGACTCTACCTAGCAGTGTTTCAAAAGAGATACTAAGACTCATAACCAAACCTTCAGCAGAGTACAGGGAATCATATGAAAGAAGGGCAGTTAGTATGAGGTGGAAAGGATAGGAGCTCCACAAGGACCAAACATATCTGGGCACAGGGGTCTTTTCTGAGACTGACACTCCACCAAGGACCATGCATGGAGATAACCTAGACCTTCTGCTCAGATGTAGCCCACGGTAGCTCAGTAACCAATGGGTTTCCCATAGTAAGGGGAACAGGGACTATTTCTGACAGGAACCCAATGGCAAGCTCTTTGACCTCCCAACCCCCCAAGGGAGGAGCAGTCCTGCTAGGCCACAGAGGAGGACTTTGCAGCCAGTCCTGAAGATACCTGATAAAACAGGGTCAGATGAAAGGGGAAGAGGTCCTCCCCAATCAGTGGACTTGGAAAGGGGCAGGGAGGAGATGAGGGAGGGAGGGTGGGACTGGGAGGGAATAAGGGAGTGGGATACAGCTAGGATACAGAGTTAATAAAATGTAACTAATAATAAAAATAAATAAAATTAAATTTAAAAAAGTATGAATACTAAGCAAAGAAAAAAAGATGCTGTTTTAAATAATCCAGTCTTAAGCACTGTAGAGGGAAACAATTGTCAAGAGTCATCTTCTTGTAGGTTGGCTGTGAAGTCAAGGCCCTCTCCGATTATCTGTGAGTTGTTATCATACCTTTGTCGAGTCAGACTATGCCTAGATTTACATGTAATTCCTACAATGGGAATCATAGGATCACATTTCTTAAAGCTAGAATAAAAATAATTGAGGCTCAAATTAATTTTGTAAATAATACTTTTCTCCTATTAAGTAAAATTGAGAGAATTATTGAATATAGGCAATCTTCTTGAATTCACCTTTATTAAATATTAAATAAATATAATAATATTAAATAAAATATATGAGAAAACAAAAAATGATCTTTATTCTTAAAGTGGTAAAAATTATCATAGTTTACTAAACATCTCAGGATTTTCATATGCAGTGAGGTGAACTAGGTTATGTACTAATTTCAGTAGTAAATGCCATGGTTCAATAGATCCATAGACTAAATAACTTTATATCATTTGCTCTATAAATGGAACAAAATGATAGTTTTAAAAAGAAAGTAAACGGTTATTTAAAAATAAATCATCTAATACTTTGTTGAATCTATAAACATAAAGTAAATGCATTATATAGTTTGTATCAAAACTTTCTGAAACTCAAGATGATTTAAATTAATTTTATATGCTGCCTTTGAAGTGGCAGTTAATGGCTGCAGGAAATAAATCATCATTCAGCTGAATAATCTTTCAGAAAGTCAGTAACATCAAGTTTGAGTTAGAAATTGCTTACTCTCTTCTTTTATAGCTGATAAATTTGGGGGTTAATCACCTTTTAATTTCTTTGAGATTATAACATAATCAAAATACTCTTTCTTTCTCTTTCTTATCTCCAAACTCTCCCATATACCCTGCCCATTGTGCTTCAAATCATGGACTCCTATTTCATTAATTTTTTATATTTATTGGGGTTGTTATTCTAAAGTGATTGCTATAGAAACTTAATCACAATTTTTCATTACCTACTCATCTACTGAATTATATGCTTTTATTTTCCCATGTTTTTATAATCTTACCTTTCAAATTTTGTTGACCTTACATTTGAAAATGTAATTTTGAGAGGAAATTTTATGAAGGAATTCCACTTGAAGACATGGAATTTCATAATAAATAAAGACATTATAAGAATTTTTCTTCACATTCCAACAAACCCAAGCTTTTATTCAAATCTTAAACCATTCATGAGAAAAGAAAATATACATTGCATAAATATAAAATCCAGAAATAATTTATTCTGAGGAATTAACAAAATGTTTGAAACTGTAAAATTGCTGCAGAGTTAGAATTTCTGGTTTATAAATTCATTTTTATGTTCACTTTTTTGAGAAAACTGTGGACACGTTAAACTGCTTACACTCACTTTTTATAGGAGTATCTCCAAAATGAAAAGAAAAATTTGCAGTACTATTTGGCTGGCAAATGTATCTAAAATATGATAACTGTAAAAGCAGGTAAAAGGTCATAATTATAATTTTCCCAGTGAAATCTGTGATTGATCGCCACATATTTAGAAAATTCAGCATTTTTTAACCATTCAAGATTTTAAGGTTAATTTTTTTTTTTTTTACCAAAGAAGAAAAGCAACAATTCAATCATTTGCTAAAACTGTGTATGTAAGGCACACACATGCTAATAACCCTTACATTTAAGGAAGAGAGAAAATAAAAGGTTTCTTCACCCTAAACATTCAGAAGAGAGGTCCTATTAATTCAAGGTCTCTTACCCTTTCAAAGGAAATCATCTAAAATTTTATGCGGCCGTTTAAATGATTGCTTTGGGAAATTTATATGGTAGTCATGGGAACAAGTAAAGAAGTCAAGGAAACGTTGATCATTTTAATAGTCTGCGAGTGATCCATCCAATTTGTAAATACCTTGGACAACTCTTCTAGGTCATGAATGATCAGAAAAGACATTTATGCAAAATTAATGAAATAAAATACAATCTCATTAGTAGCTACAACCCCCTAAAGTTTTTTAATTGGTTGCATTCTCTGTAAATACTCAAGCTTTAAAAGAGAGAGAAATGATGCCTTCTCCACAGGGTTACTGCATGCCTAGAGTAAAGGAATTTTCTCTTTGTTGATTCAGAACTAATTCTCCTGCTTTTTTGTTTTCTAACATTTAATTTCCATGAATACCACTTCTGAACAAAGCACTCTTCAATGATTTCATCAATACCTAGAAGGATATGCAAAAGTCTCACTGAAGCTGCTAAATATTTTACCCTCATTAACACCAAAACCAGCTTCCTCACATGAACTATGTTGTAGGCCACATCTGCCACTTAGCTTTTTAGGGAGGGCGAAATGGATTGTATAATTGAAGTCACTGGCACACAGCACTAAAACAGCGAATGTTGACAACATTCTCATTTTATGACCATAATCTAGATTTTTTTTTTCCTAGATTTTTTTTTCCACACACAAAGCCCTGAAATAAAGTTTCTTCTTGCACCATTTTTCTGGCCTGTTTCTTCACTGGCCAGGTCAGTATTGAGTCTAGCAAGAACTGGCTATATTCGTTGTTGCTGCTGTTTTGTTTTTTGTTTTTCTCTCTCTCATGATTTCTTTTTAAACAAACTGTCTCTACAATGTCTTGCAGAGACATATTAAAATGCAAATATACCTGAGTGCATACATCTGAACATTATCTCATAGCTTTCATCACAACTGACCATAAAAAGGCCAAGAAGTTAAGGATGCAATGCACTCTTGGGCCAGGTTGGCAATCTTTCTGTGAAGACCAGCCCTCAGTAGCCTCATGGTCTCTGTGAATAGACTAAGCTAATTTGGTGGCATGGTTTAACAGGAGAGTAAAGTTTCTGTGGTTTGTATAGACTGACCAAAACGCTAAATGGCAATGGTAACTTTGCCTTATGGTAGATGTCATTTTCATGATGTGCCACTAAATGAGGCAGAGATATCCAACCTTGGCTACAGCATGGTTTCCACTGGACTTCAGACTAGAAGAAAGCTCTGCTTGCAGTTGCGGCTCATGGAACTCCACCTCCCTCCTACTCAGTCCAAAGCCATGTCAAAGTCTACTCAGAGCAACTCCTAAGAATGTCAGGAAACTTGAGGTGCAGCTTCTGAGCTCTGGTGCTTCTTTCACCCCAACTTCTGCAGATTTTTCTTTTAAATAATTGCCTTATTAACCTTTGGCCAGACAGATATTTCAGTTACACTGTCTCAATAGCCTCCTCATCCATCTCCTATCCCCCATCCAATGTCATCCACCTTAATCCTCCTCAACTGGTCTACCTTCCACACATAATCCCGTGGTACTTGCTTTCATTCTTCATTTGGGCCTTTTCATGCCATCAATGGAGTCTTTCTCCAATCCTAACCCATGCTAACCCATTGTGGTATCCTCCTTCTAGTGCCCTCCTTCCTCCTCTCCTCCTGACTGTCTCCCGCAATTCTTCTATCCCCAAAAGCCTGGGAACCCTAGCCACACCTACCCCACTCTGGCCTGCCCAGGTATAGGCCATTTAACGAACCAATCAGGTTCCGGCGGGCAGTAAACACAACTTGAGAGTCAGTAATTAACATTCGACCAACCTCCAGCAATTCCCCTTTTCTGTCTAAATAAAAAGGCCATTTCTTATATAGCAAAAATAAAAGAATCACCCATAACCTTTTCATTCATTCAAATCAAGAGATGTATTTTGGATTGAAAATAGTGACATGATAAATGAAACTCACGCAGATTTTGGATGGTGCTGCAGACTTGAGGCTTTCTCTTAGTTTGCTAGAATCCTTTCATCACTATGGAAGTGACCCAGGCTTCCTTAGAAGTTGCCATCCCTGTTCTGCCAGTGCATCCGTGCGTGCTCTCCCTCTCATCCCTATCAACTGACACCGGCCCTCCTCATCTGCCTCTTTCCCAGGTTTATGACTCTTTGCTTTCATTCACAATCCATTTAATTTCACCAGAGCCATCTCTGTGACCATTAGCTATGAAACTGTCCATAGGAATCCACTGGAGTTGCCAATGGGCTCACAGCTGAGGACACAGCTACACCCATCTCTGTCAGGAGCAAATAGTAGAACTGTGAGGAGCAGGATCTCCTTGGTCCCTCCTTCAGTTTCTCTTTAATAGCACAGGCCAGCAGCTCACAGAAGATACAGAGTTCCTCCCCCGTGAGGAGGGAGACACAGTCTTCATAGTGTGCCTGCTTGGTGTTGGCTAGATTCTGGAAATAAGGTTTGGCAGGCATGTTCAGAGACTGAAAGATGGGCTGCATGTTATTTATGACTCTCTTCTCACTTTCCAAACACATTTCCCTTTTCCGATCACACTCACTGGCTGACTCCATGAGGAGTATGAGCCTGGCACGTCACGCGGCTTGATTTTCTAAGATCCTACAGAAAGTCATGCCCCAAATGGTAGGTGGCTCATTTCCTTCTATGTTATTCACAGATATAAACCACAATTAGAAAACTGAAACATTTGAACGTTCTTCCCCCAAAAAAAGTTTAAAAATTCTAATGTGATGGCATTTGTTTTCAAAATGCTGAGGACATTGTAGACAATTTACCACACATCATTTTTTAGAAGCCTCCACATCTATAAAAGTGTCTAGTTTATGACCAAAACCCAAGCAACTACCAACAGCTATATTGATTGCTTCCTGTAAATTTTTCCTTTCAATCTCTAATTCATTAAAGAAGCGTTTAGACTGATAAGGTCCATGAATTTCATGGTCTTGGATCTTCCAGCAGAAAAACATAAACAACAGGTTTTTAAATGTCCTAATGTGAATGGATGTCACTTCAAGTTAAAAACATTGATTATATGAAACAGTCAATGTGGATTCACAGACTATTTTTACATTTTGGGGCATCTTTGGTCGATTCTGCATGAGGGATTTAGAAAGAAAAGAAAGACGCTTTGTTTAGATACTCGTATATTTCTGTTGGGAAGTATTATAACAACAACAACAACAAAAAACTACTTTTTTTTCTTAGAACAGAACAACTAACTGGAATTTATATCTATTTTCACATATACAAAAAGCAAATGATATTTGAGCTTTAAAACATTCACTTGTTTCCAAAAACCACATAAATCTTCACCGTGTACCTCACAGGCCGCCATTCAGAAAAACAAGTCAGTGCTTCAATGCTTCTGAATTCCTTTGCCCTGTCTCATTGTTATACTCTGCATATACGAAATTGTTATTCGCTAACTGCTCTATCCTCCTCAGTAGTACTGTGTTCTCTAATGCCCCACACTCACAGTTTCTTCATACGATCAAGATTTTACCTAACACACAAATACTAAATGAAATATTATTTGCTCCTGACCTTCTCTGCTGAGCTAGGACTACTGATGCCAGTTCAATGACAGTAAACAACTCAGTAAGTGATGAAGGAAAACTGTAACATTAGGCATTCAAATTCAATAGCAAGTTTGGACACTTTGATTCAGTAATGGTTTTGAAAAACATTTACTCTAATTGTTAAAAAAAATAAGAATAAATGATAAGCCAAATGAATATGTATCCTAAATATTCTTTGCAATACCCCTTCTCATAGTAAATGGTGTGTGTGTGTGTGTGTGTGTGTGTGTGTGTGTGTGTGTGTGTCTGTGTCCCAAAAATTAAAAAAATATATAGAATCAATGGATTTTGATAGACACACACTGGTCAGAAGATGAAAAAAATCCAAGTCTGAAGAATGTGCATCCTGGGAAATGTTTACAGTATGAAGCTAAGATCAAACCAGACTTCAGCTCAGCATCTGCACTGTGTTTACATCCTTGTCAAACTATGTGTGTATATCTCCAGGAAATGGAAACAATTAAGGAGCACAAATTCAAACTGAGTAGTGAAATATTTGAGATGAAAGTTCTTTTAAAAGTTTCCATATTATTCTGTTGCTCAAATTTTAAGAACTACTATGTTTGTCTAGAAATGAACTGATAGTTTAATTTAGATAAAGGTAATGGTAGGGAGCTCAGTACACAAACCTCCATCATGAAGTAACACATATGTAGCCCTCTGCATCTGGGGTTCATTTCCTTGGAGGCCCCTCTTCTCTTGAGGCTCTGTCACCCCCAGGGAATTCCCTTTTTGAGAACTTCATCCCTGTTTGTATTCGATCTTCAATCTTTGATGTTTAATCCCTCACACTGTGTATTTGATCACCTAAAAAGTAAGAATAATGATAAGCCAAATGAATAATGTATGTCCTAACTATCCTTTATAACATCCCTTCTTATAGTAAATGGTGTGTGTGTTGATGTGCATGCACGCATCTATGTACATGTGTATGCATACCTTAAATATTAAGAAAAATGGAACCAGTGGATTTTGATAGACACATACTGCTACAACACTAAAGAATGTGCATTCTGGAAATTATATGTATGATCACCTAGGTTTACCTAGATTGATCACCCAGGTCTTGTGTGTGTGTGTGTGTGTGTGTGTATACATATATATGTATGATGTATGTATATGTTCTGAAATGGTTGCACTGCTCTAAGGGAAAACAGAGGGGTGAGGGAATAATGGTTTACTTCCATTCTCTTTTGGACCTGTAGTTTGAGTCTTGCTAGCCTTTCCTTCTAGGTCAAAGGATGGTTCTAAATCAATACAGGGCTATTAAACCGAGACTTGCTTGCCTGCCTTAGTAGGCATTCTAATGAGGCCTTCTACCAAGGTACCTTATATCTCTTGTCATAAACCTTCACTGTCAAATTAGTAAGAGGATCCCTGATATCCTAGTCCTTGTGAGGAACTTGGTCACTTTTCCTGAACTAAACTTTGTCAAGGTCACAGGGATTGTGGAGGAATGTAAAATGTGGTGATTCTTCATTTTTTTTTTTCTGATTTGTCTTCTTAGGGTTTCAAAACATTTTTTAATTTATTTGTACTTTATTCATGATACATCCCTTCCTACCCTTCCCTCTTCCCCCCTTGCCTCTTCCTCAGAAAAGGGGAGCTCCCTTTCACATCTAACTCAGCTCAGCAAGTTGCATCAGGACTGAGCCTGTCCTCTTCCCCTGTGGCCTGCAAAGCAGTCCTGCTAGGAGAAAATGAACAAAAGGCTGGCAAGTGCATACAAACTAATGCGGTCCCCACTTCCCTTACCAGAGGACCCACATGAAGCCTAACCTGTCCATCTGCTATATCTTTGTAGGAGACCTAGGGCCAGTTCATGCAATGTCCTTGGTTGATGCCACAATCTCAGCAGCCCCCTCTGGGCCCTGGTTAGTTGGCCCTTTTGTTCTCTTTGTGGAGCTCCTATCATCTTCAGCTCCTTTCCTCTTTCCTCCCACTTTTCCACATGACTCCCTAAGCATCACCCAGTGTTTGGCTGTGTTTTGAGGCATCTGTTTTGAGGTACTGCTGGGCAGAGCCTCTCAAAGGACAACTCTGCAAGCTTAGCGAAGTATCATTCATGGTGTCAGGGTTGCACTTGGCACAGGGTTGGTCTTTGGTTAGACGAGGCATTGACTGGGTTGTTCCTCGGTTTCTGTTCTATCTGCTCTATCTTTATACCTTCATCCTTGCATCCTTTATGAGATTGATCCAGGATGGACTATAGACCCAAAGTTCAGTTGCAAAACTAGACTATAAGATAAGAAAAAATATAGAAAATTTTGGATACATGGCTACAATTGCTTAGGCACATCAGCTGTGCTAACTGATTTGTAAAAGAAATAATTGATAGTGTGTGGGTAATTAAATTTAAATGTGCTAGCCTATTAAGGATAATCAAGAGAATAACACTAGTCACACACTGAGAAAAATGTTTGCTAAAAACATTTGAGAACGGATTATTATAAAAATAGACAAAATACTCCTACACCCCAACAATATAAAATGAACACCCTAATTTTGCAATAGGCAAAGGAATGAGCATACACCTTGCCAAAGAAAGAATGAAGATAGTAAATGATCACAGAAAACATTCTTTTCTTATGTCCTCCTGAAAATGCAAATTAAAACAATAGGATCCTGCTGTACATCTATTAGAAAGAAAAAATCCAGAGCATTAACAATGCCTCATGCTGGCACAGAGATGAAGCAATGGAAATTCATTTGGTCCTGGTGAAACACAGAAAGCTTCAGATACTTTGGAAAATAGTTTGTTTGCTTCTTATAGAGGTAAGGTTCCCATTATCTTACAGTCTGGAAGTCATGCTTCTTAGCATTTACACAAAATAGTTGGAAAATTGTGTCTACCTAAGATGGCCGTGAAAAGAGCAGCAGAAAACATATAATAAAATTATATGTACATTCACACAACGGTATATGGATCAGTATTAAAAATGAAATGAGCTATAAGGTTAAAAATAAGTTTGGAGGAAAGGCTAATACAGATTCCTATCTGAGAGAATGCAGTCCTAAGGTTGTATGCTGAATAGTTCCAACTGGAGAGTAATCTAAAAGAGGGAGCACTCTAGGGTCGTAGAGGTCTCAGACATTTAGGTTTAGATAAATAGGGGAAGAATGAGAAATGTGGGGTGGAGGACTGGGAATGTCCGATGTGATACGCTACAGTGGTGGGTGTGCAGCGGACATTTCAACACCCATGTATCAAAGCACGCCAGGAATGAGCCTGGGCATACTCTGTGGGACTCTGGAGCACTCTCGCATGTTTATTATCAAACAGATATGTCGTGCAGGATGTTAAAAATGAGGGAGGCTACAGATGTGGAGGGGGGAAGCTATACGGAAAAATTTTCTGTCCTATTTGCTATGAACGCAAAGCTAACCCTTAATAAAATTTAGCTGAAAGAGGACAGGATTCTATGTTTAAAACAGATGGAAGCTTGAAGGATAAGAGCTATTTCCCAAAACTAGCTAACATCACTAAATGGTAGTTTTTATTTTAGCAAAACACTTTACAATACTTTGTAAATTAATTAATTTATTCATTTATTACAATTTATTCACTTTGTATCCTCACTGTAGCCCCCTCCCCCATCTCTTCATAGTCCCACCCACCTTCCCTCTTCTTCCCCTTTACCCTTTTCCTAGTCCCCTGATAAGGGAGGACCTCCTCCCCTGTATCTGACCTCAGCCTATTAGACCTCATCGGGTCTGACTGCATCATCTTCCTCATGAAACTGTCGATACATTATTTAACCCTTTTCCCCAAAAATTTCAATTCACTAAAATGTCATGTACATATTTATTGATTACTTCATAGTATTTTTCCACTTAAAAGTTGAAATGTTTTCAATAATGATATTTAATGATAACTAAAACATTTTCTATATATTTTGATTATTGAACTATAATGATCAAGATCTTTCTCATATTTAAATTGACTGAACTTCTCCCTAAGTGAATGAATGAATGATCAAATGTTTTCACCATTCCCTAGCACAGTAACTACATAGGGCTTCTACCAATTTAATAAGCCCAATAGTTTATGACCATACTGTGGAGTGCTAATAAAAAAATTACTTGAGAAAACTCATTATGACTTATGTAAAAATATGATTGCGGAAGATACACAGTACACTTAACTTCTCAGTGAGAACACTGACCATACACTCATGAACGAAATGGGAAATCATGGGATGTTCTACCTAGACCGTGGCCAGCCATGCCTAAAGCAGGTAGCTATCAAGAACATCAGCCAATCACCTTATCATATTCTAGTGCCTCTTCTTAAGGTAGGATTCATTTTACATGGAATTAGCTCACGTGTATTCCTATAACAAGGGGGGCACTTTGAGAAAAGTCTTGGCCCTGGCTTAGTGTGTTATAATGCCAAACCTCCAGGGATAAAAAGATGAACTGGTTCAATTTGAGTTATCCTAATGAGTGTCGTACCAACATACCCAAATTCTAAAGCTGGTAGGTTGTCCATCAATCAATGTAGAGTCTCCACACTAAAGAGATTCCCATCACCAATTCTACCTGGGGACAAACATGTTCCAGTAAGATGGAGACAAACTCACCATTTCCTGAGATGCTCCGACTTCCTCTTTCCCATCCCCGCAAAACAATACACCTTTATTGTATGAGATTAACTCTTCCAATGGCCTCCCAAAATTACAATGTAATATTTCAGCTCATCTGTCTCTGGAGAAGTGTGTAAAACAGCGACATCATGTTACATACGCCTTAGTTTGTTAATGAATAGCGAAGGTTCATTATCAACTTCCCTCCCACTTGAAGAGCCATGCGATAAATTCTTCTGAGTTTGGACTCACTGGCCATTTCTAGTAATTGGGAATGATCTCTCAAATGATGGTTATTTGTCTCAGCACCATCGCATTCATCCCAGTTGTCAAGAAACTGTTAATTATTCTGATGCTTCATTAAGCTATCACCTATCTCCTGCCATTCTGCCCTTGTTTTCACATTATGAATTTTTATAGTATCTGTAATATATCAGGATTGCAAATACACATTATGTTCTTTATAATGATGAATCAGAGGCATGTTTCTGAGTGATTAATATATGTTCATCCATATATTAAGATGATCCTAAGACATCAACATCTATTAGAAATAGATAAAATACAGTATGAACAGAGAAGAAAAATATCAGTGGAATGTTACAAAAGAATGGTATGCCTCTTTTAAAACCAACTATATTACTTCTGCATATACATACTAAAAGGAAATGAAATCATTATCTCAGGAAGCCACCTGCATGCCTATGTATAATGCAGCTTGACAAACCATGAAATCAAAAATAAATAAATAAAATAAAACTATTTAGAGATGAACAAATGGGCAAGAAAATGAAACAATATTAAGCCATAAAAAGAATTAAATCCTACTTATGGCATGGGAGGTCTTAAAGGTCATTGTGTTAATTGAAATAAGCCACACACAAAAAGAGAAGTACCATGTGTTCTCACATATGTATGGAAGAGAAAAGAGTTGATTTCATAGAAATGGAGAGGGAGATAGTCACAAAAGTCTAGGAATGGAGTAAGGAGAGGAGAGTAGAAGGAGTTAGGAAAATGGGTTCTGGAACAGTTATTTGGAAAAGATCATTTTTCATGCTCTTCAGTGATATAGAGTCTATATTTTACAACACTGTATCATGAAGAAAAAACAGAAAAAGAAGTGCTCTTCAATGATGTATAGTCTATATTTTACAATACTGTATCATGAAGAAAAAACAAATAGAAAAAGAGCCATAGGTCCTTGGCCCAGCAAGATGGCTCAGTGGGTAAGGGTACTTGGTACACAAGCCTAACTGTTTGTGTACAGCCTCTGGAATCTATATGAAAGTAAAAGGGAAAAACTGACCCCCAAAATTGTACACACACACAAATACACAGACACACATACATATACAGAGACTCACATGCACACACATTTGAAAAAAATAAATACAAATGTTGTTAACCAAGAAATGACAGACACTCAAGGAGATGAAAAACATAATGGCCCTGACATAAGCCTTACATAGTGCAAATGTAGTCAGTGGCCACACAACAGTCCATGTAGGGTACAGCTATTGGCTATCACTGCAAGTGACTAAATTTCTTTTTAATTAATTAATTTATTTATTTTTAAATATTAGTTATAGTTTATTAACTTTGTACCCCAGCTGTAGCCTGCTCCCTCATTTCCTCCCAACCCCATCCTCCCTCTCTTATCTCCTCCCTGTCCCTTTCCAAGTCCATAGATAGGGGAGGTCTTCTCCCCTTCCATTTGACCCTATATTATCAGGTTTCTTCAGGACTGGCTGCAATGTCCACCTCTGTGGCCTATTTAAATCTGAAATAAGTAGAAGTTGGGAACAACTGTTTGCAACAGCTAGTAAATGACACACACAAGGTATGTAAGATAATTCTGTATAGCCATCGCCTGGCTGGCACTGTCATTGCATCTGAGGAACTTGGTCTCCTATGAGCACATGTTAGAGAGTTCAAGAAAACAAAGCTGGCTTCATTCGTTTACTCTTGTTGTAGGTCTGTTGTCTTTGCTTGGAAGTCAGCTTTTGAACCTCCAGTGTCAGGTTGATTCTCTTCATCCTCTGTGTTTTGCCCCATGTCAGCCTTTTTCAGAGGTAATACCTAACAGGAAGACACAGTACTGCCAGGAAGTAGAGAAGCCGGGAAGTGCAGCTTGCAGCACTGACCATCCTAGCAAACGGCTTTCGACGGCAGAAGAAACTTGATATGTTACCTCCATGAGTGCCTTCATTTTATGAATAAAGATTAGGTAATGAGAGAGACAGAGCCATGTTTCTCAGAGTACCCCAGCTGGGAGGACCTGGGGAATATGTCTTTGGCTTCAGTCCCAGCAATGTTCCAGAATTTTTTGATGTGTGTCTTTAATTTAAGACACAAAGCAAATGGCAACAGAATTTGTTAAAATTTATCAAATGTGAAAATTTCAGGTTTAAATATTAGAAATTCAAATAAAAACAGGTACAAGAAACCTGTATATATTTTTTTTTTAAGCATCTCGGGTAAGGCTTAGACTCCACCATGTTTAAGAACTCTGGCTTATATCTGAGCTCCCTATGGCAGTGGTTCATTTCTCTGTAGCCCCAGTGCCTACAGACCATATGGAAGAGAGGGAAAGTTTAACAGTGAGGGAACCCGTAAACCCGAGTTCTAAAAATACCCTCTTCCTTCATTTGTTTGTTTCTGGCAAAAATCCTGCCAAATTTGCTTTTACTGAACTATTATGAATTGTTATCTTTGAATTGTTATGTTTCCGCATTCTTTATATGTCGCGCTTTTCAATGCAAGGCTCAGATCAAACTTTTTCAAGACAAAGAATCTCAGCTTCAATGAAATCTCCAGAAACAGAGCTGAAGCAGGGAAAGGAGCAGCTGCCTGCATTGTCATTGTTCATCCTCCGTGAGATGTAACTCCAAACCCAGGCTGGACTCATTACTTAGAAGGAGGTCTTTAGGTAATTATTATATCACCATCTTTATTTATGAGAAAAATAGTAAGTCAATTTAACTTCTTAGATCTAGAGACAGGATTTTTTTTTCTACATTTGTTGAACACGATATTCTATAAAGGAATATTTTAGTAAGTGAAAACACCAATTTGATATAGAAAAATTAAGTTCATTGACCTCTAAAAATTAATATGTACTAAAAACAAGGATCTATTCGGTAAGTTATATTTTTAAAATGCCATCTGAGGAAGCTACCTTACTTAACTAACATGGTAGGAAGGAAATCTACATGCAAGATACTGGCATCACGATTATTTTTTCAATTTTGTCATGTAATTCACAATTTCCTCATTCCATAAAGGCTAGAATGAACCTTGCTATAATCTAGCCTTGCCATGTTATCTGCTAGAAAGCCACATGTGTATCTCACAGCACATGGCCTCTGCTTTCCAACTCTAATTCACATAATCTTGTTATCTTGTTCTGTACGAATTACAAAAGCCCATTTCGGTGGGGTAATTGCAGGTGAGTGATATTGAGGACTGAGAAAATGTAGATGATTCAATTTAGCAAAATGTTACAGCATGATTCATATTTGTGGATTGTGAAAATGCTTCGAGGAGATTGAATTAGCAGAAAAGGGACCTTTTAAGGGGCTCAGAGAAAAGAATCTCTTAGGAGAATAATTTTGTAATGAATTAAGTTATTTGTGGATCCAAATGAGCATGCCTAAAAACTTAATATAACAACAACAAAAGAATGGTACAAAAAAACAGACAGTAAGCATACAAGCCAGATCGGTTTTGACATCTGACAAGCAATAATCATTCTGAGAGTAATTGTGAAAATGTAGGATAACTGTCCTTCTAAGTGATGAATTCTGCCTACAGTATGACATGATTATCCAGAGAGTCAGATAAAAGTAAAAATACTAATTAGAAACACATTTTTCTGCTTTACTGTGATAATTGTTTTAGCTATATAATTAAGCATTCTCCAGTTTGTAATTTTGCTTTTAGAATAATTATTGATTTTTCTGTTTATTTGTATGGGTTTTATTGTTGTTACTTTGACATAGACTATGTAGCCCAACTATTTGTCTTCTTTTCATTCTTCTTCTTCCATTATATTTTTTAAGTAAGGATTCTCTCTATACCCTCACTGTACTGAAACTCACTATGCACCTCAGGATGACTTTGAACTCATGGCAATTCTTCTGCCTCAACCTTCCAGAGGTCATGTACCACCATGAACAACTGGTTTTTTGTTTGTTTGTTTTATCTTTTACTGAATACAGATTTTTTTCATACAATATATCCTGCTTATGGTTTTTCCTCCCTCTACTCCACCAGTTCCTCCACATTTTTCTATCATGTGGTTCCACTCTTTTCCTGTCTTTCCTTAAGAAATAAACGGGCATCTAAAATGAAAATAACAAAAGCAAACACATTGGAATAGGACAAAACAAACAAAAGAGCAAAACTACCCTAAGAAAAGACACAAGAAACAGAGATGCAGAGCTCCACTCATTAGTGAACTCTGAAATCCTATAAAAACACAAACCAGAAGCCATAATACATAGAGGAAGGATCTGCAGGGTAAAAAAAAAATAATAAAATAAAATAAAAAGCAAAAATAAATTTAAAAGATTAAAAAAAATCGTTGGCATGATATTGTGAAACACAGAACCTCCAATGGTCCATTGTGGTTTTTTGTTTGTTTGTCTGTTTTGTTGTTGTTGTTGCTTTTGTTTGCTTGTTTGGGCCATCTACTGCTGGACATTGGGCCTACCCTTAGGAGAAGTTTGTTTTCCCAGTGAGACTTCCTTAGAGAAACATAAGTTTTTTTTACTTACAAGTAGCTGTCAGTTGGAAATAGTTTCTGACTTAGGGTGGGGTATGTCTCTCTTCCTCTCAGCTCTAGGACCCCGCCCGCTGCAGGTCCTGGCCTATTGTTCCAAAGAGTTCTCTGAGCCCTGAGGGGAGTTTAATTAAGACATCCCATTTATGGCTAAGCGTTCCAAGGTCTCTAAGGCTATGCTTGTCTGGCTGTGGGTCTATGTATTAGTTCCCATTTGTTGCAGGAGAGAGCTTCTCAGACAGTGGCTGAGCAAGGCTCTGATTTATGAGTATAGCAAATTAGGAGTCATCCTTTTGCTACATACCTTCAGTAGGACAGTCCTATTTGGTTTTCCCCTAGCTTCCTGGGCTGTCTAGTCTCAGGTTCTCGGTCACCCAAGCAGTGTAAGATATGGGTTCCATCTCCTGCAGTGGGCCTTACGTCAGACCAGATTTTGTTTGTTACTCCCACAAGCTTTGATTCACCATTGTATTAGCATGTCTTACAGGCAGGAGGAAATTGTTGTAGACAGAAGGGTTTGTAGCAGCGTTGGTCCTTTATGTTGCTCCTTTGAAGCCTGTAGACCCCTTTCTCACAAAGCAACATTTATGATTAAAACTCATACTTTAAGAATAAGTAACAGGCCAGGAGCCTACTGCAGAGGGCCCCTGAAAGACTCTACCTAGCAGTGTTTCAAAGCAGATACTAAGACTCATAACCAAACCTTCAGCAGAGTGCAGGGAATCATATGAAAGAAGGGGAGTTAGTATGAGGTGGAAAGGATAGGAGCTCCACAAGGACCAAATATATCTGGGCACAGGGATCTTTTCTGAGACCGACACTCCACCAAGGACCATGTATGGATACAACCTAGAACCTCTGCTCAGATGTAGCCCATGGTAGCTCAGTAACCAATTGGTAAGGGGAACAGGGACTGACTATCTCTGACAGGAACTCAATGGCTGGCTCTTTGACCTCCCCACTCCCCAAGGGAGGAGCAGTCCTGCTAGGCCACAGAGGAGGACTTTCCAGCCAGTCCTGAAGATACAATAAATAGGGTCAGATGAAAGGGGAGGAGGTCCTCCCCAATCAGTGGACTTGGAAAAGGGCAGGGAGGAGATGAGGGAGGGAGGGAGGGTTTGGGAGGAAATAAGGGAGCGGGATACAGTTGAGATACAGAGTTAACAAAATGTAACTAATAATAAAAAAATAATAAAAATAAAGAACAAAACCTTGTTTCTTAAATGAATTCTCTACCAAGGGTATATTTTCCCTTCTGGTAGCAATGTCTTATAAAATGGCTTGATTTTCAAAGCACTATAGGTACTGAGAGAAGGAAAAAAAAAAGTCAAAATTACATAAGCTTAAATTGCTATTCTAGTTTGAGTCCTGTTGACCAAAAGCAACTTAGAGGAGAAAGGGGTTTGAATGACTTCCAGGTTATATCTCGTCATGAAAGGGATTCCATGAACTCAAAGTAGAAGCTTGAAACAGAAACAATGGTGGATCACTGTTTACTGTGATGCTTGCCTGTCAGCTACCTGTGTTACACAGCCCAGACCCACCTGTATAAGGATGGCAAAAAGAACAGTGAGCTGGACCCTCTTACCTCAATTTGAAGTGATGAAAATTTCTCACAGACATGACCACAGGATAATCTCATCTAGACAAGGCCTCAATTGAGGTTCGCTCATCCCAGGTGACTCTAGGTTTGTGTCAAGTCAGAAATTACAGATAACTTTGACACTTTTCATCAAAACTGTCATTTGCTACAGGGTACCTCAGGTTAAAGCAGTAGTGTAGATGTTGGTTTTATTTCCTTAGTTGAAAAGATGAGATGAGAGATATACCTAAGCTTTACTAATCCATGTTTTGGACTATGTCCCAATGCATTTCTATATAACTATCCTAAGTCTAGACCTGAAAGCTTCTAACCTCCTTAAAACTAATCTTCTCCAATTCCAGACCTTGAAGGCTTCAGCTTCTAGCCTCCATCTACTAAGCTAGGCCTAGAATGTTCTCAGACTTGAGACTTACTGTAAATGTACTCACCCTCTTTAGTTCTTTCTGAACTCTGGTTGGCTAGTTCAACTCACCTGTTCTGGCTTGAATCTCCTCTCCAAGCTGACCTCTTCAAACTGGCTTCTCTTGACTTCTCACTGAATTGCTCTGCTTGGAAAAACTGCCTCTGAACTCCACAAACTAAACTGCACTGACTGTACAAACTGAGTGGAACTGAACAAACTCAACTGAAGTCAGTTGCCTCAACTGAAATGCCCTAAAATGAACTGCCTCTCTCTCTCTCTCCCTGCACTGTTCTTAAGTATCTTCTCTTTCCTGACTCTTCTAATAAGAGTTGGGCATATCCTATCTTTGACTTATCCTGTCAAATCTTTCTCTGATTGGTCACCTTGTCTGCCCCTCAATTAGAAGTCATTTTCAAACAAGTCTGCAAACTAATGTTACTTTCATTGTTTGGGAATAAAGGTGTGTATTAAGGGCTTGTCTATATTATAGCCTAGTACTACTGTAATCCAGGGTGTGTCTGAATTCCAGCCAGAATAGAAGCAGAAGGTCTTTAAATGTGATCCCTTTCCAGAGCAGCCATGTTCCTGTATTAAAATTTCTCTACACAGTATGTTTGGCAGGATGTGATTGTACTAACCTTAGGCAGACCCCTGAGTCTTGGTATGCCAATCTGCTATGTTCTGCAGCAGTTTCATAATGGACACAAAGTCTACTTTCTGTCAAGTGTCTAAGCCAGGCAGCCATTTCTGACAGTAAACAAAGTCACCTGGATGGGTTGCTAATCTTGTAGATTCACAATACACTTTATCTTTCCTCCTACAGGAAAAAAAAAGTGTAAGAAGAAGAAAATAAAAAATAAAAATCTGAGAAAACCCATCCATGCTGAATTAATAGGCTACAAATGAGAAGTTATTATGTGCCTTGCTGAAAGGACATGATGCAATATGTTAGCACACAAGAGCCATTTCATAATGAACAAAACCAGTTTTACATTTTTATCATAAGTGTTTGGCTCATTTAATAAATGAAGTGAAGGGCACTACAAACTAAATAATTGGGGTTGGAGATGCAATTCCTCCACCTCAGTAGATGACATTTGGGAGTTTTCTTTCTCTTTCATAGTATTACAAAAAAAGGTGATTTGTGATGTGATCTTGCTCTGTTCCTTCACCGTGCATATTATCTCAATAAGATGAATCTTCCCTGAGACGTGGATTGCCCTCTGATGTTGGCTGCATGCGTGTGCATGCATAAAATGCCACATTTCCAATTAGGATGTGTATACAAGGAAAGGGTGACATATCAGGGCTGTCAAATGAAAAGCTTTGCAGCTCAGGAGAGTTTTCCAGATCAACCAGCAGGCCTGCAAAGATGACAGACTCATTTATTGCTGTCCTCATCTTCTGCTCTTACCTTGTTTTCAAACTCATCTTTCTCTAAAATCAGATATTATTTTAGATAGCTCTAGAAACAGAGGGACTTGGTAATCTCTTTTACTAATATATAAAGAATGCTTTGTTGTCCAATAAGATGGGCTCCCTGTTGTTTTCAAGATGGATTCATTTCCTACAAGCTTGCTTTCCTCTTCATAAGGAGAAACTGCTATTAAGATGATGGTGAATAGAACTGTCTTTGGAGCTAATTGGGGAAATTCTGCATGAAAACTTTGAACTCCTGTTTTGTTGATACTCACAGAAATATATACATCAATTGACATGTCAATTAAAACATAACTTGAGCACTTGGTAGTGACAAGCATGACTCACATCTTCACACACTACAGCTTAGCAGTACATGAAGTAAGACGTCTGTGTTGAGCTTGGAAGTCTTGCGGCTGATGTGGAGGATTTGTGAGCTATAGTCTGAAGGCCACTGTGATTGAAGCACATCTGAAGGTACCAGACTTTACTGACAATCCTGCTCTCATCTTTATTGCCCTGAGAGCAGCAGACAAGATCACACCTGAGGAGAAGCAAGAGGGCATCCAGTTCATATTTTCTGATATCCACAGTGTAATTGACACAGTTTCCCAGATGAACAATCAATAATGCATTTTAATGCCTTCCATTTGGTTCTTCAGAAGATTGGCTTTAATGTCCTGAATTTGTTGAAGTTCTCTTCTCTGGCTTTCTAATTGTCCCAAGCTTATCTTTTAAAGAGGGAAGAGGGAATAACAATCTAACTGACCAAGCACACTTGCTCTCCTTCAGAAAGTATTGCAGATCATTCACTTAGGATATGCCACTCACTCATTCTGAAGACTTGAGGTGGGAAGCGGGTCTTTCATTCTCAGAGGGACCATGAACAAGAAGGGCCTTTTCCTCTGAGTTTATTTCCTCAACATAAATGTAGGTATAAGTCTAACACTGCCTATTTTATTTGCTATGTTTTGACACCACTGTTAAAGGTTTTCATTTTATTTAAAGTTTAATAAGTAGAATTTGTAAATAGGGACAGTCTAGTTTTCTCTGTGTAGTCTTTCCTTCATGATACACTGTACTCTCTGAATTGATGAAATGATGGAAGCACAAAAAAAAAGATTAAATGATTTCTCTAGGCCCACATCAAACTGCAGTGGCTCAGTTCAAATCAGAAACCAAAGTCAGAGACTTTTGCCCAAATCTTCAGACCCTGTGGTTTCTCAGGTCCACAATGACTCATACAGTAAAGAATACATGGTACAGCGGATCCTTGCTTTTAGTCAGTGCCATTCACGTCCAGACAGTTTGCCTTTTTTTTTTTTTTTAATTAACTGCTAACAAATCCTATGCAATACAGGTAAGGCAATACAGGCAAGGGTCTTCCTGGTTTAATAAAAAGGTTTAGTGGGCAAGCATATCCTAAAACAAAATGTAGGTATTACATTCTAGATATACATACTTCTAAAATTCTCACTTCAAAGACATTAGGGGAACATGTTTATAAACTCATTTCTAATGATTGCATAACCCTTAGAAATAATGCCTTAGAGAAGTGTTACTCTGTGCTATTGGAAATAGGGTGTTTAGAACCACTAACTACGGGCAGATTCTAGGAGGGAGGATGCCACTCTTTGTAGCTGTGCACCCTCCAGCTACCAAAGCCGCAGTCACACAAATGGCCCTGCTTAATCTTGGTGGGTCATGAAATAGAACTAACAGACATGAATATAAGGGAGAGATGTTTTTATTTGTTGGTAGAATGG
Source organism: Psammomys obesus (assembly GCF_907164565.1). Taxonomy (NCBI): domain Eukaryota; kingdom Metazoa; phylum Chordata; class Mammalia; order Rodentia; family Muridae; genus Psammomys; species Psammomys obesus. The sequence goes on from NW_026591086.1 coordinate 54,393,382, forward strand.
ACTGTCAGCAGTGGTAGTCCAGATGTGTGAGGCGGGAGTAGAAAAGCATGCCAAGCATACATGTGTGAATATGTAAAAATAAATGAATAATGTTTAAAATCTATAATATAGATTTGATACTTATAGAACGGATATTTTCTGTAATTTTAAAACATAAATTTATAAATTATCAATGCCAAGAACATAAATACATGTCACAAATGGCAGAAACACACAGAAGAACAGTTGAGAAATTGTTGGAAATTCTGTCCTAATTCAATCCAAAATCCATTTAATGATTTTTTTTTTAATGAAACTAAAATTTGCACCTTAGTCAGCAATATTTAAATCTAGCAGCTCTCATGGAATTAGGCAGCATGGCAGCGTGCTGCTTCAGAGGGCTTATGTCACGTGTTCGGAACCACGGCAGTGGCGGAGTCACATGACACAACACTGCTTACTGCTGGAGAGTCCACCGACTCACTATGCCTTTCATTTTTACTTACGTTTCTGTCTGTGCACATTAGAAGAAAACACCCGTTACTTTTGCCCAGTCATTTGCAATCTCACCTGTACTCGTGCCATCCCATGTATGATCATGACCCACAGCCCACAAGGGGTGATTCAGGAGACTCTGTAGTAGAAAATCCAGGTCAAGCCAGGGTGAAGCGCCGAGGACTGGGTTAGTTTACGCAACTGGGGTCTTGATGTAGTGTAGTCTCCAGAATGGTGCCTGCAAGGATGCAGCCAGTGTCCTCACGCTTCTGGCTCTGCCTGCCTCTGTTGCAGCTCTGTCTCTAGCTGTTACAACATATTTTCATGACTCTCAAGGTGCAGTGAACAGTCTCCAGTATTTCAGAGCTCAGTGAGTTGACTAGAGTTTCTACACCATTATATATTTACTGAAGAACCTAAAAAGTTTAGTTGGAAGGTTCAACAATGAAGAGGTTAATGGTAAGGACAGAGAAAGGCCGCTTATGCTGATTACATCTTTACGTGTACTTGAACCACCAACCACACTGCACTCCATAAGCAGGTACTGTGAGTCACTAGAAGACACACTAAGCAGAGTAGGGAAGTAGCCTTTCCTACAGGAAATAGGCATGTATACTTCAAGTGCTCAAATTAATTCTCCTGAATTTTTTCTCTCTGTGGAAAACCACTTTGTATTACAAGGTCTATTACTAACCAAGATAGAAATTCCTAGAGCAGCCCTGTCCTCGGTGGACAGGGCTCCTGACACCCACAGGCTGCCTCAGGAAGGAAAGCAGCCTGCCCATAGAGCTCGTCCCCTGGAGGCTGAGGAAGATACAGCTTCCGTGTGCACAGCCCAGGGCTTTCCTAAGCTTTATGTTACACAGGAGTGTCACATGAACAGGTAATTTTACTGGACAGTAAGTGATGGTGATATTATGACTTGAAATTTATAAACGTCAAACTCTCAACTCACAAAATCTCTTCAGAAGCAATTCTTTGCGTAAACATGTGTATTTTCTAAATATTGCTAACAGGTTAGTAATTTTTATGGATGCAATAGAAAAACCGTCAAGAAAGGAAAAGATGAGAATATAATTAGGATGTTCTATGTAGGGAAATGTTCTATGTATGGCATTGGTGGCACTTCAAACTGTGACCTAAAACAACTGGAAGTATGTATTTATCTTTTTACATTTATTTCTGTTGGAACAATAAGTATTGCAACTAAGGCAGATAGAGAAAAAAAGAGTTTTCATACCCTTTCTAGAAAGAAATATAGCATTAGGATTTGGGAGATTCTTGACGGTCACTGACCTCTGACCAGACTTCCAACGACATGTCTTGAAGAAACAGAATCCAATTAAAGACCTGTGTTAAAGTGCTGTTCCTTATAGTAGGAAAAACCTGAAAGGATCATTAGCAGCCTACCTTTATCTAGGTAAAAAAACCAATAAAGAATTATTCCTACAATGAAATGGCATATTACAGGAAAAAATAACTCTCATGATTCATTAAAATGATCAGTATAACAGTTTTAAAATATAGGAACTCAAGTACATGCTTTGAAACTTAATGAAAAGTTTAAAAGAGGAGTTCTTTTTATTTTAAACATAATGACCAATTAAAGAATCCCACTTCATCTTAAACTATTTTGAACACAAGCTCAAAGAGAAATTTTCATGTGACTGAGAGGAGAGCAGGGAAGTCTTTCTGAGTATGTTCACATCAGGGGCTTTTCTATGCTTATCCCAGCTCCCTACAATGCACTGTTGAAAAGGTGGGTAAAGGGCTGGGCATGGTGACGCAAGCAATTTATCCCAGCACGTAAGGGACAGAGGCAGGTGGAGCTCTGTGACTTATTTCAAGACCAGCCAGGTGTTCTTAGTTCCAGGACAGTCAGAGTTACATAGAGAAATGTTGGCTCAAAAAACAAGCTTTGAATAAATAAATACATTTTAAAAGTGAATAAAAAGAAAATGGAAAGTGGAAACCTTACTTAGATTATTAAAGCAATAATATTAACTCAAGAATACTGAGTTTTACCATGAACCCATCATTGTTCTTAATGTGGAAATACGTGAATTACAAACAAATTAACTAAAAATGCGTGTACTCTGTGATCCGCTGCGTGGTGAGCTCATGGCCTTTGAAACGCAGTTAACAGTGTTTGGGAATAAACCAAGCCCCCAACACAAGATTAATAAGATGATAACCCTAGCAGGAAGTGGAGCGTGCAGTCTGGTAAACTCTTTAATTCTTTGGTAATGGAGTTTTCTGATTTCTGATGGAATCGAATTAACTCGTATAATAATAAATGATGGTAACACCTACTGAGGGCTTAGCCTGTGCAAAATTCATGTTCTGGAAAGAAAAAAAGGCTGAAAAATCTCCAAACCCCCTCAAAGACGCAACTAGTTAATACTCTCAGCCCCAGACTGAAGCGATCGTACCTACATCGTGGGGAATTAAAGGAGCCTCTCCATACCACACTCAATGAAGAAAGAAAAAGTATTTGTCTGAAACACACAATCAGATCGAAAACTTCTCTGATTCTGAGACTCTCACTTCAACATTTCATGCTGTTCTCATCTCTGTCTTTCTATTCATTGTTTATTAAAGACCATCTAGTGTTTGACTGTAGATATTATAGATTTATTAAGTCTCTTCATTTTTAAGATAAACTTGCCACTTTCTTTAACTATTTTTATGTTGAGACTTTTAGACTTTTCTAATTTGAATAATCTTAAATTGATTGTGTAGAATACTAGAAGACTGTCTATTTTGCCTCGTTCATAACTGTTACATATAAGACAGAAAAGTATCTCATTCAGAAGTCACAATTTTGTCATGCGACCAGGATCTGTTTAATTTCAGACTCTCTACTGGCAGAGCTCGTGTTGGCTAAGCACCACACACGTGTTGGTAGTGTCCTCCCACTCCATCGCTAGGTAACTCTATTTTGGAAATACTCTTAACTATCACTAGCCCATTTGTGAAGTCCAGTAAAGTGTTGGAAAGGCCTTAAGGATTCTATTCACTTATGGTAAGATCACACAACCTCTTTTAACATCACCTCTCTGTAGACAAGAGATTGTGGGAAAGAATTATGAGATTTTTCTCTATCGTAAATAACCCATTTGTATTTCACAATGGCAGCCGATAATGGGCTTCAGTGGAAATTAGAATAGGAATGATTCCCATAGTCTCATGTTTGAATGCTTGGCCATAGGGCGTGGCCCTAGTAGAAGGTGTGGCCTTGTTGGAATAGGTGTGGCCTTGTTGGAGGAGGAGTGTGACTAGGGGGGAGCTATGAGGTCTCAGAAGCTCCCACCTGTTCACTTCCTGCTGCCTGGGGCTCAAGATGTAGAACTCTCAGTTCCTTCTCCAGCACCATGCCTGCCTGCATGAGGCCATGTTTCCCACCATGTCGAGAATGTTCTAACCCTCTAAAACTGTAAGCCACCCCAATTTAATGTTTTCCTTTATAAGAGTTACTGTAATCAGTGTCTCTTCACAGCAATGAAACTCTAAGAAAGCTCCTTACTGAATCTTAAAAATACCTCTAAAGGCTCCTAGACTTTCATTTGGATCTGCATGCATGTATCTGGGATTGGATTAGATAAATTGGCACATAGTGAAAACGAGGTAACGTTAAGTTATTGGTTTCTTATTAGGAAATAATATAATTTTATCCAAGTCAGTGGTGCCCTGATACTAGATGAATGTTGCAGCCAACGGTAGGCTTTTAACATAACCTGAACCTTGGCATTGATCCAAGATTCTGGCTCTCAGCTAAGATGCTCTCTGTAGTGGATTCCAGGTACTTCCTGGACTAATCGCTGTGATACGTGATTGTTGACACAAAGTTCCCTGCAATGCCTTTTGGCTTGGGAAACTCACTAGCATAAGGAAAATTGAAGCTCCACTGTCTTTAATAGTACAAGTGATCCCCTTTCTCCACAACCTCTCCAGCATGTGTTGTCCCTTGAGATTTTCATCTTGGCCATTCTGATGGGTGTAAGGTGAAATCTCAGGGTTGTTTTGATTTGCATTTCCCTAATGGCTAATGAGGTTGAGCATTTCTTTAAGTGCTTCTCTGCCATTCGATATGCCTCTGCAGAGAATTCTCTCTTTAGCTCTGTTCCCCATTTTTTAAGTGGATTACTTGGTTTGTTGCTTTTCAGCTTGTTTAGTTCTTTATATATATTGGATATGAGTCCTCTGTCAGATAGAGGGTTGGTGATGATTCTTTCCCAATCTGTAGGCAGTCGCTTTGTTTTGATGACGGTGTCCTTTGCTTTACAGAAGCTTTTCAATTTCATGAGGTCCCATTTATTGATTGTTGCTCTTAGAGCCTGTGCTGTTGGTGTTCTGTTCAGGAAGTTTTCTCCTGTACCAATGAGTTCTAGGGTATTCCCCACTTTTTTTTCTAGCCGATTTAATATGTGTCTGGTTTTATGTTGAGGTCTTTGATCCACTTGGACTTCAGTTTTGTGCAGGGTGATAAGTATGGATCTATTTTCATTTTTCTACATGTAGACATCCAGTTGGACCAGCACCATTTGTTGAAGATGCTATCATTTTTCCATTGTATGGTTTTGGCATCTTTGTCAAAAATCAGGTGTCGGTAAGTGTGTGGGTTTATTTCTGGGTCTTCTGTTCGATTCCATTGATCCACCATTCTGTTTCTATGCCAGTACCATGCAGTTTTTATAACTGTTGCTCTATAGTACAGCTTGAGATCAGGGATGGAGATACCTCCAGAAGATCTTTTATTGTAGAGGATTGTTTTAGCAATTCTCGGTTTCTTGTTATTCCATACAAAGTTGAGAATTTTTCTTTCCAGGTCTGTAAAGAATTGTGTTGGCAATTTGATGGGAATTGCATTAAATCTGTAGATTGCTTTTGGTAAGATGGCCATTTTTACTATGTTAATCCTGCCAAGTCTCCACTGCTGTTGGGAATGTAAACTGGTACAACCACTCTGGAAATCAATCTGGCGCTTTCTCAGACAACTAGGAATAGCGCTTCCTCAAGATCCAGCCATACCACTCCTAGGCATATACCCAAAAGAGGCGCAAGTACACAACAAGGACATTTGTTCAACCATGTTTGTAGCAGCTTTATTTGTAATAGCCAGAAGCTGGAAACAGCCCAGATGCCCGTCAACTGAAGAATGGATGCAGAAACTGTGGTACATCTATACAATGGAGTATTACTCAGCAATGAAAAATAAGGAAATCATGAAATTTGCAGGTAAATGGTGGGACCTGGAAAGGATCATCCTGAGTGAGTTGACCCAGAAGCAAAAAGACACTCACGGTATATACTCACTCATATAAACATACAATATAGAATAAACCCACTAAAAGCTGTACATCTAAACAAACTAAGCAAAAGAGAGGACCCTAACTAAAATGTTCAATCCCCATCCTGAAAGGCAAAGAGGATGTACATCAGAAGAAAACGAAAATAGGAAACAACCTCAGAACCCGCTACAGAGGGCCTCTGAAAGCCAGAAGAAAACAGGAAACCACCTTGAAACCTGCCACAGAGGGCCTCTGAAAGCTTCTGCAGTATAGACTGTCAAAGCAGATGCTGAGCCTGATGGCCAACTGATGGGCAGAGTGAATGGAATTTTATGTAAGAAGTGGGAAATAGTAAGAGCTGGAGGGAACGGGAACTCCACAAGCAGAGCAACAGAACAAGATAATTTGAACACAGGGAACTTCCCAGAAAAATCATACTCCAACCAAGGACTATTTGTGGAGATGACCTGGAACCCCTGCACAGGTGTAGCCCATGGCAGTTCAGTGTCCAAGTGGGTTACATAGTAATGGGAAGAGGGACTGCCTCTGACATAATCTGATTGGCCTGCTCGTTGATCACTTCCCCCTGAGGGGGGAGCAGCCTTACCAGGCCACAGTAGAGGACAATGCAGCCACTTTTGATGAGAACTGATAGACTAAGATCAGAAAGAAGAGGAGAACCTCCCCTATCAGTGGACTTGGGGAGTGGCATGCATGCAGAAAGGGGAGGGAGGGTGGGATCGGCAGGGGAGGAGGGAGGGGCTTATGGGGGGATACAAAATGAATAAAGTGTAATTAATAAAAAAAAAATAGTACAAGTGAAAAAAAAAACATAAAAAAAAAATAGTACAAGTAAGTAACCTGACAGAAATTCACAACGAAACACTGACAGTATAGTCCCCCAAAACTAAATACTCTCCTCCCTCATCCCCAACTCCTTCACCTACGCTTCTGCCTTCTTCTGCCTGCCTGGCTGCATTGAATATTGTTCAAATTGTCAGCTGTTGGCATCTGGTAAATCCAATTCTTACTGGCTCAGAGAATGTGCTAATTATGTCCCGCAGCTAATTAGAAAGCAGCCTCTTTGCTAGAGAACAGTTTATTTAGTTCATCAATGAGTAAGACTCAGTTTGAATCTTGATGTAAAAATCAAAAGGAAATGGAATAGGATGAGGTAAACCAAAAAAAAAAAAAAAAAAGATAGTCTCTAAAGAAAGAAATGAATGTTAATTAAATTTTAAAAATATAGATTTTTAAAAAATAAGAGCCAGAAGAAAGGGAATTTGCACTAAAACTAGAAAGATTAGAGTAAAGTCACATTTTAAGAAGGGACAGATTATAATAATTAATATGTTATTCTCAAGTCTCAGATAGTTGGAGTAACTGTGACCAGAACCTCGTTTAAAGACTAGTAACATTACCAAGAAAAGGAAGCTTGTATCATATTAGCAAACATTTTATAAACAGCAGCCATGAGTCAGTATTTATGCCTAGTTTAAATACTTAAGAAAAAAAGTCAAATTTGGGGACCAGTAAATGACTCATGGGTAGCAGGTAAAGGCACTTGCCACTTAGCCTGAGGACTTGCCTTTAATACCTGGAGACCACACCACGTGGCAGAAGGAGAGAACCAAGTCTTGAAAATTGTCTCTGGCCTGCACATACTGTGTTATGAATGTACAATTGTGCACACACACAGACACAGAGTGAAGGAGATCAATACATTAATTAATAATAAATTTACAACACGATGCTAAATATAACATTTCTATAATCTTTGTTTATGTTGACTACGGATAGTAATTTGTTTCCTTGTTTATTATTGCAGATCAGGAGGATGTGTGCCATGGCTCAACATGAGGTCAGAGGACGACGTGTGAACTCAGCTCTCTCCTTCCACCTTTCTCTGGACTCCATGCTTTCTCAGCAAGCACTCTCACTGGCTGAACCACTTCAACAACCTGATATTAAATTTACTAAGGTGTACTTACAGTCCCTCATGCTGCCTGCACTTCCGCACACATTTGGAGCTGAAGTAAGGTGTTAACCACTCAAACCAATCAAAAGTACCCCAGTTCACCTACCTCCCACCCCCATCTTCATGGTCAAGTCTGGCTACCACAAGTAGCACACAAAGATTTTTTTTATGCTAAGTTTTTAATTGCTACCAATTTACCACAACTGATTAAAGTGTGAGGCTCATAGCCCCCTGTGTCATGTGAACAATCCTGTTGTGCTGTGGGATCTTCCAGAGACACTGTCCCTGACTGTCACCTCTACTTGACTTATTAATGATCTCTGGGACTGAGCTGGACATGGGCTACATCTGAGCAGCAGGTCTAGGTCCTCTGCATGCATGGTCCTTGTTTGGGGTATCTGTCTCTGCAGGACCCCCTGGGCCCAGATTTTTTGGCTCTGTTGGTCTCCTTGTAGAGCTCCTGTCCCCTCCACGTCTTTCTATCTCCCCCTTTTTATATAAGATTCCCTGCACTCTGCCCAAAGTTTGGCTGTGAGCCTCAGCATCTGCTTCAATACCCTGCTGGGTAGAGTCTTTCAGAGGCCCTCAGTGGAAGGCTCCAGCTCTGTTCCCTGTCTTCTCCTACATCCTATGTCTATTCTGTTTGCTCTTCTGAATGAGGATTAAGCATCTTCCCTAGGGTCCTCCTTGTGTATTCCCTAGTAAGGGGAACATGGGCTGTCTCTGACATGGACTCAGTGGTTGGCTCTTTGATCACCTCCCGTTGGGGGAACAGCCTTGCTAGGCCACAGAGGAAGACAATGCAGCCAATCCTGATGAGACCTGATGGACTAGGGTAAGATAGAAGGGGAGAAGGTCCTCCCCAGCAGCAGACTAGTGGAGGGGCACAGAGGGAAAAGAGGGAGGGAGGGTGAAACTTAGGAGGAGATGAGGGAGGAGGCTATAGCCAGGATACAAAGTGAATAATATGTAATTTAAAAAAAAAAAGTAAAAAGAAGAAGAAAAAAAAAGAAGAAGAATCTCTGGACCTGAGACCCAGGAAATCGACTTTTTTTTTTTTTTCCTGAACTGTCTTCTATATTTACAAATGTAGGATTGAGAATAATCACACAGCAAAATAATTGGTCCCAAAAGATTGGGAGGCTGTAAGAATGCTTTCTTAATTTGCTTAAGTAACAGATTAAAAACAGGAAGTCAATGAAAGTGGGAAAATCAGTTATATATCAGCTTGAGCGATCTCAGAGATGAAGCCTGCGACTCCAAGGACAGAGTTTTGCAAGCACAGGTTGGGATGACTGGTAGTGGGCTTTTGCCTCTCACAGTACAACCTTCACAAGCACTTACCGTGAGGTGGAAAGGATACCTTTCGCCAAGAATCCAAATCCTGCTAAACAGCTCCCTGAAGGCTGACAAATCCCTGAAAGAAGAAATAGCAGCTGAGATTAAAGAGCTCAAAATCAAGACATGGAACCCAAATCCTGCAGGCATGGACAGGCCCCAAAATTTACAGGACAGTCTGAAATACAGAAGCCACTGCTTGTCTCATGCTGAGATAACAAATAGGAGCTTCACTGGAAAAAAATTACATTTCTAAATCTAATATGTTAACCTGCTATCTGCCATGCTGTACAGCTGAAATGAAGAGACCATTGGATTGCCTAACTTCACCAAACTTGCTGTATCACTGTCAAAAAGAAAAAAAAAATCACAAATTTCATCAATTTAATTTTCTTAAGATAGTATTGGATGGATACTGATAACACAGACTCCCAAATTTTAAAGTTTTTTAGATTAAACTCAAATTGTTAAAGGATGAAGTAGCTACCCATTTCAGGACCTTTTGCAGTTAGAATTTATGTCATTCTCTTTCTCAGATATTCTCACTCAATGCTCCATGATTTTCTTTGAACTGGTCTCACACAAGCTCTTTCAAATCATGCTCTTTCAATTTCCTCAATCCAGCTTTCTACATCACAAACCTAAAAGTGTAATGTAGGTGTTAAAATCAGCTCTGGGACTATTCTAACAATATTCACTCAGCCTAATACATTCTAGATTATTCTATGCTTTTTTTTTAAGCAGAGAATTATCAGCCCATCAGGTAGTTTGAATAAAAGAGATCCTTAGATGTTAAAGCATTTTGAATTCACTCGTGTGTATAAGTAGACCAAACTGTAGCATTCTTTTTAAAAGTTAAGAATATCACAAGATTCCTATTCATGCTGTTTTTAGAGCCTTTCAGTCAATGCTTTATCCCTGATGTCATTATTAATAGACAAGTAGCAGACAAAGTTCACATCACAGCACAATGAACAGTATAACATGTGTCTCCAAGATTGGCAGGAACGATGAACTGATACAGAGACAAAAAATCTGCTAAGGAAAAACTCATATCTCTTTAACATTTTTAACTCAAAAATTATTATAATGAGTGTATCATTGGGAATAGTCCTTCATCAAACAGTGGGACATTACACAGATACTGTGGAATAGGGTTTAAGTCCGTTTGTGTTGTGCTCATAGTTTGTGAATTAGATTGGATATGAAATTATCTTTGACTCCACACCACATGAAAACTTCATTTAAGTCACAGCAGAAATCATGGCCCTCCAGTAAACTAGATATAATTTTATTGCAGCCGTTAATTCTAACTAGTCCCCATAGCCGAGCTGTCATCATGGGACACTCAGGCAAGCTTGCTTGAGGTTTACTTGAAATTCGGTTGCTCACATTCAAACTGATGTCCTTTACAAACTTCTAATCAATATTGTGATTTGCTCTTTTTCTAATGGCCACCAATTTTTACTTCTTAAATGGACATACATCTATGTTTACATCGTCCACAGTGTCATAAGTAAAAAAAACTAATGAGAAAAGTCTACAAAGCACAAATGATCCCACAGTTATCCCTAAGGAGAAAAAAGAAAGAATTATAAAATACCTAAAAGTTTTATACAGCAATATTTATTAAATATTCAAAGAAATGTAGGAGAAATCAAAGCTATTCTTGCCAGTAAATCCAAGCTCGTTCAAAGAAGAATTTTATGATTTTTTATAAAAATTTATCAAGCACTTCCTGAATTATATATATTATTCAGCAGTATCTTTCATTATCACCATGCCTTGTCCTTCATTAACACCTTTAGTGTTCCATAATTATCTAAACAATTACATGATAACAAACTCTGTGGTACCTGAGATGTTTACATCTTAAACAGTGTTTATAAATAGAACCTTCCAGATCTGTCGTCATTAGAAGCTAAACTCAAATATTAGCAATACTGAGAAGTAAAACAATATTCTGAAAATTCTAAGGCCAAGCTATGATTTTTTTTTCTATAGCACATGGAATTATAGCAAACTCGTGAGTCTTCATATTGAGAGACTCAAATGACAGTACAGCCAAAAATCTATAATTATGTTATTCCTCAATCTGCAGCCTGTGCCTCAAGCAATTCCTTCATGCCTTCTTGATAGTAGAAAATCATTGGGCAAAAATTAAAACATAGGAAAATAAAATCATAAGTAGATACTTACTTACAGAAGGAGGTCGGACCAGGAGAACTGCAGTTTCAACACCTAAGATTTCACTGAAGTTTAGATTTGTGTAATAATAAGAATCCCACTGAAATAATGTTTATACCATTTGGGTTTAGCATAATTGGAAGAATTTTAAACTGCTGTAGCCAAGGCTACTAGCAGTGCTATTTTAACTAATAGTATCTAGGCTCTGCCAATTGCAGGCTGGAAATATTAAAATCAGATATAATGACATTAAGGAACAGATGTTTACAACATCATGTAATTTAACAGAGTACTCTTCATTGTCCAGTGTGTGAAAAGAGAACCGTTTTCCACAGCCCACCAAATAGGCTTCTGAACATAGCCAGATTAAGTGCAGTTACCTGCAGGTCATTTAAAAAGCAGCAAAAGGGATTGGATATGTCTGTGCTGATGTTGCTTTTAGCTCTGAGGGCTGCACTCACAGGACATCACAAGTTAAGTGATGATTTGGGGACAAAAAGTTCAAAAATCTAAGACCAATGTGTTTTCCTTACCATGTAGTATGACACAGGCTTCATGTCTGAGATATTTCCTTCTCCTGCAACTTCACAAATACAAAGGGGCTAGAAAATCCCTCAAGCCTTTGACAAAGACGCTAACCCCACATTTGAGAGTGCTTCTCTTATGATCCTGCCATGCCAAAGAAACATCTATGGCACCAACTATTGCAGATTAGATGTCAACATACAAGTTTGAAGATGGGCATCAAACTCTCGAATACAAATGTATATAAATATCATGCAATGCCAAGGGAAATAAATGACTCATATTTAAATCAGCCAGCAGCCTGGTGGAACACCTCCTGCATGCCAAAGTGGACCTCTAACATGGGCTAAAGAACAGCCTTTGTTTGCAGCATAAAGAAAAGCACGCCTGCCTGGAATGGGGCTCTACCCCTAAGTCATCTGCTGATATCTGTGGCTCAAAATGCTGTTCTCATCAGATTCCTTCCTTCAGTTGAACTATGCCTACTTTGATGTTGACATAACATGCACACTTCATATGCAAGATACGATAAGAACAGAAATTGTTCCCTGGATTTGATCAAGAGCATATTTATGAATGTTGAACAGTGCAGAATTGTGGTTATTTTCAGATCCTCATTAATAACACCTCATACTATGCCTGCAAGAGGAAATGCATTTTGACATTCAGTATTCTTCACAATTACTTGGATTTCTGCTGAATGGGGGTAGAAAGTAGGTCATTATGCCCATGGTTTAAATAGCAAGACAGGTTGTGTCAGAACTGTGAGGAGAGCCAGTAATTCCCGTCTGCTTCAAGGTTCTACAAATAAAATTGCTAGATTTTTTTTGAAGTGTGAAGTGCTAGAACACTGACTTCTTTGAAATGGATTGTGAAAAGGGTAGTTCTACAGTTTTAAACCCCCTAAGAATTCTAGACTCTATCAGTTAAACTCACTCTCAGTAACAATAAATCTCATGGTGATGGCAAACATGGCTCATCAACCAAGAATGCTTCCTGTTCTTTCAAAGGACCTAAGTTCAGACTCAGGACTCCATGTCAGGTGGCTCACAATTGCCTGTCACTCCAATCCATGGGTTTAACTTCCTCTTCCGACCTCTGTGTGCATATACAAACAGGTGGCATTCACTCACACAGACACGACACATCAAAGTGTTTTATTAAGTTATTTATTTTACATCCCTATCACAGCTTTCTCTCTCTCTTTTCTCGCTCTCTCCTCTTTCCAATCTCTCCCTCTCACCTCCCTCTACCACCCGCCATCCAGCTCTGCTTTTCTTCTACTCAGGAAAGAGGATGCCTGCCATGGATATAAACCAGCTTTAGCAGTTCAAGTTGCAGTAAGATTAGACCCATCTTCTTTAATGATGTTAGACAAGGCAGCCTAGTTAGAGGAAAGTGACCCAAAGGCAGGAAATGTAGTCAGAGAAAGCCCCTGTTCCCACTATAAGAGGACCAAATGAAGACCCTTGGCCTCTCTGGCTCCTGAAATCCTTCCTCCCTGCTTTCCAGAGAATTCTCCAAGCTCCACCTAATGCTTGGTTATGAGTCTCTACATCAGTTTCCATCAGTTGCTGGTGGAAGCCTCTCAGAAGACAATTGCACTAGCCTTCTGTCTGCAAGCAAAGCAGAATATGGTTAATAGTATCAGGAGTGGGCTCCCTCTCATGGAATGGATCTCAAGCTGGGCCACTCACTGGTTGGCAATTCTCTCAAATTCTGCTCTATTGTTTACCCGGTACATCTTGTATGTAGGAAAAATTGTGGTTCCAAGGTTTTAAATAACCTTTTAAAAATAAATTTCGGGGGTGGGGGCAAGATGGCGGCGCCGGGAGAACACTGTGTCTGAGAAGCAGGACAACACTCTCCATGCAGCGACCAGGAGACTGAACTCTGGGCCCTAAAACTACAGCAATCGTGTTTCCCAGGTGAGGGGAGGCTCCCACGGCGTAGGAATCGGTCAGGTCGACTCTCGGCTGCCCAGCCAGAACCCGGAAGAGAACCCAGCTAACGCGGGGGGGAAAGCCTGCTTGTCCCGATCACTTTCCCAGGCTGATCGGTGGGCACAAGGGTGCCTGAGACTGACAGTCCCAGTTGCAAGAAAACCCCACGGGGAAGGAAAGTTGCTAGACTGATCACGGGTCACCCAGTCTTTCCCTGGAAGATCTCGCTGACCGCGGGTACCCACTGCCATCACAACTGAGCTCCCACCGCACACAGAGAGCAGCTGCAGCTGATTGCCCAGCTCAAAATCCCTACTCCTTCTTCAGAGGAGGCAGGAGGCGTCCAGCAGAATCTGCCACAGACCACATTGTCTGTACCCCAACCCGAGATCGGAGCTGAGAAAACCCAATCCTTTCGGGCACTCCCCCAAACGCCGCCAAAACCCCGGCATGGCGGTGCGGAAGGATAAAGAGACACACAGGGGCTTCACAGTGCCGGGACCCCAGTGCTGCCAGCTGCTCCTAGCAAACAAACTACAGCTCGGATCTGGGACTGTGGTCATTCTACACGTCCTGAGACTCTCCCGGGTCCAGCGCAATAAGGTCTAGCACCAAGTCCTAGCACTGGGGGCCCCGACCCCTGGCAGAGAAACCCCGGCTCAGGATCAGACTGAGAAGTCCCAACCCCTTCTGGCACTCCCCTGAGAGCACAGCCATAAGCTTGCCCTAGCAGAGGGGTAGGTCAGAGGGGAAGGACAGAGAGGCAGCCTGCCACAGGACACAGCACCCCCTCTCCAGCTCACCCAGTGGCCCCTGGAAGAGAAACTCAAGCTCTGGATCTGAGGAAACTCAACCCTACCTGGTACTCTCTCGGGATCAGCAAACATAGGTTCTACCACCATGCTGCTTCTGGCAGAGAGAGCTGGGCCTGGGATCTGGGATTGAGAACACTAAACCTAACTCTTTCCCATGCTAGCCCGGGACCAGTCAACATAATCCCTCCTGGCAGAGGGAAAGGACAAAGAGGCAGCACACAGGAAAGGTGGACACCAAGTCCTGCGGCCACAGTGTCACAGAACTGACTGTTAGCCTACCTGTGTATTTGCCGCAGCAGGAACGAATCAGAGAGTAGAGAGCAAGGGGAACCCCTGTGCATTCCAACTGGTCCTGCAAGAGAGTGAGTGAGCCTTCTAGGGAGAGTTTGCCCCAGACCCAAGGCCTCTCCACAGAAGCAACCAGATGAGATCCCTGCCACCCACACCCCTAGTGTGGGCATCATAGGGATTCTTGGGGTAGTGACCCCAACGTTGAAGCCTCTGCCTTGTGGGTTCACCAGTGTAATTCAGGTAAACAATCCCTGGATCTCAGACAGAACTGCATAATAGTGGCCTGCAGGCCACTGCAATAGTCAAAGAACCCGTGCATGCACACTGCGCCCTCTAAAAGCACATGCGAATAGCGCCAGCGTCACATTCCTTACTTAGGCAAAACTGAAACCACAACGCACACTCCCAAACCAGTAAACCTCTCTCATTTTCCTGAAAAAAAAAAAAAACAGTCCAGAAAACAGAAAGAGATGATCATACCCCGAACTACAAACTCAAGGAACAAACAGTGAGGATTATAAATAACCAGGTGGCTAGAGGTAGGCGTAAGAACACACCCAACAAAAATCAGGACACAATGACCTCACCAGAAACTCCACAAAACAATGGACACTTCAATTCACTAGATATACAAGAAAACGACCTCAAAACTATGTTTCTCCAGCTATTAGAGGCCCATAGAGATGAAATGAACAAAGCCCTCAGAGAAATAGCCAAAGAAATCTAGATGAAACAAGAGGAAACAAATAGAGCTCTCAGAGAAATGACCACGAAAATTGAAGCAAACAAAGAAGAAATGAACAGAGCTCTCAAAGAAATGTCCACACAAATGAAGGCAAACAAAGAAGAAATAAACAAAGCTCTCATAGAAATACAGGCAAATATAGCCAAAGAAGTAGAGGCACAATTAGTGATACATAGAGAGGAAACGGACAAAAGAATAGAAGCTGTCATTGAGAAGCAGGACTCCACATTCAAACAAATGAAGGAAATGGTGCAAGACATGAAAACAGAATTAGAATCAATAAAGAAAACACAAATAAAGAAAAACCAGGAGCTGGAGAACATAGAGAAAAGATCAAGAACTACGAAGGTAAGCATCACCAACAAAATACAAGAGATGGAAGAAAGAATCTCAGGAGCCGAAGATACACTTGCAGAAATTGATATGTCTCTCAAAGAAAAAATAAAATCAGAAAAGTTCCAAACACAAAACATCCAAGAAATCAAGGACACCATGAAAATACAAAATCTAAGCAAAATAGGAGTAGAAGAAAGAGAAGACATCAGGCTCAAAGGTCCGGAAAATATTTTCAAGAAAATTATAAAAGAAAAATTTCCCAACTTAAAGGAGATGGCCATAAATATACAACAGGCCTACAGAACACCAAGTAGACTAGACCTGAAAAGAAATTCTTCATGTCACATCATAGTCAAAACACTGAACCTACAGAACAAAGAAAAAATTCTAAAAGAAGCAAGGGAAAAAGGCCAAGTAACATATGAAGGTAGACCTATCAGAACCACACCAGATTTCTCAACAGAAACTAGGAAAGCCAGAAGGGCCCGGATAGAAATCATACAGTCCTTAAGGGACCACAAATTCCAACCCAGACTACTATACCCAGCAAAACTTTCAGCCAACATGGACGGAGAATTCAAAATATTCCATGACAAAACCAAATTTAAACAATATCTACATAGTAACCCAGCTCTACAGAAGTTACTAGAAGGGAAACTCCAAACCAAAGAAAACAACTACATCTAAGGAAAAAGAGGAAATAGATAACTACACAACAAAAAACCCAAAAGAATACAAGCAATGAAATTCAGTGACAGTGACACCACCAACCCCACATCAAAAGTAACAATTGTTGGTCACTAGTATCTATCAACATCGACGGAATCAACTCCCCAATAAAAAGACACAGACTAACAGAATGGTTGCAGAAACAGGATCCAACATTTTGTTGCATCCAAGAAACACACCTATGCAACAAAGATAAACACTACCTCAGAGTAAAGGGCTGGAAAAATGTCTTTCAAGCAAATGGTTCCAGAAAACAAGCTGGAGTAGCCATCCTAATATCTAATAAAATAGACTTTCAACCCAAGTTAATGAAAAAAGATTAAAGGAGGGCCACTATATTCTCATCAAAGGAAAAATCCACCAAGAAGACATCACAATTTTGAATATATATGCCCCAAATACAAGAGCACCTACATTCATAATGAAACAATATTAAGGCTTAAATCACACATTGATCCTAATACCTTAATAATGGCAGACTTCAACACTCCACTCTCACCAAGGGACATATCAACTAGACAGAAAACAAATAGGGAAATAAAAACACTTACAGAGTCCCTAAATCAAATGGACCTAATAGACGTCTACAGATCTTTTCATCCAAACTCAAAAGAGTATACCTTCTTTTCAGCACCGCATGGAACCTTCTCCAAAATAGACCATATAGTTGGTCATAAAGCAAGCCTCAACAGATACAAAAAAATTAAAATAATCCCTTGTATTCTATCTGATCACCATGGACTAAAGGTGGACCTCAACAACAACAACAGAAATAACAAAAAGCCAACACGCACATGGAAACTGAACAAATTGTTACTCAATGACAGCTGGGTTAAGGAAGAAATAAAGAAAGAAATTAAAGACTTCCTAGAATTCAATGAAAATGAAGGCACAACATACCCAAATTTATGGGACACATTGAAAGCAGTGCTCAGAGGAAAATTTATAACACTAAGTGCCTGCAAGAAGAAATTCGTAACATCACATACAAACAACTTAATGGCCCAACTGAAAACCCTAGAAAAAAAAAAGAAACAGATACACCCAAGAGGAGCAGACAGCTGGAAATAATTAAACTCAGGGCTGAAATCAGTCAATTAGAAACAAATAAAACTATTCAAAGAATCAATGAAACAAAAAGCTGGTTCTTTGAGAAAATCAACAAGATAGACAAACCCTTAGCCAAACTAACTAAAAAGCAGAGAGAATCTATACAAATCAGCAAAATCAGAAATGAAAAGGGTGACATAACTACAGACACTGAGGAAATTTAAACAATCATTAGGTCATACTACAAAAGCCTATATGCTACAAAATTTGAAAACCTAAATGAAATGGACAATTTTCTTGATAGATTCCATCTTCCAACATTAAGTCAAGATCAGGTAGAAAGACTGAACAGCCCTATATCCCCCAAGAAAATTGAAGCAGTCATACACAGTCTCCCCTGCAAAAAAAGCCCTGGGCCAGATGGTTTCAGTGCGGAATTCTACCAGACCTTCAAAGAAGTGCTCCCACCAATTCTCCTCAAACTATTCCACAAAATAGAAACAGAAGGTACATTACCAAACTCATTCTATGAAGCAACAGTCACCCTGATACCTAAACCACACAAAGACCCAACAAAAAAAGAGAACTTCAGACCTATCTCTCTTATGAACATTGACGCAAAAATACTCAATAAAATACTTGCAAACCGAATCCAAGAACACATCAAAGATATCATCCACCACGACCAAGTAGGCTTCATCCCAGGCATGCAAGGGTGGTTCAACATACAGAAATCCATCAATGTAATCCACCACATAAACAAACTGAAGGAGAAAAACCACATGATCATCTCCTTAGATGCTGAAGAAGCATTTGACAAAGTCCAACACCCATTCATGTTTAAAGTCTGGAGAGATCAGGAATACAAGGCACATATCTAAACATAGTAAAGGCAATATACAGCAAGCCTATAGCCAACATCAAACTCAATGGCGAGAAACTTAAATCAATCCCACTGAAATCAGGGACAAGACAAGGCTGCCCACTCTCTCCCTACCTCTTCAACATAGTACTTGAAGTCCTAGCCAGAGCAATAAGACAACTAAAGGAGATCAAGGGGATACAAATGGGAAATGAAGAGGTCAACGTGTCACTATTCGCAGATGATATGATAGTATATATGAGCGACCCCAAAAATTCAACCAGAGAACTCCTCCAGCTGATAAACACCTTCAGCAAAGTGGCAGGATACAAAATCAACTCAAAAAAATCAGAAGCCCTCCTGTATACCAAAGACAAAAGGGCCGAGAAAGAAATTAGGGAAACAACACCCTTCACAATAGCCACTAATAACGTAAAGTATCTTGGGGTGACACTAAACAAGCAAGTGAAAGGCCTGTTTGAGAAAAACTTCAAGTCTCTGAAGAAAGAAATTGAAGAAGATCTCAGAAGATGGAAAGATCTCCCGTGCTCATGGATTGGTAGGATTAACATTGTGAAAATGGCCATCCTGCCAAAAGCAATCTACAGATTCAATGCAATTCCCATCAAAATACCAACTCAATTCTTTACAGACCTTAAAAAAAAGATTCTCAGCTTCATATGGAGAAACAAAAAACCCAGAATCTCCAAAACAATCCTGTACAACAACAGATCATCTGGAGGTATCTCCATCCCGATCTCAAGTTGTACTACAGAGCAATAGTAATAAAAACTGCATTGTATTGGCATAAAAACAGAAAGGAGGATCAATGGAACCGCAGAGAAGACCCAGAAATAAACCCACAAACCTATGAATACTCGATTTTTTACAAAGAAGCCAAAACCATTCAATGGAAAAAAGACAGCATCTTCAACAAATGGTGCTCGTCCAACTGGATGTCTACATGCAGAAAAATGAAAATAGATCCATATTTATCACCCTGCACAAAACTAAAGTCCAAGTGGATCAAAGACCTCAACATAAAACTAAATACTCTAAATCTGTTAGAAGAAAAATTGGGGGACAGCCTAGAACTTATTGACACAGGAGACAACTTCCTGAACAGAACACCAACAGCACAGGCTCTAAGAGCAACAATCAATGAATGGGACCTCATGAAACTGAAAAGCTTCTCTAAAGCAAAGGACACTGTCATCAAAACAAAATGCCTGCCTACAGATTGGGAAAGAATCTTCACCAACCCTTTATCTGACAGAGGGCTAATATCCAGTATATACAAAGAACTAAAGAAGCTGAAAAGCAGCAAACCAACTAATCCACTTAAAAAATGGGGAACAGAGCTAAACAAAGAATTCTCGACAGAGGAATATCGAATGGCAGAGAAACACTTAAAGAAATGCTCATCCTCATTAGCCATCAGGGAAATGCAAATCAAAACAACCCTGAGATATCACCTTACACCCATCATAATGGCCAAGATGAAAAACTCAAGGGACAACACATGCTGGAGAGGTTGTGGAGAAAGGGGAACCCTCCTCCACTGCTGGTGGGAATGTAAACTGGTTCAACCACTCTGGAAATCTATCTGGCGCTTTCTCAGACAATTAGGAATAGTGCTTCCTCAAGACCCAGCTATACCACTGCTAGGTATATACCCAAAGTTTGCTCAAGTACACAAAAGGGATACTTGCTCAACCATATATATAGGAGCTTTATTTGTAATAGCCAGAACCTGGAAACAACTCAGATGTCCATCAATGGAGGAATGGGTACAGAAATTGTGGTATTTTTACACAATGGAATACTACTCAGCAATCAAAAAAGAAGAAATCATGAAATTTTCAGGCAAGTGGTGGGATCTAGAAAAGATCATTCTGAGTGAAATATCCCAGAAGGAAAATGACAAACACCGTATATCCATATCTTATAGACCTATAAGATATGATAAACATAATGAAATCTATATGCCTAAAAAAGATAATCAAGAGAGCGGACATGGGGTAAGATGATCAATCCTCCTTTAGAAAGACAGATGGGATGTGCATTGAACGTATGACAGGAGTCTACTGAGCGCATCTGAAAGACTCTAACTAGCAGTGTTTTCAAAGCAGATACAAAAACTCATGACCAAACCTTTGGCAGAGTACAGGGAATCATAGGAAAGAAGGGGAGTTAGTACGATGGGGAAAGGATAGGAGCTCCACTAGGACCAAATATATCTGGGCACAAAGTCTTTTCTGAGACTGACATTCAACCAAGGACCATGTATGGATATAACCTAGAACCTCTGCTCAGATGTAGCCTGTGGTAGCTCAGTAACCAATTGGTTTCCCATAGTGAGGGGAACAAGGACTATTTCTAACAGCAACTCAAAGACTGGCAAGCTCTTTGACCTCCCCACCCCCCAAGGGAGGAGCAGTCCTGTTAGGCCACAGAGGAGGGCTTTGCAGCCAGTCCTGAAGATACCTGATAAAACAGGATCAGATGAACGGGGAGGAGGTCCCCCCTATCAGTGGA
This sequence comes from Psammomys obesus, assembly GCF_907164565.1. Taxonomy (NCBI): domain Eukaryota; kingdom Metazoa; phylum Chordata; class Mammalia; order Rodentia; family Muridae; genus Psammomys; species Psammomys obesus. The sequence continues at coordinate 54,414,484 of NW_026591086.1, forward strand.
CTTGGAAAGGGGCAGGGTGGAGATGAAGGAGGGAGGGTGGGATTGGGAGGGAATGAGGGAGCAGGATACAGCTGGGATACAGAGTTAATAAAATGTAACTGATAAGAAAAAAATAAAATTAAAAAAATTAAAATAAAAATAAATTCCATTAAACAAAAGCAAGGATATAATATTGAAATCACAGTGAGCATTTGCAATGAAAACAGCAAAATCTCAGTATTTTCCCCTTCATGATAAGAGATTTCATGGTTTGTCTGTGAGGCATTTTGTTGGACATTTGCCTAACGTGCTTCTCTTTTCCTCTCCATCACCAGCTCTTCCTGGCCTGCTTCATGTTTCAAAAGTTACACATTTCTCTCGTTTTTGATGTCATCTTTCCAGTTCTTCTTTTCTCTGGTTTTTCCTTGAAGCACATCCTTGAATAGTCATATACATTCTGTGTGTGTGTGTGTCACTCTGTTTCCTTCTTTGTCTCTCTGTCTCTCTGTCTCTCTCCAGGATGCATTCCTTTAAGGATATACTCTTTTCAGGCCTGAAAAGTAAATCTTAAACCCCACAAATCCATTTTTATCAAGGAAGCTGTTTCTGATTCATTCTAGAGCCACATCTAAGTGAAAAAATTCAACATGGTATTTACTTAATAAATTGTGGTTGAAATTAACTAAAATCACCTCTAATTTATTCCATGATCATGGAGCATTGATGGAGAATCTTAGTCCTTGATTAAAGCAAAATTTCTAAATGGAGGAGAGACAACTCTATAAAATTTTTTTCTTGGATGTCTTTGAGTCAATCACCTTCAGCCCCTAAAGAAATAAAGCCCTGCTTCAAGTTCCCTGGGAGCACACTGCAAAGCTACACCATAACAGCAATGGCCAGCATCCTACCCAGTTTTCCCATATTCCTGCATCTGCTCCTATAACTTCCACTTTCTGTGGTGAAAACTGAAGAAGTTGCTTGTTTTCTTTGTCCAATTGCTTAACAAATATAGTTTGTCAGAAGCCTATGATCTCCATTGCACTGGGAATCTCCATACTGCCTGCTTACCCTTCCATTGCCTAAAGATTACCTGCACAGGTCACAAAGCTGTATTCTAAGTCAGACACCATATACCCAGAATCTCACACACATGCATGCAAGCAAGCATATAAACCTATTGTACTCTTCATGTGTGCTGGCTGTGTGGAAAGCACAGAGTTCTTCATGGAAAGATCACAGCATGAAGGATGTTTAAGGTGATATTTCTTTGTGTACCACCCTCTGGTTGCCTGCTTAAGTCTCAGAGGAAAAACTAAGAGATGCGTGCAGGCATCTTAATGTGAAAAAGAGGAGGAAAAAACAGAAAGAAGATGAGAGGATGGGAAAAGAGAAAGGGGAAGGGTGGTTGATTGATGGGAAAGGGCTGTGTCATAGTTGAAGTGGATGCACTTTCTACAGAATGCAGACTCAGAGCAGAGAGGCAGTCAGTACAAAGGCCATCTACTAGCAGATTTCTTCTGGAAAGTTTGATGTTTCAGGTAGTAGCTGTCATTGGCTGAATATGGCCCATTCACATTATAGATAATAATCAGCTTTACTTTGATTCTACTGATTTAAGTTGCTAATCCTCTTAAAAATAATCTTTACAGAACCATCTAGAATAATGCTTGACTAGAAATGTGAAAACGGAAACATTTCTACACTCCAGGCATTCAGGTTTTCCTGTAATAGACAAAGAAATGTAATTTTGTTCATACAACAAAATCATCAGCCTTCTTGTAGGGCTGGCCAAGTTCTCCTTGTTAACCATCAATCAGGAGATGAGTAAGAGGTACTGCATGCCCTTGGTTCCATACCTTGACTTGATGGAAAGCTCTTTAAACGCAAACACATGAGGTTTATAGAATTAAGCCGAGAGCATAAAGTGCCATCCTTTACAACACATACTAGGAGAATCTGCACTTCTCATAACATTTGTTTCTTAACTATTTGCCATAAAACTTCTTTATTATAGTGTTCATAAAGTATTTGAACCTCTTAAATTCAACCCTTGGAGTAACCATTAAGTGCCTACAATGTGCCCATTTGTAATGTTATTAATAGCAATTATGAGACCAACTTGAGCCAGCAAGCAGAGGATGGCACACAGTGAAATATTACCTTAACTATCCTACATATTGTAATCTCCTCATGAAGCATGGTCTCCTTCTACAAAACCATCTCACATGAAGCTTCAACCCTGTGTTTTATTTACTGAAACATATTTTCTCTGGTGCGATGGAGTACATGCAAAGGGACAAATGTGAGCTGATTTTCATTCTCACAGCCATTATCCTAGAATGCATCTCATGTCAAATAACCACTCAGTTTTTGATAAACCTCTGTGGTCAGTAATTTAAGCTAAATCTAGCCTGTGGCCAGCTTTTATATAGCTTGAAAGCTTAATTTTTTCTTAACGTTCTTAAAGAGCTGTAAAATAGAGGAGAAAACATTGAAGAAAGTGACAGAGGGCATTTGTGACCACAGACCCTAAAATATTTACTATCTGGCCATTTATATTGTGTTAGCAACTTTGCCAGGCCCTAGCCTAGGAGACAGAGTACAAAATCCATTTCAAGATGTTCAAGGGCTTGTACATTGTACATGAGAGACTAAACATACTTGAAATGTCCCTTATCCTGACACACTGTTCTTTTCTGCCCCTGTCATCTATATTCAGCTGTCCATCAAGAGGTAGCTCAGGCTCGTCATCTCTACAAAGCTCCATCTGCTGATTCAGTCTCCTAGGAATTCTTTCTTGGGAACCTCAGCAAGCATCTGTGTTTGCTTCACTCAGGCTTAGCCATGCTTCATTCTGTGCTTCTGTTTTTATCTGGGTCTGTCTCCTTAATATGAGTGTAAGACTCTCACGCAGTTTTCTTTTAACAGAGTCATGCAGATACAAGAACTGTTAGCCAAGGGTTTCTGGGACTTGGAAATCACTGATATTTTACAAGCAATAGCTGATGAGCGTCATTCAAGACCTGCTATTGCTAAGGATTTTCAAACCTACACGGGCTCTAATTCCTCGTTAAACCTCTCAAAAATGTAGATGATAACTAATTATCATAATTTTATGCGTGAGATTGAGGGTGTTTGTCTCTTTGCTAATAACATTTATATGAATTGCCTATCACACCCATTTTATGTCACCATTAATTCACTAAGTACTTATTCAGCTCTTAATGTGTGCCAAAGAATGAATAACACAGATAAAGTGCCCTGACATAGTGACAGATCTTGGATTTAAACTGTGCTGTGGTTTTAACCACTGTACAACATCGTGTGGTACATACTTGTTTTGCAAAGAAAAAAACAGGCATAGCTCTGATAAAAATAGTCATGCCTGCCCTTGAAAGATTAGAAGAGAACTGAACTATATAGCGTGCAAAGACCACAAGAGCCAAGGCAGAAATAGCTCTGAAAAATCTAACTACAAAAGGAATGAGAAGAGATAAACAACTCCAGTGTTTACAATGAATTATATTTACATTGATTGTGCAATTGTAGTAAGGCAAACTTTATGAAGACTTGGCTGATGGTTACAACTTAAAATTTTCTGTCATTCTACAAGGAAGCTGTTCATGAGCTCTAATTCCTTCAAAGAATACACATTCCATGGTGTTCTTTCTGACTTTGGATTTAACAATTATATCCTGGGTTAGATACTAAAAGCAAAGACAACAAAGATGAAAATAGATACATTGAGATAAATTAAATATATTTTTTTGCAACAAAGTACATAAGAAATGGAAGTAAGAGTAAATAGGAATGGGATAAAATACATACAAATATACGAAGTGGAGATAAGTCCCTCCATATAAAACGCACACACACAATTCAGTGACACAAACTAACCCAATTAACAAATGAGCAAGGAATGGGAATAAGTATTTCTCTGAAGAAATTCTATGAATGACAACAATAGGTGATTCTTTGCTTCGTATTAATAATATCTGGCACAGCACAAATCAACATCACACAAAGAAAACCACCTCAAAGCTATTAGGATGCCTACCAGTACAAATGAAGATGATGATGATGATGATGGAAGATGAGGATGACAGCAATGATGATGATGATATGGGGACCTGGCTCAGCGGCTAAGAATACTTGCTACTCTTACAGAAGACTGACTCAGTTCCCAGCACCCTCGTGAAAGCTCACAGCCATCTGTAACTGCAGTCCCCATGGATCTGCTGCCCTCTTTGTCCACTGAGATCACTGCAGACACAGGGTGCTCTTTATGTGAATGCGGACAAAATAATCCTACACATAAAGTAAAATAAATAAATATTTAAATAGTGATGACTGGAGTTGCCAATGACAGAGAATTTGAAACTTTGCTATTGTTGACAGGATAAACATGGTACAGCATTATATCCCAAAATATAGAAACAACCCCAGTAGCCATTGGTTATTGAATAAATAAAATGCAGCAAATGTACTCACTGATTATCAGTCAGCCTTAAAAAGGAACAGCTGATACATGACGCCTGGCTGACCTTTGAGCTCATCGGGATAGATAAACACTAACCCAGACAAGAAGTATAACCATTTGTGTTTCTTGAGCACACGTGCATAGGAGCACGCACTGCTGTGGCACGTGTGGAGGTAAGGAGGACAGCCCGCAAGGATCACTTCTGTCCTTCCATAATGTGAGTCCCGGGGATGGAACCCAGGTCCTCAGCGTGGTGGCAAGCCCTCTTACTCTGTCTCTGTCATCTCTTTGGTCCCACAATCATTTTTTTTAATAAAATAAAGTTAGTAGTGTTCATTTGTTTCAAGCCTGAATGTATTTTCACCAAATTCGCGATACCTAAAGTGACTGAAACTTAAAAGGCCAGTACTACTTAAACAAAGATTCTTAAACTCGACCATGGATAGCTTAGGCACATGAAAAAATGTTAACATCTGTTTGTTTCTCACACCTGTGAAATGCTGAAAGGTTAATGCATGCTCCACTTAGGTAAGGAAGTTGTTAAGTCCAGGGAAAATTCTTTCCTAAGCGTGTCTCTGGCACAGGGCTTTGCTTGCACTAGGATGAAAATACTGAACATCTCCTCATTTATGAGTTCACGTCAGTTTTTCATATCTTGCCTTTTGCAATGTCAGAGAGAAAAGTGGCAATTCCAGCTTTTGTCATTTTAGGGGTTGGGGTTATATGGGTTTAGAGGACATGGCACTTGTCGCTGCTTCCAGTCTGACCTAAAACCTGTGATCAGTGCCACTGGGACTCATGGAGTGTTTTAAAAGAGTCTACAGCATCATATCATCCAAATGGTCATGCCATCAAATAATCAAATCATCACCTATCTGACTGTCAGGCTAGAGACCATGAATACTTTATAACATTGAACAAGGACTCTATTTCTCACTTAAAGAAAACTTTAAGTTAGAGAAATCGTTGTGTATATGAGAAGCTACGTATCTGTATAGAACTAAGAAAAAATAGGGAAGAGGGAACTTGCATGTTTACTTCCATTTTTCACTTCAAGTAAAGGGATTGATAAGAAAAGCTGTTTGCTCAGGCAGGACTCTGGGAGGTTAGGAAAAACAAATAGCCTACCAGAGCCTGGGGATAGTAAAAGAAAGATGGTAGAAGTATAAGGCTAATGATTGCGGCACTGATGGTGAGGGTCGCATCGCTCCTAATATCCGTAATACAACTTTGTAATTGGATGACAGCAGTTCTATATTTCAAAACACCTGGGAAAGACGTTTGAATATTTCCAATATTTAAAAAGCGATAAGTGGTTAATGTGATGGATATTCCAATTTCCCTGATCTGAATATTACACAGTGCATACATGTGTTAAAATAGTATGCCATCTGCCGTAAATATGTGGGACCATGTGTGGGTTAGAAATAGAAACACATGTGTAGAGACAGAGACTGCGGATGAGGCATTCACAAGTGGGAGAAGCCGCGCTGGCAGCACTGGTACTGTCACAAATGGGGGAAAGTGTTGAGAAACACAGGCTGCACGGGCAGACCTCACCCCAGAGCATTCTCTGCCCCACCATGTCAGTGTGCCAAGGCTGGGCACTGGGCCCCAGGGCTAAGCTAGAAAACAAAAGCATTTCATTAGTGGGCCAAGAGAGTGTGGAGAAGAGGGCGCATGGAAGAGAGACAGACAAAAGGAGATAGGGTGGGATGAAAGCTGTGGGGACAGGGACACTACTAGGACTTTAGGCAGGTGTGGCCAGTCTTCAGAGACACACGGGCAAAGCCTGAGCTTCAGAGGAAAAGAAGCCTTCTCACAGTGTTTGACGCTTCTGAGCCTGACTTTCCTTGCCTATGCACAACCATGGTAGTGTTCACCTCTTATATTTGTTGTCCAGATCAAATGAGGTAACTTGATATGCCTCTCCCCAAGGAATTACAATAAAGATCAATACGAGACAGGGAAATGCTCCTTTCCTTAATCTTCTAGAGTCTGGAAACTGCAGAAGTTTCCTTTTGTGGTGCTCAATAGTTATTGTCGTTCATCAGAGGCTTATTAGTTAAGTCTTCATTATTCGCTTCTATCCCTACATTCATTTAGTAAACAAACATGTTTTTAAGGATCCTTCCTTTCAGCAACTGTTTCCTTAAAAGAATTGCCATTTCCTCATATTAAATATGTGTGTGTGTTTTAAACAAAAATAGAATCTTTTCTCATTTACTTGTTTTATTCACTTTACGTCCTTGTAGCCCTGTCTCTCCTTTCCTCTCCCCTTTCCTGGGGGAAAGGGCAGCTCCCTTTCCCATCCACCAGCTCCTCACGTTGCATGAGGATTGAATCTTCCTCTTCCCCTGTGGTCTGTCAAGGCCGTTCTGCCAGGGACCAGTGATCTAAAATATGCAAGTGATGCCCGATGCAGTCCCCACGTCCCTTAACAGAGCCTAAAGCCTAAGCTTAAAGTCTAAGCTGCCCATCTGCTATACCTTTGTAGGGGGCGCGGGGCCAGTTCATGCATGGTCCTTGGTTGATGCTTCAGACTCAGCAAACTCCTCTGGGCCATGGTTAGTAGGCTCTGTTATGTTTCTTGAAAAGTTTGTGTCGCTTCCGGGTCCTTTTCTCTTTTCTTCCACTCTTCCCCAAGATTCTCTATTCATCGACCAATGTGTGGCTGTGAGTGTCAGCATCTGTTTTGAGGTGTTACTGGGTAGAGCCTCTCAGAAGACAACTCTGACGGGCTCCTGTCTGCAAGCTTAGCAGAGTATCATTCATAGTGTCAGAGATTGGTACTCTTCCATAAGGTGGGTCTTTGTTTGGGAGAGCAAAGGCGAGATTCTGACGTCAGAAGGCCTATAGAGAAAAGAGAAACTGAGGTTGGGTACATCTCTGTGACAAGCGCAAGACCTAAGTCAGGGTAGGCTCCTGGGAGGATATGAGGGGGATTCAAGCAAAGACTCCTAATAGCAGAGATCATAGAGACTAAAGAGGACGCTGACTAACTAGACTAATCTTCTAGTAAAGGGCAGGGAACACCAGCCCACCGACAGAAACTTCAACCCAAAACTTACCCTGCCTCCTGGATGTGCAGGCATAAAGATAGAACAGCTAGAGCAAAAATTGAGGGATTTTTTTAAAAAACAAAAACCTGAGTGGAAATGTATCAAATGAGGAAGAGAAAATGTGTCTTATTCAGGGTAAACTTTGACCTAAACATACGGAAGTGCTAATGCAAGTAAAGAAAAAAAAAAAAATATATATATATATATATGTATATGAAACCATAGTGACAGGCAAAACAAACTAACAAACCAACAGCTTAGAATATAGAGTAAGAAGAGGTTTACTCCTGGGAAGAAGGGCACTGCTTATCTCACTTCCTCTAGATCATGGAACAAGAAGAGAAACATCTTCACATTTGGGCTCCAACTATAGATCAGGACGGCCAAGGTAGATTACGTTAGCAGCAAGTTTAATTCAGAAAATGTGAGACTTACGTGCTTGACCTAGAGGTGACTGCACCAAATCAAAAGTTTGGCTTCTAATTGTACACATGCCTTAATCAGTATATAGCATGACTTGGTCTATACTTGGTATATAACATTAATCTGTTAATCAAAGGTCCTCTTCAAAAACAGACCCTATAGGATGGAGGGGAAAAGGAAGAGAGGAAAACTGTAACAGTAGACACCTGCAAAGCTGGGAATTCGGTGTTTTCAATTGCGTTGCGATGCAGCAGTAGAAAAATCAGACTCTGCGTTTCATTTCTTCAGTCCTGATCTCACATCAGGAAGCAACCCACTCGCCCCTCATCCGTTTCATGGAAAGTTCTATAGTTTCAGTTTACGTTGTTGCTCAGATTTAGCCACCTATCAGTGTTTGATAATGAGTGCTTGGTGGTGAGACATTCCCTGTCAGTGCCCTTTCGAGGCTGGAGATGGAGTCACTAGAGTCCCTGAATCTTAGCAACAGTCAGCGCACTTTTCTTCAATATTCTGCTCACCTCATACTACCCTGCTGCCAAAATATGCACTACTTGGTATTCTCAGAGAAAAAAAAAAAACAAAAAAAAAAAAACAAAACTAAAAGCATGTGTGCATGCATGTTAAGAGAGATTTAAAGTTTGATGATATGTTTCAAAATCCCAAATTTGGGGGCTATAGAGATGGCTCAGGGGTTAACAGCACTGGCTCCTCTTCCAGAGGTCATGAGTTCAGTTCCCAGCAAACACATGGTGGCTCACAACCATCTAAAGTGAAACCTGGTGCTCTCTTCTGGAGTGCAGGTGTACATGCAAACACACACTGTATACATAATAAATCTTTAAAAAAAAATCCCAAATTTGTATGACGAAGACCCCAAAAAAGAAACAGCGCTGTAGACAAGATCTAAGCCCTATTAACCTTGAGATCCAGGAGGGAGCCGAAGTCACAGGAATGTGCTGAAAGATGGTTGTAAAAATGTGAGAGAGAAAATGAGAGCAGCTAGACAGACTTTTTGACTGCTGCAGTCAGAGAACTGTGTCTAAGGAGCCATGAGTAAGAGCTTAAAATGTAGAGGAACAAAGAGCCAGATTCTCAGAGGTTCCTGTCGCTTGGCTTTCATCTCGCACAGTGAGAGTTAGCTCATAGGATGTGGTGAGCAAGTCAAATGAGAAACAGGCAATGGCAGCACAAGGCAAGCCTTTATTCTTCTTTTCACTAACGACGTACATCACAGGCAAGTGGCCGCGCTGTTTAAGAACGATGTCTTTTTTCTTGTAAATACAAATTGATTTAAAGACTAGGATTATTTTGTTTGGGCTTTTTTTCCCCAAACTTCTAAATCTTTTATGAGAGTTATGATTAATGATCAATTAAAGTACTTACTTATAAAACTATTTAGGTATCATTAAATTTACAGAAGTTTCTCAAATATATATAGCCTTAATATATATAGTACTATCAATAGTCAATCACTCAAGGTTTTTCAAAAGAGAATGCATATTACCAAACTATGGTTCAGAAATCAAAATATGCTTCAGATATTTCTTTTCAGATTATTGTCAGAGACATAATTATAGCATCAGAGCAAGGAAGATAAGAAACTTAATGAGATAGTGAGGATAGAAAGGGAAAGTAAGGACAGATGGAGAAGGCAAAGCAAAGCACAAATAGAACCTACTGACTTGGCATGAGGAGACAGAGTCACTATTCCAAAACCAAAAAGTGAGACAGGTGGCGGACCGAGTATCTTGGGAGGAAATCCTGAGCTTCATTTCATAACAGCTAAATTAGTACTGTCAAAATGTAAACTTCTGGGAAGATGGCTCAGCGTGTGGGTAAGAGTACTTGCTATACAAATATGAGGGCCTGGGCTTTAATACCCAGGGCTCATAAGAATGCCACTATAGCTTATGTTCCTGTAACACCACCACTGTGGTACACAGAGAGAAGAGAATCCCTGGGGCTTTAGAAAAGCTTAGAGAACCTAGTTCTCAGAACCTAGCTGAACTTTATCGATTACATATCTGATCGAGGGTCAGATATATAATTGCTCAACCCTCATCAAAGAAACTTCTTGCAGTAGATGAGAATTAACACATAGACAACTGGACAGAGTACAGAGTGAGAGAGTTTGGAGAACTCAGCTCTAATTGGGATGTTTTCGCCAAGCACCTGTCCTCAGGTTCAGGGATCTATAAAGAAGAGGTGGGTATTGGATCCTAAGAACCGGAGAGGATAAATAAATCCAAGGAAACAGCGTCTCCCAGACACAACCAGACTGATGCACATATGAACCCGCCCACACTGTGGCAGCGTGCACAGGACCCACGTATGTTCAAAGCAGACAAAAGCCCAGCACACAGAAGGGAAAGTGGACAAAGAGGTGTTATGACACTTCTTATCCTGTACCTCAGCTCTTTGTCACGACCTCAGGACGATCATACTGTAGTCTGCACTGTCCTCTAGGTATGTCAAAATGGTAGCCCACTGTCCTCCATGAGCCAGGGTTCCCACGTGCATTGCACCTCTTTTCCCGGATCTGGCATCCCTTATTAACAACCTTACATAAAGATTTCCCTTTTCTCCAGTGGTCCTAACTAGAAACATGGGAGTTATCTCAGGTCCTTGTAGTTCCCTCTTACCATGACAAAGCACCCACTTGGGTGTGCCTTTTTAGCCACTTCAGCATCTCTTTCTAACTCTCCTTTTCCATTTCAGTTGCCATTACCCTATCTACAGCATAACTATCATTCATCTGTAACACTGCTGAACTACAGTTGATTCCTAATGGATCATCCTCTTATCTTACTTTAAATATTGTCATCACCTTGTTTCTCCACACCCCCAAACATATCCACTTCAAATAAACCTACCATAGATGGTTCCAAAAAGCTCCACTGTAACACAATTCCCATTCTTAGAAAATACTCCATACATCCTACAATAATCAAGTAGGTAAAAATATTGGCCTGAACAATTCGGTTCAACTGGACCTGAAAGCTCAACTACTCAGAAGACTGAGCCAAACGGATCACAAATCTAAAATCAGTCTTTAGCTACAGAGTAATTTCAAAGGCTCCCTGGGTACCCTAGTAAGATACAGAGCCAACATACAATGTAAAGAGGAGAGCAGGGCCTGGAGGTATAGCTCCATGCTGGCATGTGCAAGGCCCTGGTTTTAACTCATAGGACAGCAAACAGAACAATTTTATATGACCTAAGTGTTCCCTGTAACTCTCCAGCATTCTCTCATTCTTCTTGCCATATCATGCTCTCTTCTGTGACTAATGAAGTCCTGTCACCCTTCCTTTGTCAATTTGCTTATTACTTTCTCCTTGGATGCACCAGATGCTAGGGGCAGTGTTTAATGCCAGAGATACAAGCATGAATAAGGAATGCATTGAACACAGCCAACATTCATATATTTTTGTGTTTAATCAATGCATGAGGAAGAAACTATGAGAAGTGTGGAAAATGATGGCAAAGTAGAATGGGAATCATAGGAGAGGAATTTAGTTGATTCATGCATGCAAGCTGGGACTGTGGAAGAGTCGTATAACAGGGTGACCTTAGAACTTCAGCTTACGAGGTAAACAGAATGCAAGAATAACTCCATCCCCCCGAAAAAATTAGTTTCAATGCAGATAAGACAAGATACACCATGATCAAGAAAATGGATAGTGTATTTAATTGGCATATACAAAAAGTGGCAAGAAGCACTAAGGAAAGATGAAGTTGGATGGGAAGGGCTAGAAGAGAAGCTAATGATTAAGTTGGAAAAATAGCCATGATAAAATAATAATAATAATAATCAAAAGGTTTGTATGTAAGTTATTTGTTGTTAAGACAAAGAAAAAAATAGAAATATTTCCAGAGGATGACAGTCATTTTTCTTTAGTGTTGCTTCTATAGGTTTCCCGTGCCTGGAGGGGTGATCCCACACCATGGGCATATGGACATCACTAACTAAACTGGAAGTGTTAATAAAAGTTTAAAAGGAGAACTTGAAGTAGAGAGAAAAATGTGTTGGGGGTATTACAGAGTGATTTGGAGGTGGACTGTGATGGACATTACTGAGCACATTGCATGCAGGTATGACATTTTCAAAAAATAAATGCGGCTACGAAAAATGGCTAATAGGAAAGTACTAAATACTGAATGTTTTGTGTACCACATCATATTTTTGTTAACTGTAATTAGTGCAATGATATCAAGGAGTTAGGGTTTGCTTTAAGGAGGTAATTAGTTCATGAGTGGACCCTTCAGCACTGGGGTTGCTCAAAAGAGCCAGCTTGTCCTCCTGCCATGTGAGGTCACAACCAGAATTCATCTATAAGCCAGAAAGTAATCTTTCACGAGACACCACATCTGCCTGCACCTTCACCTTGGATTTCCCGTCTCAATGCAAAATGAATTTGCTCTATTTGTAAGCTGACTACTTTTGTATTTTCTGAGAACACCCTCTGGACTAACATGGTAAGCTACTGAAGAGACAAACATGAGGAAACTTAGTGTCTACTGTATATGATCTATGGTAGGAAGAGAAAAGCTGTCCCCCTCCCTCTGTTCTGGCTAAGATGATTTGATGACGGTTGCTCAGATAATTCAGCCTGTGTCCTGGAAACTGAAAGCTGTATTCACTGGTTTCATGGTTTGACTGTGATCAACAGTTTCTAGTATTGATGATTTTATCTCAGTATGCAATTTATTTACCTACCACACCCAAACCACTATTTATTTTATAAAATGTACTTATTTAATATTTATCAGGTATATTATTTCCCAAACTCTTCTTGCCAGTAACTCGCGAGATATATGAATTTTTTTACATTCATCTTTGTTTCCCCAAGGAGTGGGTTACTATAGTCAACATTATTTGTTTTCAAATTAAATACACTCATCTTACACCTGTGGCTTTAACTATAAACTTTTAAGACAAATATTGATTACATGTCTTTACACAGCTATTCACAGTTGCTATGTCACCACAGACAAGAAAATCAGATATTTAATGGTCACTATAACAGGCAGGTCATGCACTTCCCTTCTCTCCATGTGGATTTAACTGAACCCCAGCCTACTTATTGCTGTCCTCAGTAACCGATGGCAAAAATGTATGCAATGTGTTAACAGCCAAAGTAATTGAAATGCACATGGTGCTTGGCTGCCGAATGAGCAATACCAAAGCTTGGAAACTAACAAGAGGTGCCAATCATGCATTCACAGAACTGGGGCCTGGATAACTTAGCACCTAGTAAGAGCCAGTTATCATGATATGATAAGTTGTACAAAGTTGCCTTTGGCAGGAAACTCTGCCAGTCAGCTGCCTGCCGTTAGCTGGCATTCTGCATAAAAGGTGAGACACATCAATATGTATGAGCTACTTACACAGTAGTAGGGACAGTGATTTGTAAGGTTCTTCCACACTCTTCATTAGACAATTAGTCTAGAAAAAGTTAAGAGAAGCCTTTGTTACAGCCTTATACAACCTTTCCCATTAATGGCAAATAGCAAATGCTCCACGGGGAAGGGGGAAGTAGTCATTCTGTTACTGTGATCAAACACCTTAGGAAATCAACTGGCAGAGGTAAGAATTATTTTGGCTCATGATTTTGCAATGTCCCAGTTGCTTGTCTCTGACTATATTGTTTTTTGGCCTGAGGCAAGGCAGGATATCGTCATAATAGAAGCTGGTGTTGAGGAGGGTGTTAATTTCATGAAACCTAAGAAGAAGAGAAGAATGAAATAGAGTGAAGAAGAGAGGGGAGAGGAGAGGGGACTTGAGGAGAAAAGACAGGAAGAGGGAAGAGGAAAAGGGAGGTGAGAAAGGGAGCAGAGCCTCACCCCTGTGATTCATTTTCTTCAACTAGGACCTATGTCCCAATATTTCTACATCTCAACAGCGAAAACAGCAATGGATGATGTCTTCACACATGAGCCTCTAGAAAGCATTAAACTGCAGACAAAAACTACAACAAGACTTAGTTAAATAACTTTAAATTGTATTTAATGGGGAAATTTATGTATTTTAGCAAGGATGTGTAAACAGAACACATGCTAGAGCTGACAAAGAAACCGACCCTTATAAATGTTTTATGTCTTTCCTAGAACCAATTTTCCTACTTCCAATACCTATTCAGTAGTTCAAATGTGCTTTTCTACATGAACAGGCTGCAAGTTCTTTCATCACACTTGTTAAGTATGCACAGTTTAATAGTATTTGACAAAGAAGAGCTCCACTTCTCCCTCAGTCCTACTCCCACAAAAAGCCAAATCAACCAGTTATTAATATTATTCTTCACACATGAATATTTATTTCTAAAATATGTAATCAGATCCACTTTCTGTTAGCCAGGACATCAGAAGGCAATGAGAATACCCTAAGATGTTGATTTCACGTCATGTCTAACCACCTCACACCACGATGTAAGCAACAACCCAGGCTAAATTCTGTCTCTGCGCACTACTTAGTGTTGTAAACCTTTTTTTTTTCTTATACCATCTATGTTTCTGTGTTTATCCCTCAACCCCATACCAGACCATCACCATTCCTAAATTTTAGCTCCTAATGCCTAGAAAACCAATTTACCTGAAAACCCCATGGTCGCACATATCAGGATTCCAGAGGAATTTCCTACCAAACAACACACAGTCAACAAACTCACTTAAGAAGCAGACAGGCAACAGATATCAAGGAACAAAACACCTAACCCTAAGATTAACCAATTAGAATCTTGGATCTTTCAAAACCATATGTCTAGATACCCACATAAAAACAAAATCAACAACAGACAGGACTATATATACCCACTAAAGCATAGGTACCCTACAACAGCAGAACCCTGAATATCACATTGTAGATGAAGCAAAAGACAAAGACTTTAAAGATCCTCTGTGGAAGACAAAAAAGCCAGTCCTTAAAGAGGAAATGAACAAAGTGCTTAAATAAATTTATAAAAGCAGAAACAGTGGAAGAAAATAATTAAATCAGTTCAAGATGTAAAAGTAAGCAGAACCAAATAAGAAAACCCAAATTGACCTCATGAAACTGAAAATCTTCTGTAAAGCAAAGGACACTGTCATCAGAACAAAATGACAGCCTACAGACTAGGAAAGGTTCTTCACCAACCCTATATCTGACACAGGGCTAATATCCAGAATATGTAAAGAACTAAAGAAGTTAAAAAGCAACAAACCAAGTTATCCAATTAAAAAATGGGGTACAGAGCTAAACAGAGACTTCTCTGGAGATGAATATAGAACAGTAAAGAAACACTTAAAGAAATGTTCAACCTCCTTAGTCATCAGGGAAATGCAAATCAAAACAACACTGAGATTTCACCTTACACCCATCAGAATGGCTAAGATCAAAAACTCAAGTGACAACATATGCTGGAAAGGTTGTGGAGAAAGGAACACTCCTCCATTGCTGTTGGGAATGTAAACTTGTACAACCACTTTGGAAATCAATCTGGCACTTTCTCAGACAATTAGGAATAGCACTTCCTCAAAATCCAGCTATAGCACTCCTAGGCGTATATCCAAAATATACTCAAGTACACAACAAGGACATTTGCTCAACCTGTTCATAGAAGCTTTATTCATAATAGCCAGAACCTGGAAACAACCCAGATGTCCCTCTACTGAGGAATGGATACAGAAATTGTGATACATTTACACAATGGAATACTACTTAGCAATTTAAAACAAGAAAATCATGAAATTTGCAGGCAAATGGTGGGATCTAGAAAAGATCGTCCTGAGTGAAGTATCCCAGAAACAGAAAGATACACATGATATATACTCACTTATAAGTGGATATTAGACATATAAAATAGGATAAACATACTAAAATCTGTACACCTAAAGAAACTAAGCAAGAAGGAGGACCCTGGGTAAGATGATCAATCCTCACTCAGAAAGACAATTGGGGTGGACATTGGAAGAAGAAGAAAGCAGGAAATAGGACAGGAGCCTACCACAGAGGTCCTCTGAGAGACGCTACCCAGCAGGCTATCAAAGCAGATGCAAAGAGACTCATAACCAAATTTTGAGCAGAGTGCAGGGAACCTTAGGAAAGAAGGGGGAGATAGTAAGATCTGGAGAGAACAGGAGCTCTATAAGAAGAGCAACAGAAGCAAGAAATCTGGGCCCAGTGGTCTTTTCTGAGACTGATACTCCAACCAAGGACCATTCCTGAATATAACCTAGAACTCCTGCTCAGACATAGCCCATGGCAGCTCAGTATCCAAGTGGATACCCTAGTAAAGGGAACAAGGACTGTCTCTGATGTGAACTCAGTGGCTGACTCTTTGATTACCTCCCCCTGAGGGGGGAGCAGCCTTGCCAGGTCACAGAGGAGGACAATACAGCCAGTCCTGATGAGACCTGATAGACTAAGTTCAGATGGAAGGTGAGGAGGACCTCTCCTCTCAGTGGACTTGGAGAGGGGCATGGAAGGAGGTAAGGGAAGGAGGGTGGAGTTGGGAGGGATTAGGGAGGAGGCTACAGCTGGATACAAAATGAATAAAGTGTAATTAATATAAAAAATAAAAATTTAATAAAAGAAGAAAAGCTAAATTGAGGAAAATCAAGAAATGAAATTTGTAGGAACTTGAACAGGAATGATAGAGGCAAGTTTCACTAACAAAATATAAGACATGAAAGAGAGACTCGGGCATTGAAGACATGAGAGAAGAAATGGAGAACTCAATCAAAGAAAATTATCTTTGCAAATCTTGACACAAAACATCCAGGAAATCTAGGACACTATGTTAAAAAAAAGAGAGAGAGAGAGAGAGAGAGAGAGAGAAGCCTAAGAATAATAGAAATAGAGAAGAAAAGTGACAGTTCAAAAGCCTCAAAAATAATTTTCAACAAAATCATAGAAGAAAATTTTCCTTTCCTGAAGGAGATGCCTACAGAAGTGCAAGAAGCATACAGAACACCAAATAGATTGAACCAGAAAATAAAATCTCCTTAGCACATGATAATCAAAACACTAAACATACAGAACAAAGAAAGACTAAAATAAATAATTAACAAGAAAGGATAAAAATACAAAATAAAGAATAAAAACTTCAAGGGGAAAATGCCAAGTAACATATAAAGACAAACCTATGAGAATAATACCTGACTCCTCAATGGAGACTTTAAAAGCCAGAAGGGCCTCGACAGGTATTCTACAGACTTTAAGAGACCACACGTGCCAGCCCAGGCTACTATACCCTGCAAAACATCCAATCACAATAGATGGAGAAAATAAGACATTCTAGAATAGAAATCAAATTTAAGTAACATCTATCTGCAAATGCAGCTCTATAGAATGTCCTAGAAAGAAAACTCTATTCTAAAGAGATAATCACGCCCCAGAGAACACAAGGAATAAATAACCCCAGAGAAGCAAATTAAAACATGTGAAAACACACACATACACACATACACACAGGAGGGCACGCCACTATCACCACCACCACCACAACAACAACAACAACAAAATAACGAGAATCAACAAACACCACTCACTATCAATATTGGGATCTCAATTTCCCAATAAAAAGACAGACTTACAGAAAGGATGAGAAAATAAGATCTATCTTGCTGCTGGTTCCAAGAATCACACCACAACATCAGGGATAGAGATTAACTCAGGGTTAAAGGATGGAAATAGATATTCCAAGCAAATACACCTTAGAAGCAAGGAGCTTATATAGCCATTTTAATATTTTCTCATTTTTTTCTGAGAAAATATACTTCACATAAAAACTAATCAAAAGAGAAAGGAAGAACACTTCATACTCCTCAGTGGAAAAGTCCACCAAGATGACATTTCGATTATTAACATCTATGCCCCAAATACAAGGTTACCCACTTTTGTAAAAGAAACAGTACCACAGCTGAAATCAGATATTGGCCCTAACACACTAACAGTGGGAGAGCTCAGTACCCCAGTCTCACCAATGATTAGGTCATCCGGACAAAATATAAACAGAGAAATACAAGAGATAACATATGTAATAAACCAAATGGACCTAACATATTTATAGAACATTTCACCCTAACAAAAGCACATAACTTCTTCTTGGCACTTCATGAATCTTACTGCAAAACTGACCACAGACTTGTACACAAAGCAAGTCTCAAGAGATACAAAAAAAAAAAAAAAAAAACTTAAAT
This sequence comes from Psammomys obesus, assembly GCF_907164565.1. Classification (NCBI taxonomy): domain Eukaryota; kingdom Metazoa; phylum Chordata; class Mammalia; order Rodentia; family Muridae; genus Psammomys; species Psammomys obesus. The sequence goes on from NW_026591086.1 coordinate 54,432,604, forward strand.
AACATTCCGAATCCTAGGTGCTTACCATCAACAATAGAAACAACGGAAATCTTACAAACTCATGGAAACGTAACAACTCATTATTGAATGAAAAAGAAAGTAATAAAAAGTGTTAAGTTTGGTTTTATTCAGTGCCTTTAGATAGCACACCCTCGCATGAGTGTGTACATGTGTTTTATTTCTTATTTTTTCCAACATCATATGAAAAAAATTTAAAAACTTTCTAGAATTGAATGACAATGAATACACAACATACCCAAACATAAGGAACACAATGAAGTTGGTTCTAAGAGGCAAGCTCATAGCACTAAGTGCCTACATTAAAATGAGAGAGAGCAAAACAGGGGGACAGAGGAAAAGAGAGAAGGTGAGAGAGAGAGAGAGAGAGAGAGAGAGAGAGAGAGAGAACTCATACTAGGAACATACAGTACACCTGAAAGCTGTAGAACAAAAAGAAGAAATCATACCTAAAAGGAGTATACAGCAAGACATAATCAAACTCAAAGCTAAAATCAATAGAAATAGAAAGAAAAACAAAAAGTTCAAAGAAACAATTAAACAAAAGTTTGTTTTTTGAGAAAATCAACAAAAAAGATAAGCCGTTATCTAAATTCACTAAAAGGCAGAAAAAATATCCAAATTAACAAATGCAAAAATGAAAGGGGGATATAACAATAGATACTAAGGAAGTCCAGAGAATTGTAAGGACATAATTTAAAAACTTGTACTCCACCAAATAAGAAAAATCTAAAAGAAATGCATAATTTTCTTAGTAGGACCCACTTGTCAAAGTTAAATCAAAATAAGATAAACAACATAAACTGATCTATAATTCTTAGTGAAATAAAAGTAGTCATTAAAAGTCTCCCAACCAAACTCCACAAGGAGAGCAACAGAACAAGATAATTTGAACACAGGGAACTTCCCAGAGTCTCATACTCCAACCAAGGACTATTCGTGGAGATGACCTGGAACCCCTGCACAGGTGTAGCCCATGGCAGTTCAGTGTCCAAGTGGGTTACATAGTAATGGGAAGAGGGACTGCCTCTGACATAATCTGATTGGCCTGCTCTTTGATCACTTCCCCCTGAGGGGGGAGCAGCCTTACCAGGCCACAGTAGAGGACAATGCAGCCACTTTTGATGAGAACTGATAAACTAAGATCAGATAGAAGAGGAGAACCTCCCCTATCAGTGGACTTGGGGAGTGGCATGCATGCAGAAAGGGGAGGGAGGGTGGGATCGGGAGGGGAGGAGGAAGGGGCTTATGGGGGGATACAAAATGAATAAAGTGTAATTAATAAAAAAATTTTTAAAAAGTAAAAAAATAAATTAAAAAAAAAGTCTCCCAACCAAAAAAGTCCAGGGCCAGATGGTCTGAGCGCAGAATTCTACCAGACTTTCAAAGAGGAGTTAACACAAATACTCCTCAAATTATTTTACAAAATAGACACAGAAGGAACACTGTGCATTTCATTTTATCCGGACACTTACTCTGATACTTAAACAACATAAAGACTCCCCAAAAGAGATAGAATTACAGAACTATTTACCTTGTGAACATAAATGTAAATAAAATAAAATAGTTGCCAACCAAATCTAAAGATACATCAAAAAGTTCATCCTCCATAATCAAGTAGGCTTCATCCCATAGAAGCAGGAATGGTTCAGTATACATGTCAATAATTGTAATCCACTATGTGAACAAACAGAAGACAAAAAGAAAGCACATGATCATCTCATTAGATGCACGAAAAGGCCTTTGACAAAATACAAAACTTGTTAACAAAGAAGCCTGGACGATTAGGGAGACAAGGGATGAAGTACACCATGTTGAAGGCAATTTTTCCACTAGCCTATATCCAACATCACTTTAAATGGAGAGAAACTCAAAGATTAAAAAAAAATCTTTATTTGCAGATGCTTTGATAGTATACATAAGTGACTCTAAAAATTCAACCAGGGAAATCCTACTGCCGGTAAACATTTTCAGCAAAGTAGCTGTATACAAAACTAACTCACAAAAACCTGTAGTCTTTCTATTAAATGGACTGAAAAACAGATGAGAGAAACATCTTTCACAACAGCCTCAAATAATATAAAATATCTTGGTATATATTTTACCAAGGAATTGAAGACTTGAAAAAATACAAGTCCTCAAAGTAAAAAAATTAAAGATATCAGAAGGCAGAAAGATGCCTCATGCTCATGAGTTGGTAGCATTAATACAGTAAAAGTGGCCGTCCTACCAAAAGCAGTCTACAGATTCAGTGCAATCCCCATCAAAATTACAACATAATTATTCACAAATCTTGAAAGGACAATTTTCAGCTTCAGGTAGAAACACAAACATACATAAACACAAAAAATAGCATAATTAAAACTATCTTTAATCACAAAAGAACTGCTGGAGATATTGCCAGAAGCAGAAAGACACACATGGTATATACTCACTCATATAGACATATAACATAGGATAAACCTACTAAAACCTTGAACATCTAAAGAAACTAATCAAGAGAGAGGACCCTGACTAAAACGCTCAATCCCCATCCTGAAAGACAAAAAGGATAGACATCAGAAGCAGAAGAAAACAGGAAACAACCTAGGAACCTGCCACAGAGGGCCTCTGAAAGGCTCTGCCCTACAGACTATCAAAGCAGACACTGAGACTTAAGGCCAACTGATGGGCAAAGTGCATGAAATCTTAAGTAAGAAGTGGGAAATAGTAAGATCTGGAGAGGACAGGAACCCCACAAGGAGAGCAACAGAACCAGAAAATTTGAACACAGGGGTCTCCCCAGGGACTCATATTCCAACCAAGTACCAGATATGGAGATAACCTAGAACCCTTGCACAGATGTAGTCCATGACAGCATAGTATCCAAGTGGGTTCCATAGTAATGGGAAGAGGGACTGCCTCTGACTTAATCTGATAGGCCAGTTCTTTGATCACCTCCCCCTGAGGGGAGAGCAGCCCTACCAGGCCACAGAAGATGACAATACAGCCATTCCTGATGGGATCTGATAGACTAAGATCAGAAAGAAGGAGAGGAGGACCTCCCCTATCAGTGGATTTGGGAGGGGCAAGCAAGAAGAAAGGAGAGGGAGGGTAAGGGGAGGGCTGGGAGGGGAGGAGGGAGGGGCTTATGGGGGGATACAAAGTGAATAAACTGTAATTAATAAAAAATAAAAAAGATTTAAAAAAAGATTTCAGACCTATAGAAATAAAAATAGCATGATATTGGCACAAAAACAGATTCATTGATCAATGGAATTGAAATGAAGTCTCAGACCTAAATCCATACACCTATGGAGACCTGCTGGGGCTAAAGATACCACAAATAGGCACCGAGAAAAATTATTGCATCAACAAATGGTGCTGATAACATATTTATCATCATACACAAAACTCAACTATAAATGGATCAAATACAACAATATAAAACCAGATACACTGAGTCCAACAGGAAAGAAAGTGGGGAACAGCCTTGAACTCATTGGCATAAGAGAAGACTTTCAGAACAGAACACCAATAGCACAGGCATTAAGACCAACAATTAATAAATGGGACCTCATGAAACCGCAAAGCCTCTGAAAGACAAGGGACATAATTAACAGCTTACAGAATAGGACAAAATTTTTACTAATTATACATCTGATTGAAAATTAATGACTAAGATATATAAAGAACTTAAATAACTATATATCTGGAAAACAAATAACTGAGTTTAGAAATGGGTACAAATTTAAACATGGATTTCTCAAAAGAGGAAACTCAAAAGACTGAGAAACAAGTTTTCTACATTCTTGTTCATCAGAGAAATGAAAATCAAAATTACGTTGCAGTAGATGGGAACATAATGTCATAGTCAGACATTATGCAGAGAATGAGAGACCTTGGAATACTGAACTGCACATAGGTTTTCTCCTCGCTTCGGGACTCAAGTAAGCCTGTGGAAGAGAAGGCACAAAGAGTGTAAGAGCCAGAAGGAATGAAGGACACCAAGAAATCAAGGTCCTCTAAATCAACATGATCAAAACACAGAGACACTCAAGGAGACTGAGGCATCATGCACAGGGCCTGCAGAGGTCTGCACTTGGTCCTTTGTGTATACATTATGGTTTCCATCTTATTTTTTGTGGGATTCCTTGAGGTCTAGAGCTTTTAGTGGTTTCAGGTGTCATCCTCCAATTTAGGGTTGGTCAATTTGCATAAAGACAACAAGGAAGCTGATAGGCCCACAATTTTGGCTCTGTCCCTGAACTTTCTTTCTGGTCCACAGGCCATAGCGGACCTACTGGCAGGAGCAAATGAGTGAGTCTCTGCTTCTTGTGTCTTCTACTGGACTCTTTTCCTTCAGTTTGTTTGTTTTGTCCAGTTCGGATGTGTTAGTTTCTGTTATATCATCATGTCATAACATAATCCCTTAGAAGCCTGTTTATTTTCAAATGAGAGTCAGAAACTGAGTGGATCCAAATAGAAGGGGAGGAAGTGAGAGGATAGAGGGAGGAGAAAGTGTAATCAGAACATATTACATGAGGAAACATCTGTTTTCAATAAATAGGGGAGAAGAGAAAATAGAAAGAAATAATTATATTGTGCTCGGCTACTGGGTTTTAAAGACAGCTTTTGAGACACTTGGATTCTTCAGAGTGACAGGCAATGGCTGAGATGAAACAGCTCATCAGTGTCTATGTGCCTCCAGATAGCCCAGAGCAGAGGCTGGTCAAAGGAAAGATCAAAGTTTCATTAGAGGATCAGACTGATTGACTACCTATAGATAACAATGCAGTTATTCATGCCTTTGTGATAACACAGTCATTAAATCCAAAAACTGCAGGCAGGACTCAGAAAGATTTCAGGTGATGAAGACTTGGTGCCTGGAATGTAGCACATAGAAAGGGTATGAGAATTTGGGTCCTTTCCAACTTTCCTCACCCTGTGATTCTATTCCATGTTTTGTGTAGGCCCTCAAAAATAAACGGGGGATCTCATCAAAGGGTTTCCTAAAACTTTTTGAGGTGCTCTAGTACATTAATTGAGGGCGAATAGGTCAAGAGAGCCTCCAATTTAGAAACACTTAGAAGCTGGGATTGGAGAAATGTCTTAATGGCTAAGAGCACTGGCCATCATGCACAGGATTCTGATTTGGTGTTCAGCATCCACATGAGGCTTAAATCGTCCATACCTCCAATTTCAGGAGATCTAGTACTCTCTTCTGGCCTAGGTGGGCCCTGCATATACATACAAGCAGGAAAACAGCCACACACAGAGATTAAATTGAGTAAATCTTTTTTGAAAATGGTAGCACAGGTCAGAACTTTGCACTTACGATTGGCATCTGAGAGGTCCTGTGTTGTGGGGCTGAGCTCTTAGCCACTGGGATCAGAGTCAAACCAGAGTTAAATTGTTTCATGGTCAGCTGATGTCAACTGGGGAATGTATTTCTTGATATTTGGAGAAACTCCCTATGCACCCTTTCTGAGATTTCTTTTCTGTGTTGTCTATGAACATAGAGAAGAAAATTGTTTTGTTCCCAGAGACCACAGGTTGCAAACCTGCAAATACTTTAATTGTGACCTAATGTTATTTTAATCTGTAAAAAGATGGTACATCTAAAAGTACCTCATGTTCTATTAATAAACGGCAGGAATATTCCTGAAAGTCATAGGTCTGCCACAAGCTGCCTCTGTGAATGAACATTATAGCTGAATGAAACTCTTGGGGAAAACATCGAAATGAAAAGTGAGACGTCTAGTCGACCATCTGGAATTTTCATACACAATGCCAAGCATCCAGATACTTGCTAAAATCTGGATGAGAACTAGCTGTCATTTGTCATGAGGATGTTGTCAGCATTCAGATGGCTCTAGGAAAGGTTGACTCCCAGAACCTGGAATGTATCGCTAAGAGAGCATTTCAGTGCTAGTGAGAGACTTCTCATCTTAGTGGCAATGTTGTGCGCAGAAGCAGAAGTGTCAATGTTGTGAGCACAAGAGCGAGTATTCGCTTACCTGTCAAAACACCATTGAGCCGAGTCCCCAAGCCAGATACAAAGTCTGGCTTTAACTTTGGTTAAAATACAGATGGAAATGTGTAGGCCGTCCCCTCTTATCCCCGACTAGTAAAGAATGGCACTGATTACAAGAGAGAAAATTAACACAGAGAGAAAAAAACATTTGCAAAGCAAGAGGTGGCATTCTGGAAGCTGAAGTCCAGTCTTTCCTTGAGGTCTAGGGCTTTTAATGGTTTCAGGTGTCATCCTCCAATTTAAGATTGGTCAATTTGCATAAAGACAACAGGGAAGCTGATAGACCCACAATTTTGGCTTTGTCCCTGAACTTTCTATCTAGTCCACAGGCCATACTGGACCTACTGGCAGGAGCAAAAACCTACCAGGCCTTGCTTTAAGCTCTCACTCTTCTGTCTCAGGTCAAGAAGGTGAGGAAATAGCTAGGCTATCTTTTTTATCTTTCACTATAAAAAGAAAACATGAAGGTTTAGCATGGCAGGCTTGCTAATACCAATGGTAACCTTCCATAGCCCTAATTGAACAAATGCTTTCATTAAAACAACTATTCCATTTTTAGCCACCACCAATATAATTCCAATGAAACATTTAACAATTCTATAACCAATACTTCAGAACAGGAGGATAATGTTTCCCTAGCCATATGTGATATCCTGTGTTCATCTCTAGCAACTCTCCAACTTCTAATGTGCTTTATGAAAAAATTATATTAATAATTGATATTTACATAAAGGCTCTTCTCCCTCTCTCTTCATGACCAGGTATTTATATCCAGGGCCTCATTTAGCAAGTACTGCACCTATTCATTTTCTGAATATATAGTTCAACAATAAATGGTATAAATAATATATTTCTTTTGACCACAAAAATTTCATAACACAATATGCTCCCAAACATATTAACACATAGCAGTGGCAATGGTATCATAAAACAGGTATTGTATAATTACTATGTAGATAGAATTTTTATTTAATCTTTTGCCTGAGACAGTAGGTTGAAATTATAAAGATCTTTTAAATTAAAAAGATATTTTAATTTCTACCCATAAAGTTTCTGATAGCTCATGAGATCAAGCTGCTAGTCATTATTACAACTTATCTACCTTCAGAAACATTTACTACTTACAATTAAAAGAGAATATTGGAAAAAGATTTTCTCAAATGGAGAATTATTCATTGCTTTCAGTTTCTTCCTGGGGATTATTAAACAATGTTTTTCTAAATAAATAATAAATTTTCTTCCAGTGTCTAGCATAGTTTCAACATGTATTTAACAGAAGTAGACATAATTATATGCATTTAAGTTCGTATGACCTGATGTCATAAAGCAAAACTACCCAATCCTAAGGAAACACTGTAATGTATTTTATTACTTATCAAATAGTATCTTTATTGACTAAGAATTACACGGATATTTAGGTGAATTGAAATTGACAAACCGAATATTCATTATTGTTATAAACAAAGATACTGCATGACCAAGTCAATATTTACATTGCAATAGGTTCAGTAAAAAGAGAATACGGGTAAAGATGTGCTGGCATTTTCAGATGAAAACAATTATAGTAAACTACAGGCAAGCATGCTAAAAATCAAGACACCAGGAGAGAAACAATAACCCTGAGTTAAACCTCAAGTCAATGGAAGTTTTCCATTTATCAATAAAAACACTCTGAGAACTTCTGAGTAAAATCAGCCATGGTCCGTTTGGGATTTTTAAGAATTACCGAGAAATTTATGGAAGAGTCAAATCGCGAGCCCGTTGTGATGACAGGCATCATGAACCCATGGCTACGTCTATTTTCTAGACCAAAATGTGAAGCGGAAGGACTCACAGATGCTGTTATAGTATTTCTGGTTGCAAGGAGCACCTGAGATGTGGATTGGGCATTGGCATGAACGGAGCTGGCTGGCATCAGAGACAGTAACAGGTGGCAGAGTATGCAGTCAAATCACAGAGGCAGAGCTGTTTGCATTTCCTCTGTTACCGTGGTCTTTTTTGAGTATGTAAAATTCCCGTGATTACAAGCATTTTTGTTGTTTGTCTAAACAGGCTTCCCCCAAAATAGGAATGAGTTTCATTCATAATGACTCACATGTATAAGTTTTTAATCTATGGTATCAGAAGCTATGGTACAGTATTTATGTATTCTTTGACGGTGTATGAAGCCTTTCATAGGCAAAATTTTCCTTTCTTTCCCACTCTTTGGCATAAACCTAACGGCTTTAAAAGAATGAAGCATATTATAATAAGCTCATTCTGGTGAGCTTATCAATCCTACAACCTTAGCTACATTAAAAGCTGGGCTACAAGGTGCACTATTTAAGGCCTCCCTAAGCTACAATGAGCTGATGACCTGGAAGGTTAACTTAGTAAGATTCTGCCTCCGCGTTTTAAATGGGGGATGGAGGCACTGGAGTCAATAAAGTGATTGCTTACCGTGACACAAAGCCCTAGGTTTAATCCCTAGTACTATGCACAAAAGGGACTATAGTAATAACCTCTATCATCAACTAATCTTGTCACTATTGTGTTTTCATTTTAGAAGGAATGGATTAATGTTCGCGTACTCCATCTATTAAAATATTGTTGCTTTTGCTTGGTATTGTTATAAATATTTGGGAACTTTTCTTGCATCAATGAAGTATTTTGAGACTGTCATTGCAATGATTGTTTTTGTTTGGATTGTGACTTGCAATAATTTTTGTTTTCTATATTAAAATTAGAAATGTGAGTAAAAATGTCTGTGGCAACATTCACATGAGAAAATTCTGTAGCAAAATTCCTAAGAATGTACACAACTGAGTTCTTTAAGAGTATAACAGTGAAGAGCACATAGCCAACAGTAATGGTCACAAAGCAGTTTATGTTTGGACTTTGACAATCAGTGCTGCTTCTCCGGTCTGTAATGCAATGGAGTAAGTAGCATTCTACCACTTGTACAGGGATGGAATGGAAATCAGAGCCCCTTGAGGACTGTCCAGGAAGGACCCATTCCAGGCTTGCTTTGTTTTTTGATGTTTAGCTTTTCTAAATTCTCCTCCCATCATCTCTGGCCTATGACTAGCCCTGCCCAAATTCCCATTTTTTATGAGAACTTTGTTTATTTTATGTTCCCAGTAATGACCTAGTATTAACTGTGTTTAGCACCTGTCTCCAAGAAAAATTAGAGTTAGAGGATCAGTAATAAAGAAACTTTAACCCTGTTCATGACAACAAGAACTTAGGATGGCAGGTGAAAATATCTGTCCCTTCATACCAGACCAGGCCAGACACTGTATCAGTGTCTTATCTGCATCAGGAAGACATGTCAGAGTACTACTAGACTTTCGTCTGTCCTTCTCCAACCTACATCAGCAGTTCCTTCAGCGTTTCTGTTTTCACTCTCATGCAGTCTTTTATCTTCTATAGATCAATTATTGCTCTTAAATTTGAACTCTTTTAAAAAATCAGTTTTGCTGAGTAAAGAAAATTGAAAATGCACTGCATGTATCCCTCTTGAACATCTGACACGCCGTGACCATGTTGTTGGTCTGAGTGACATCCAGTGGCCATGGCAGGTCAGTGACAGGAATTCAGATCTTTTCCAGAAGCACCAGGGCTATGTTGTGTGGATCAGGAAAATAGGTAAAAAGCATATTCTTCATCTACTTCTCATTTAAACAAAACTGTAGCAAACTATCAGTCTTTTGTGATTCATAAATTAAATTATTTTGTGTAGAAAAAGTTAGTTTTTACACTTAGTCCAATCTTGCATCACATTTGATAGTGAAATAGTAAATCTCATCTTCTAAAAATATGTAACCTACAAAAGCTGTTTCGACAGATCAAAAGTAAGCAATAGTTATGCAATGATGAAATATTTTCCTTCTTGACTATAGAATTCTTCTATTTAAATATCATTATCAAATATATGTTTTTCAAGAACTCAACATGTTCTTCCTAGATTCTTTTGATTTAGTGTTTTTTGAAAGATTATGTTTCATGAGAATGTGGTGAAGAAATAGGGCTGAAACTTGACTTTTTTTACAGTCTGACTGTATTGTAAAAGACAGATGAAGTGGAAACCAAAAGACAGAGGTGGGGGTAGAATGAGAATCAATACACAAAATGTATTTTGCAAGTTTTTATGACTTGAGGCATGTTGCTTGTGCCTTTAGCCTGAACTTCTGATAACAACAATGTAGATACTATTTAGAATGTTAAACTAAGAATTTACTATGAATAATGGTTACTTAATAACTTGTAATTTTTTTAATTAGTCATAAAAACAAGGCAACATGTTTAGGATCCCTTTTATTATAAATACCAAAACTAGAGCCATGGCCTATTAGAAAATCTGTGTGATACTGATACATGCTTGTAATGAATAGAATTCAGAACTTGGTCCTCAGTGTTTCATGGAGAACTGATATATGTGATGTGTAAGGACGGGCTCAGATGAATACATATTTAGTGTGAGATTCTGGGTGATGAAGGGTAATCAAGGGCAGGGCAGTGGAACCCAGTAACAGGTAAAGGCTTCAGAAAGAAGAGCTGGTCTTTAAAGGGAACATGGGCTTAAAGGAGAAGCAACACAATTTAATTCTGGGCAAAATTTGAGGTTAAAGTAGAGATAGAAGGCATAGATATGGGAACAATCAGGCAACCAGCTGATCACAGGGACAGCTGTTTGGGAGAGAGCAAACACACGTAAGGCAAGACTGTGGCCAGCTCATGCATGGCTTGCCGCGCACTGATAGGCAAAGGCCAGAATATGGCTCTTTATAGATCTTAAGAGTCTAATACAAACAAAGACACATTCAGTTACAATGAGTGGCTATTAGAGAAAAGCCGACATGCTCGAAAGGTTAGAAGGTGGTATTGGGAAAGAAGACAGGGACTCCTGGCACTAAATGGCCGGTGTTTGACAGCCTCTGGAACGTCCAAGTCAACATGGAGCCACAACTTCATGCTGGCCTAGACTGGCTGGCATTGCTTCAGAAAGAAAGTAGGGAAGATATTAGGCAGGGGAACTTGCTGTGTAAGAAGAAACTAAACTTTGGCCATCTGGTGGTTTGAATAAGAATGGCCCCATGGGCTCAGAGATTTGAATGGTTAGTCACTGGAGAATGACACTATTTGAAAAGATTGGGAAGTGTGGCCTTGCTGGAGGAAATGACCCACTGGAGGTGGTCTTTGATGTTCTCAAAGGCTCAAGCCAGGTCCATTGGCTCTCTTTCTCTGATACCTGCAGATCCAGATGTAGAATTTCAGCTACTATTCCAACACCATGTCTGTCTGTGAGCCACTATGTTTCCTGTCATTATAATAATCAAATAAACCTTTGAAATTGTAAGTAAAAGCCAGTTAAATACTTTCTTTTATAAGAGTTGCCATGGTCGGGTTTCTCTTCACAACAAGGAAACACTAAGACAGACAAATGCATAGGAAATTCCTACAGAGAAACTGAAGTGTTGGGGAGTGAGGTCAAAGGTGAGAATTTCATTCCACCTTTGATAAGGCAATGGTGTTTTCCAGAGCATAGGGGGAAATAAGGGAAGTATTGGGTACAGTTTGGGAAAGAATGGAATGTTAAGAATCAAGAAGTAAACAAAAAAAAATAGAGTAATTTTGGCAAAAGACTGGAGTTCTAAAAATCACAAAAAAAAAATTAGAGAAGTAAAAATACAGATTAAAAACTAATAAGAAAATGTTTTAAAAAATAATGGAGAAGATGAGGTTTGAATCTCAGCCATGGAGTGTTTGCCTGATAAGAGAAAAGCTCTGCATTCAATCCCCAGCATCATACTAAAAAAGTAATAACTGACATCCATTCTTGCTATTTCTCTACCACTGGGACCAAGTGAGTCACAGAGGATTTTGTTTGCTCGTGATTTCAGTGCACTGGTGAGAAGGGAACATGCCAGAAGAGCCTGCACGGCAGTGGCCACCTCACAGTAGCAATGCCTGCCCTACCTAAATTCCTCCTTTTTTCTACTTCTAAGGCGTCTGCCCAACTTATGGAACCATATTGGGTAGTGATTTTCTCTGAACTGAAACACTCCCTCCTGGAGAGAGAAGCAGGCTCAGAACACTGATTTGTAGAAACAAAATATTAAAGCATTGTATAGCTACTTCTATTCAGTTAAAACAGCCTTTGTAGGTCATAATATTTGAAATTATGAAATATGTCATTTCATTAACAATTGTAAAGTGAAACTAAAATTAAGTGTGATAATCTCTACTTTTTCTATAAGAGTAATAATTTATTTTATGAATCACAAAAAAAAAAAAAGATTTTATTACACTTTTCTTAAAACAGCCTGCAAATGAAGACTATGATCCTTTTGCTGCTTTCTTGGTTAGATGCACATAATGCGCAGCAATTTAGAGTCTGTCGGTGTGCTGAAACTCACAAGGGTCCTCACAAAGGTTGCTCAGAGCTGAGGAGCTGTCTGTGAGGCTCGCAGGAGGCTCCATGATGGAGCTGCCTTTAGCCATATGTGTCCCTCAAGCACCCCTTGACTACAGTCCTCCAAGAAGCCTTATACATTGTAAACAATGTATACAATGTATACGTTAAACTAAACTCGAGTGAAATCATTTATCTGCTCTAATATTGGTCTCCTATCTGTGGTGAGTAGAGCGAGATCTGTTCCTATCTTCCCAAAGAAAAGCCCCCCAGTGATTGTTTTGCCAGCATGCAGGATTTTAAATGCATCTTGTAAAATTAGCAAATTTTCCATAGGAATACCCACATAGATCTGTCCTGAGGAGCTTTTCATAGTTCTCCGTGCCTTTCTCATGCCAGTCGATAAGTCTAACCATCATGAATCAACCTCTTGTCAACTGGCATTCGTAGACAAGTCTAGGAACGTCACATTCTACTGTTAACCTCTAGAGGCTCATGCCAATTTCATAATGCGAAATTCTTCACCCTGCCTTCAAAAGTATAGGCAAACGGACATAAATTAGTAAAAAGGTCGTAGCAAAATGAAAAGAATCCACACTGATAACATACATTCATCTTAGTTGGGACAAACTGGGAGACATCGTTCTTCCATTAGCAGCTTCGAGGGAAATGTTTTCTCAGGGTAACTGGGCCTCCATCCAAGTTTCTGAAGTCGAGGAGAAAATATGTTATTGTGGAAATTCATTAATTAAATGAAACAGGGTCATTCATCCAAAGACCATGATTGATAACAGAAAACAGTGATATTTGGAAGAGTCAAGAAGATACTTTTTAAAAATCACTTTTAAAAAAGAAAACTGTGATAGCTACAAACAAGACTAAAGTGGAGCTAGAAAATGAGGCTGTGGAGGAAGGGAGTGTGCAGCAGTGTGAAAACATGAGGGTGAAAGGGCACGAGGCTTTGATTTGCAAAGTCACCAATTAACTCTCCCAAAGGGATATCTGCCTCTGAGACATGGATGAATACAAGAGTAAAAACAGATACATCGATTAAAGGTGAGAAATCCAATGCGATTAGGGGGCTGGAAAAGCGAAGCAAGGAGTGGAAGGTCTCTGTGGGCAGCGAGTCAGTGCAGGACAAAGTGGAGAGCCAGGCAAGAGCCGCCTGCCACGCTGAACTTGCCCAGCAGGCTCTGTGAGGGCACCAGCTGTGCTGTGACACCAAGTTCCCCAGCAGAAGGCTTACCATGGAGCAATCCAAGATGAAAGACAGGAAGGGCCCTCAAGGAGGTGCAGAACACTGGCAGCATAAACTTCTAGGCAGCTGACCGTTTAATCCATGGTGGAACAGAGTCAAGAGTGGCCTGACGAAAAAGTCTGCTTGAAGCAGTGACCAAGAGCACTGTAGTTCCCAGGCGAAACAGAGTGCAAGATTTGGCTTTTGTGGGAAAGGGAGAGAGAAGACCTGGGAAGGCGCAGATTTTGACATTTTGCAGCGACAGAGAACAGTACTTCATGGTAGAGATCTTATGATATCAGCCGCTGAGAATAACTAGGGTGTCATGGAGATATTAACCATAGGGTCAAGCCTTTGATAACAACTTAGATGGTGAAAGATAGGGAGTGATAATCTGAGTGCAGAAGAACTATGCTAAAATATCGCATGCTTAGTGTATGTTAGCACTAGATTTTCAACCTGTTTTCACTCCAAAGCACACAATAGAGTCCACATATTTAGACCTGCTTTTATACCTCAAGGGTTTCCCACCACCTGATGGCAATCCTCTGCTACCCACAGCCTTGTGCTCTGCAACCAGTCACTGCTAGGGCTACCCTCAATCCATGAAACTCATCTTGTAGCATTTATTTGTTTTCTATCCATCCATTTGTTTCCTGCATACACAGTGCTAGATGAGAAAAGGAAGGTTCGAGTTAAATAAACTTCCTTCGGTTTGAAATTTCATGTCCTTGCATGACACCATATCAAAAATATTTATCTATCTATAAACCTATTTTCTTGACCCTCCTTTTCTCCAGTATTAGCTTCTTTTAAGCCTCCAATAGTATGAACTAGAATTATTTTCTGACGTAGATGAAATTACAGCATGTACTTGAGACCATTTCTTAAAATGCTAAAGGTGTACATCAATACTTGGTAATTGGCAATAATAATAATATATTATATAATATAGTATACAAATATTTGTTATTTTTATTATTGGTGTTAATTATATATTGGTGTTAGAATATCCATCTTGATTTTTTTTTAACAGTTAAGTCCCTTGTTTGTAGTACTTGAAGTCCTAGCCAGAGCAATAAGACAACTAAAGGAGATCAAGGGGATACAAATCAGAAAGGAAGAGGTCAAAGTGTCACTATTCGCAGATGATATGATAGTATATATGAGCGACCCCAAAAATTCAACCAGAGAACTCCTCCAGCTGATAAACACCTTCAGCAAAGGGGCAGGATACAAAATCAACTCAAAAAAAATCAGAAGCCCTCCTGTATACCAAAGACAAAAGGGCCGAGAAAGAAATTAGGGAAACAACACCCTTTACAATAGCCACTAATAACATAAAGTATCTTGGGGTGACACTAACCAAGCAAGTGAAAGACCTGTTTGAGAAAAACTTCAAGTCTCTGAGGAAAGAAATTGAAGAAGATCTCAGAAGATGGAAAGATCTCCCGTGCTCATGGATTGGTAGGATTAACATTGTGAAAATGGCCATCCTGCCAAAAGCAATCTACAGATTCAATGCAATTCCCATCAAAATACCAACTCAATTCTTTACAGACCTTGAAAATAAGATTCTCAGCTTCATATGGAGAAACAAAAAACCCAGAATCTCCAAAACAATCCTGTACAACAACAGATCATCTGGAGGTATCTCTATCCCCGATCTCAAGTTGTACTACAGAGCAATAGTAATAAAAACTGCATGGTATTGGCATAAAAACAGAAAGGAGAATCAATGGAACCGCATAGAAGACCCAGAAATAAACCCACACACCTATGAGTACTCGATTTTTGACAAAGAAGCCAAAATCCATTCAATGGAAAAAAGACAGCATCTTCAACAAATGGTGCTGGTCCAACTGGATGTCCACATGCAGAAAAATGAAAATAGATCTGTATTTATCACCCTCCACAAACCTAAAGTCCAAGTGGATCAAAGACTTCAACATAAAACCAGATACTCTAAATCTGTTAGAAGAAAAAGTGGGGAAGAGCCTAGAACTCATTGGCACAGGAGACAACTTCCTGAACAGAACACCAACAGCACAGGCTCTAAGAGCAACAATCAATAAATGGGACCTCATGAAACTGAAAAGCTTCTCTAAAGCAAAGGACACGGTCATCAAAACAAAACGACTGCCTACAGATTGGGAAAGAATCTTCACTAACCCTTTATCTGACAGAGGACTAATATCGAGTATATACAAAGAACTAAAGAAGCTGAAAAGCAGCAAACCAACTAATCCAATTAAAAAAAGGGGAACAGAGCTAAACAGAGAATTCTCTACAGAGGAATATCGAATGGCAGAGAAACACTTAAAGAAATACTCATCCTCATTAGCCATCAGGGAAATGCAAATCAAAACAACCCTGAGATATCACCTTATACCCATCAGAATGGCCAAGATAAAAACCTCAAGGGACAACACATGCTGGAGAGGTTGTGGAGAAAAGGGAACCATCCTCCACTGCTGGTGGGAATGTAAACTGATACAACCAGTCTGGAAATCTATCTGGCGCTTTCTAAGACAATTGGGAATAGTGCTTCCTCAAGACCCAGCTATACCACTGCTAGGTATATACCCAAAGTTTGCTCAAGTACACAAAAGGGATATTTGCTCAACCATGTTTATAGCAGCTTTATTCATAATAGCCAGAACTATTACAGATGTCCCTCAACGGAGGAATGGGTACAGAAATTGTGGTATTTTTACACAATGGAATACTACTCAGCAATCAAAATGGAGGAAATCATGAAATTTGCAGGCAAATGGTGGGATCTGGAAAAGATCATCCTGAGTGAAATATCCCAGAAGGAGAAAGACAAACACGGTATATACTCACTTATATAGACCTACTAGATGTGATAAACATAATGAAATCTGTACACCTAAAAAAGATAATCAAGAGAGCAGACATGGGGTAAGATGATCAATCCTTGTTTAGAAAGACAGATGGGATGTGCATTGTATGTATGACAGGAGTCTACTGAGTGCATTTGAAAGACTCTAAGTAGCAGTGTTTCCAAAGAAAAGACTCATGACCAAACCTTTGGCAGAGTAAAAAAGAAGGAAAGTTAGTCTGATGGGGAAAGGATAGGAGCTCCACAAGGACCAAATATATCTGGGCACAGGGTCTTCTCTGAGACTGACATTCAACCAAGGATCATGTATGGATATAACCTAGAACCTCTGCTCAGATGTAGCCTGTGGTAGCTCAGTAACCAATTGGTTTCCCATAGTGAGAGTAACAAGGACTATTTCTAACAAGAACTCAATGACTGGCTCTTTGGCCTCCCCACCCCCCAAGGGAGGAGCAGTCCTGTTAGGCCACAGAGGAGAATTTTGTAGTCAATCCTGAAGATACCTGATAAAACAGGATCAGATGAATGGGGAGGAGTTCCCCCCTATCAGTGGACATGGAAAGGGGCACGGTGGAGATGAGGGAGGGAGGGAGGGACTGGGAGGGAATGAGGGATCGGGAATTGGCTGGGATATAGAGTTAATAAAATGTAACTGATAAGAAAAAAATAAAAAAATAAAATAGTAACAGTTATATATGTGTATATGTAGATTATGTCATTACACTGATTTAGAGACAGTAAGTGACAGATGCAAATATATTTATGTAAATAGAAACATTAATTCATTCTCAGAAAGTGTTATGAATATATTGAACAAAGAGAATGAAAAAAAAAAAGACCCTTGTTTGGCCTCTCTATTTACCTTGCTCTATTTTCCAAGACAATTCTTTTTGTTTGTTTCAAACATGTGCATGTTAAACTCTTCAAAAATTCTGTGTCAAACATGAAAGATGATAAGTATATGAATCTTAATAATTTTCACTCTGTAAGAGCACATCAAAAACATCATGTTTGACACCTTAAACTCATATTTGTAAATAAATTTCAGAGCCAGAAAAATGACTCAGTGGTTATAGGTGCCTATTGCCAAGCCTGATGACCTGAATTTGAATCCTGGGGTCCACAAAGTAGAAGGAGTAAATCCACTCTCCAAAGTTGTCTCCTGACTCTCAAACCCAACAACAGTGTGATCTGTGCCATCCACACTAGACACTATTTCCTGGGCCCCAGCTCTGCTTACAATCCCAGAGGCTGCAACCATCAGGAAGTACAACCAGAAGTGAGGTCGGTCCCATGCCCTCTGCCCCATTTTCTGGGTAACAGCTGTACCTGCAATCCCAGAGGCTGAAGCTATCAGGGACTACCAGAGGCTGGTACCCATCAGAGATTATCAGTTAGATCCCTCCAGGAAAACTCAGCAGTGGTGGGATCTACACTGTGCTCTCTGCAAGCCAGTTCCTGGGCCCCAAATCTACCCACAATCTCAGAGGCCTACTGCCATCAGGTTCCACCAGGGACTACCGCAGGGCCAAAGGCCAGCACAAGACACACTCGACAAAACCCAGGGCAATATGTCACCACCAAACCACAGCTATCCTGCTACTATAGCAAGCCATGGATATCCTAATATACCTGAAGTACAGGAAAAGAACCTTAAATCTAATCTTATGAAGATGATAGAGGCCTTTTAAGAGGAAGTGAATAAATCTCTCAAAGAATTAAAAAAATAAAAGGAAACAGAAGAATAAAATGAATACAACTGTTCAAGACTTGAAAATGAAAAGAGAGGCAATAAAGAAAACACAAAGTGAGTTAATCCTGGAAATGGAAGACCAAGGAAAGACTACAGGAACTACAGACACAATCATCACCAACAGAATACAAGACAGGGAATAGAGAATCTCAGGTGTAGAGTTATGATAAAAGAAATTGACACCTCAGTCAAAAAAAGAAAAGCTAAATTTAAAATTTTTCTGACACAAAGCATCCATGAAATTTAGGACACTATGAAAAGACCCAACTTAACAATAATAGGAATAGAAGAAGCAGAAGGTTAACAGCTCAAAAGCCCAGAAAATATCTTCAACAACATCATAGAAGAAGATTTCCCTAACCTAAAGAAAGATATGCCTATAAACATTCAAGAGGCTTACAGAACACGAAACAGATTAGCCTCCCACCACATAATAATGAAAACACTAAATGTACAAAACAAAGAAAGAATAGTAAAGTTACAAGTGATAATGGTCAAGTAACATACAAAGGCAGGCCTCTTATAATTATACCATACTGCTCAACAGAGACTTTGAAAAACCAGAAGGGTATACAAAGTGAATAAACTGTAATTAATATAAAAAATAAAAATTAAAAAAAAGCAGAAGGGCCTGGACAGATATCTAGCAGTCCCTAAGAGACTACAGATGCCACCCCACAACACTATATGCCCAGACTGCTACTAAAATTTTCAATACCATACATGAAAAAAAAAAACAAAATTTTCATCACAAAACCAAACTTAAACAAAATCTATCCACAAAGCCAACCCTACAGAAAATACTACAAGGAAAAATCCAACCCAAGGAGGTTAACTACACTCAAGAAAGCACAGAAAATTCTTAATTCCATACCAGGAAAGAAAAAAAAGACTATCTTCACCAATATCAAATTAATAAGAAGTAACAATCATTAGTCATTTATACCTCTCAACATCAATAGACTTAATTCCCCAATAAAAAGGCACAGGCTAACAAAATGGATGAGAAACAGAATCCATCATTCTGCTGCATACAAGAAAAACATATCAGCAACAAAGATAGTTATTACCTCAGAGTAAAGGGATAGAAAAAAGTTCTCTACGTAAATGAACCCAAGAAACAATCTGGAGTAGCCATTTTAATGTGTAACAAAATAGACATTCAACCAATATTAATCAAAGGAGATAAGGAAGGGTACTTCATACTCACCAAAGAAAAAACCCAAAGGAAAAATGACATCTCAGTTGTGAACATTTATGCCTTAAATGTCAGGAACACATTCCTAAAAGAAACATCAGTAAAGCTTAAACCGGACATGGAACCCTCCACATTAACAGTAGGAGACTTCAAGACCCCACTCTCAACAATGGACAGGTCATTGAGACAAGCTAAACAGGAAAATAAGGAAACTAATTGACATTATGAATCAAACGGACTAAACAGATATCTGCAGAACATTTCACCCAAACACAAAAGAATATACATTCTTCTCGGCCACTCGCAGAACTTCTCCAAAACTTACCATATAGTTGATCACAAAGAAAACCTCAGCAGATACAAGAAAATTTTAAAATTCCTTGTATTGTATCAGAGACCACCATGGATTAAATCTGCACTTCAACAACAACAGAAAGCCTAAAAACTCATGGAAACTGAATCACTCCATACTCAGTGACCACTGGATCAGAGAATCAATGAAGAAATTAAAGATTTTCTAGAGTTCAATAAAGATGAGAGCACATCATACGCAAATGTATAAGACGTAATGAAGGCAATACTAAGAGGAAAGTTCATAGCACCAAGGGTCTTCATAAAGAGAGGAGAGAACCCCTACTAGCAAGTTAAATGCACACTTGAAAGCTCTAGAACAAAAAGAAGCAAATTCACTCACTGTAGAAAAGCAGACAGCAAGAAATAATCAAACTCAGGGTTGAAATCAATATTATAGAAACAAAAAGTACAATACAAAGAATCAACAAATCCAAGAGCTAGTTCTTTGAGAAAATCAACAAGATAGACAAACCCTTAGGCAAACTAATTCTTATCCAAATTAAGAAAATAAGAAAAAATAAATAAAGAAATAAAGATAGAAATAAAGCAGCTTCAAATAAACAGAATAAATAATCCAGAGCTTCTCTGGGCATCTTAAGAAAGAAAGGAAAGAAAGAAAGAAAGAAAGAAAGAAAGAAAGAAAGAAAGAAAGAAAGAAAGAAAGAAAGAAAGAAAGAAAATCAGAAATGAAAGGGGAACATAACAACAGATACTGCTGTGTTGTAAGCAGTTAAAATTTACTAGTGTTTATCTTCTAATAATGCTTGCTGTTAATCTTAAACAGCTGTATAACCAAATCACCACACAGAGACTGGGTTTTTAGCTAACCTAGAACACAATGCTGGGCAATATTTACTCCCTCCTAAACCTCCAAGCCCTCAGTTTCCTAACATTTAGATTTCCCACATTATACTTGCTTTTTGTGAAATCTTAGGTCTGGTTCATCCTCCACATCCCCCAAGATCTCTCCTCCAGCTCTGCTCTCCTCGCTCTCGCTCTCCTCTTGCCCCTTCTCCTCCTTCCCTTTCCTGCTCTCTAGCTCCTCCCCTCTTTCCTGTCCTCTGGCTCCTCCCATTGCACAACATTGTATCTAGTTGCTTTATTTTGTCCTGTTTACACAAGAGTTGAGACAGGATGCTTATAATGAGTATCACAATGCAATATCAGGATTGAAACCAGAGAGTTGGGGGTGGGGGAATCAGCATTTGAATTAACAAGTGTAAGGCATATACATTTTAAAAGAACATTATACCAACACTTATGAAATCCAAACAATCATTAGGTCTTACTTCTAACGTCTGTACTCCACAAAATTGGGAAATCTAAATGAAATGGGTAAATTTCTAGATAGAAACCATTTACCGAAGTTAAATCAAGATCAGATAAACTATTTAAATAGGCATGTAAACCCTAAGGAAATAGAAGCAGTCATTAAAAGTCTCCCAACAAAAAAGTCCAGGAGCAGATGGTTTTAGCGCAAAATTCTACAAAAGATTTTCAAAAAAGTAACATCAACACTCCTCAAACTGTTCCACAAAACAGAAACAGAGGGATCATTGCCAAACTCTTTCCATGAGGCCACAGTCACCTTGATACCTAAACCACACAAAGACACAAAGAGGAAGAGAATTTCAGACCAATTTCCCTTATGAACATTGATGCAGAAATACTCAATAAAATACTCTCAAACTAAAAAAAAAAAAAAAAAAATCAAAATCATTATCCATCCACTATGATCAAGTAGGAATCATCCCAGAGTTACAAGGGATGATTTAGAAATCCATCACTGTAATCCACCAAATAAACAAACTGAAAGAAAAAGGAAAAAAAAAACATGATCATCTCATTAGATGCTGAAAAAGCCTTTGACAAAATCCAACACCCCTTCATGTTAAAATATTGGAAAAAATCTGGAATACAAGGTACATACTCAAAGGCAGTATACAACAAACCAACATTAAATTTAAGGGAGAGAAACTTAATGCAATTCCACTAAAATCAGAGAAAGGCAAGTTGTCCACTTTCTCCATATCTATTCAACATAGTACTTGAAGTTCTAGCTAGAACAATAAGACAACTAAAGGAGATGAAGGGGATACAAATAGAAAAAAAAAGAAGTCAAAGTATCACTATTCACAGATGATATGATAGTATACATAAGTGACTCCCCAAAATGTCACCAGGGAACTCTGACAGTTAATAAACACTTTCAGTAACATTGTTGTGTACAAAATTAACTAAAAAAAAAAAAAAAAAAAATCAGTAGCCTTTCTTTATGCAAACAATTGAAGGGCTGAGAAAGAAAGAAAGAAAGAAAGAAAGAAAGAAAGAAAGAAAGAAAGAAAGAAAGAAAGAAAGAAAGAAAGAGAGAGAAAGAAAGAGAGAGAGAGAAAGGAATACCCTTCACAATAGCTACAAATGATATTTTGGTGTAACTCTAAGCAAGCAAGCCAAAGACCTGTAAAACAAGAATTTCAAGTTTCTAAAGAAAGAAATTGAAGAAGATATCAGAAGATGAAATGATCTCCCATGCTCATGGATCAGTAGGATTAGCAGTGAAAATGGCCATCCTGCCAAAAGCAGGATTCAGTACAATTTCCATAGAAATTCCGATGCAATTCTTCACAGATCTGGAAAAAGCATTTCTCAACTTCTTATGAAAAAAAAAAAAAACTAATAGTAATAATACTATGTGGTTTACACAGTATTAACATAAAAACAGACTAGTGGATCAATTGAACTAAAGACCCAAAAATAAACCCACACACCTACTGACACTTGAATTTTTATAAAGAAGCCAAAACCATACAATGGATAAAAGAATGCATCTTCAACAAATGGGGCTGGTCCAACTGGATGTCTACTTGTAGAACATGGCAAATAGTTCCATAATTACCACCCTGCATAAAGCTCAAGCCCAAGTGGATTAAAGTCCTTGACATAAAACTCAAGTCAAAGACCCCAACATAAAACCAGATACACTGAGCCTGATAGTAGAAAAAGTAGGGAATAGCTCGAACTTATTAGTCCAGGAAAGAACTTCCTGAACAAAACACAAACAATTCACATACTAAGATCAATAATTTATAATATGGAATAGCTTGAAACTGAAAAGCTTCTATAAGGCGAAAAAAAATACTGTCATTAGAACTAAATGGCAGCCTAAAGAATGGGAAAATATCTTCACCAAACCTACATCCACCAGAGTGCTAATATTCAAAATATATAAATAACCCCATAAATGAAACATCAACAAACCAAATAAATCAATTAAAAATACAGTACAGACAGGCTATATATTCTGAGAGAGGTAACCCATACACATAAAGACACAAATGGTATGTACTCACCAATAAATGGATAGTAGCCAGAAAGTACAGGATAACCATGCTACAGTCTACAAAGGAGAGCCTAAAGTAGGATGCTGAATTTCCCTCAGAACAGGAAGTGAAATAGACATCTGAAGTAGATGGAGGGTGGGAACTGGATGGGAGAGGGGTTGGGGAGAGAAACAAGCCTGAGGATCAAGTATGTGGAGAGTGGGGTGGGGATGGGGCATAGCACCTGGACAGGAAATGGAAACCAGTGTGGGGGTCCATCTCTGGAACAGGGGAGGCTCCCAGGAGTCTACGACTCTAGCTGAGATTTCTAGCAGTGGAGGTTGAGGAGCCTTGTGGTCACCTCCTACAGCCATGTGGATCTCCAGTAGAGGGAGAGGGACACCAATCCACCTATAAAACCTTCAACCCAAAATCTGAGGGAATGGCAAACCAATGACTGGCCAAACTTGAGAAACACACCGTGTGTCACTATTAATGATACTCTTCTCTGTTTGCAGACAGGAGCCTAGCAAAACTGTCTTCTGAGAGGCTTCATCCAACAGCTGATGGAAAGAGATGCAGGACTCATAGCTCAACAATAGGCTGAACTTGGGGAGTTCTGTTGAAGAGTGGAAGAAAGGATAGAGGGAGATGGATGGTTCATAAACACCACAAGAAGACCTATAGAGTCAACTAACCTGGGTCCATTAGGTCTCACAGAGACTGAACCACCAACCAGAAAGCCTGCAAGATCCCCTATGCAGTATGTAAAAGATGTGCACTTTGGGCATCATGTGGGTCCTTTAACTCTGGGAGTAGGGACTGTCTCTGATTCTGTTGCCTGTATTTGTACCACTTCCTCCTAGCTGGGCTGCCATATCGGGCCCCACAGAGAGAATGTGCTTAATCCTGCTGCAACTTGAGATGCCAGGGTGGGTCGGTATGTCTTAGGGGCATCTTCTTCTCTGAGAAAAAGGACATGGGGGAATAGAGAAAGAGAGCCTGAGGGCAGGATGGAGAAGAGAGGAGGGAGGGGCCTGGAATCAGGCTGTAAAAAGATTAGATAGATAGATAGATAGATAGATAGATAGATAGATAGATAGATAGATAGATAGATAGATAGGTGAAAAAAGAAAAGTTGTTCCCTGACCTTCACACACACACACAGAGAAGTAAGATTTTAATTTCAGAAAATAGGCAGAGTAGCCTATCCTTCCTATTTTATTGAGATGACGCCTTGGTTACGGTTTCTGTGACTCTGATGAAACTCCATGACCAAAAGCAACTTGCCAAGGAAAGGGTTTATTTGGCTTATACTTTCACATCACAGTTCATTGCCAAAGCAAATCATGGTGGGAATTTGGAGGCAGAAGGTGATGCAGAGGCTACAGAAGACTGCTGCTGCTCCCTGGCTTGCATCCATGGCTCCTTGTTCAGCCTGCTTTCTTAGAAAACTTAGTACCCTGTCTAGGAATGTCCCCTTTCATAATGGGCTGGGTCCTCGAACAGCAATCACTAATTGTGGCTTATCTATCTAAAGCCAAATCTTAAGAATGAATTTTCTCAGTTGACATTCACTCCTCTGAGATGATGGTAGCTTGTGTCAAGTTGACATTAGAAACTAGCCAGTTAAGATGGAACACCATGGTACTGAATGCTCAATAAGTGTGAGCAATTCATATGCTTTGATCCCTCTATCTCTCCACAGATCTTATAAAATGATGACTTCTTCTTATTGGTAGGAGGAACAGATGTGTTCATTGTTTCATGAAAGGAGAGGCATGAGTATTTTGAGAAGTGAGGATTATCATAACAATCTTGATGGAGCTGAGGTGCATTCTAGCTACTCAAAATTGTAACAACTTTTATGCCTTTTATATTCTAACTGAAGCTATCTAGAGCAGCAATTACAGGAAATGAATTGCTGCTAGTAAAGGCCATAATTTGATAATATTAATTCTATTCATGGAATCAATAAATGTCCAGGGAGACTGAAGCTCTTCTCTACCTTACAGATACTAAGGAGATGCATAGGAAAGGCTTGAGATTTATGGAACTCATGTTCATTTATAGAAAGCTGATGAATTTTTTTTTAAATAATTGTGAGATGAATGAATGAATAATGTGCTTGAAATGAAAGTGCAAGGACCTGAGCTTGGGTTCTAAGCCCCTATATAAAGCTGCACGTGTCTCTAACTACAGCACAAAAACGGTGGTTCCCAGAAGCTCACTGGACAGTGACCCCAGCACACAGAGAACTGGACCCAAGGAGTTCACTCAGCAGCCAGACTAGCTAAATCGATGAGGTCTAGGTTTAACGAGAGAACTTATGTCAAAAAAATTAAGGTGGAGGCAATACTAGAAAGTACCCAAAGTAGAACCCTGCCTTCCATGTATATAGATATGGGCAAATGTACCTGCCGACATACTATTACACACACACACACACACACACACACACACACACACACACACACGTATAGATGTATGACAACTTAAGTTTTGTGTAAATGTCATATGAGGAGGAATGTGATTCCTAGATAATAGGATATTTAAGCTGAAAAATGAAAATAAAATCTAGAGTAAGTATTAAAGTATCTGGTTAAATGACATAAAATGCCTTAAAAAGACTCTCAAATCCTATCATCCTCTTTTCATCTACTCTCTTTCCTTGGTTCCTTGAAGGGAAAAGAGTAGATTAATTTGCTAGTTTCTTATAGCTCAAAGCTTACTTAGCTCTCTGTATTTTTTTATATGATATTTCATGCCAAGAAGTTAAATTCCATGATTACTTACTAAAATGAACACTGCATTCATAGGACCTCTCAGACGAGTTGTAAATGAAAACTTCCAGGGAGGGCTCTTTTGTAATTTTTCCGAGATCAACTTAAATACAGATGCACCAGCGCTTATGAATATGATTAAGTAATTGTTTGTCTACTCCATGGGTCTGATTCTGAGCGATAAATTTACCCTGCTGGTGGATGAGCAGGAAACAACAAGGCTCTGTCCTGAAATTGCAACCGTACCAGCTCTTTAATGACAGTTGAGGAAGTGATGAACACTTACCAACTGTTTCACAACAAAGAATCCCAAAACTGCATGAAATAGACACAATATTTTGAGATACTTAGTTAAAACATTGAAAACCAACAGTATCACTAAGAGTAAATAGTAGATATAACATCGTAAGCATGCCATTGCTGTGTAATTTTTTTCCAAAAAGAGATCTGGCAACTACATTCCAAATACTTGTGACAAGTTAGACATGTTACAATTTCATAGTAATCATTTTGTGAAAAAATACCATTCCTTATTAGATGATTTACATAAAAACAATTTACAGTGCCATTTGAACTTATTTAATTATTGAAATGCCAGGCTAAATGTGTTCTCTGGAGAAATCTTCGTAAAACTGTAATTTCATTAGTAATTGGAAACAATGTTGCTTATTACTTTCTGTGCTGTGTACTTAACCGAATTCCTTAATAATTCCCAGTGACAGACAAGATGGGCGCAAATAACTGACAAAGACTAAGCATTCTGTGTCTGTGCAGATGCAGCTGGAAAGGCGGGAACACATGCCTTCCATCGACCAAAACCTGTGTAATCATTTTAGATAATTCCCTACCGATAAAATACAAATAAATGATCAATGACGTCAAATACCACAACCTTTTGAATGCTATTTATCTTAAGATCTTATCTTGAGATTTCCTTATTTACAATGGCACCATGAGTTTTCTTGAATATCAATGTACTTTGTGAGTTGTAGAATGTCGGGAAATTCAAATAAACAAATGAAAAGACATTGGTCATATTTCAATCCTTACAAACTATCGTTTATACGCTAATACTACTGATGATATAAAACCAACTGTACTTCTTCACATATTGTTTATGTGTGTATACTTAGATTTATTTTTCAGTTACCCTTATTTCTTTATCATTATATTTCATCTTAACTAAAAGCCATCTGTGAATTATAATTTTTCAAATTACTCCTATTAAAGTTACTTTATATAACACCAATTATGCATGCAACTTGGTTTATTAGAAACCTTGAGTCTTGGGCTGGAGAAATGACTCAGCACTCAAGACAGTCTGCTCTTGCCAAAGACCTGGGTTCAATTTTCAGGACTCACATGGTGGTTCGCAAACAGATGGAAGACAAAAGTGCTGGCATGTATAGACAGAGTAAAAACATGGTATGATTGTTATCTTGGTGAGAATATAAATTGGTGTAGCCATTAAGAAAAACACTCAGAGGAGACCCAAAATACTAAAAATAGGATGAACACACGTGATCCAGCAATACCAGATGCGTGTGTGTGTGTGTGTGTGTGTGTGTGTGTGTGTGTATAATAGATAGATATCTAGATAGAAGATAGATAATGACAGAGATATATAGATATATGTGGAATGACCTTAATATTTCAAGAATGAATATATTTCTTGTTCTTTTCGATATTATTCATAGTAGTCAAGAAATAGAAACAACTTAAAGTTCATTATTGGGTGACTTGCTAAAGAAAATGAAATGTTTGGATACAATCCAGTCTTTAACATAAAAGAGAACTGTGTAAGTCAGAGTAAAGTTAATTGTTCTGGGGGACACTGTATATGTGAAATGAGTCAGACGAAGGCAGGTAGATGTTGCATATATCTTACTTAGATTTTAGATATTCTATTACAAAGAAATGAAAGGAGGATCTAAGAAGGTGAGGTGACGCAACATAGATGAACTGAATAATATTTTCTCAAAATATCATGTTGTACCTATAAACATGTGTGTTTGCTATTGGTCAATGCAAAATAAACATTCAATTTAAATGTTAAGCAATGTTTTCTTCTTGCCTGTATCTCATTGAAGCTGAGGAGGGTTTCAAATCTACTCTGTCCAAAACCTAGACTTTGATATCCATTAGCAAGTAGCATCACCTCTCAACACACAAATATATTTTGTTTTAATAGAGATAATAATATAAAATTAAATTACAAGACACAGTCATGGGTTTCTGTAAAGTGACTGCTGTCTGTTATAGCTTTCATCAATTCTGCTGTTCATTCTCATTGCTCAGTCCTTAATTCCCAAAGTTTCCTTAGCTTGACAGTTTTGACATCACTTTAAATTTGAAATTGGGACAAAAGTGAGGATTGAAGACAAATTAGTCACCTCAAGAGAAAAAAATGTGTTTGGTTTGGTTTTATCCTTCTTGCTCAGGCCTGATCATCCAGGGGGACAAAGCCAGGTTACCGCACGCACAGAAAATGAAGCAGTGGAACAATTTCCTCACGATTTCACAGGGAATCGTCGCATTTGTCATATCTTTTGATTCGCTTCAATCTATAATGCTAAAGGTTATTTTTTCCTTAAAGTCTTTTGAGATTTTCTGACATTTCTTTTTTCTTATTATTATTTTATATTAGATATTAAATCCATACAAAGTAATATTCTTGTTTCCAGTTATGCACATACATACATTCATTCACAGGAATTTGCACATAAGTGCAGGTCCACAAAGAGGGTGTCAGACCTCTTTGAGCTACACTTACAGGTAGTTGTGAGCTGTCCCATGTAGGTGTTAGGAACCAAACTTGGGACCTCTGTGAGGACAGTAAGCACTCTTAACAACTAAGCCAATTCTTCAGCCTCCCAAAACAATGTTTATAATTAATAGGTAAGGTATGATATGAACTTATTAAAAAAATGCAGTCTCTATCATTCTATTGAAATAACATGCAGGTGTTCTGAAAACAACAAAAGGTACCTCTCTGGGTAGATTTCTCTCTGCAACACCAGAAGCTATCAGCTTACACATTTTTTTTTTCTCTACCAAACTTCTTGACTTTGTCATGTCTTGTGAATGCTATACATTTTTATACTATGGTGTAGTGAAGTGAGGAGTAATTTTAGATGTCTTCTTAACTGGGTTAAGAAACATGTAAAAGCCTTATTGGGATGAATCTCTAAGGGTGTCCCCAGAAAGCCACAGGTTGGTTTGAGAAGATTAGGTGTGAAAGACCCATCTTCAACAAGAGCATCAAGGATGCAGTTAGTTGGGACCAGAAAAAAACAAGTACAGTTGAGTTTCCTTCTACTCAGGAACTAAGATCAGCTTATTCCATGCCATGCCCCAGAGGTCAGGCTTTCTGATGTTCAAATGTACACAACTGCCTTCATCTCTGAGGTCCTACACTTGGAATGGATGCACCAGCATCACTTGTCCTGGTTGGAAGCCGTCCAAGTTAACTAAACCACAGTCATAGTTCTCCAGCCTGCATAGGACCTATCTAATGTAACCACTGCTTGAGCTAAAAATCACAACTTAACTTCCACAGTTTTCCTATGCCCTCCACAGTACTCATCATGATCATTACCATACATTTTAAAGATGTGTATTTATTCTGTCATTTCTTTATTTAGCATTGCTTACTTTCATCCAAGCAAAATTACTTTAGGTATGATATTACATAATTTATTGAGAAAACACCCTCTTAACATCTCTTGTGAGATTCATTTCATGTTAATTCATATCACAGTGGTTATCAATTTTCTTATTGATACTAGTTGTACTAAGTGATGTATTTATTCTGAGGATGGGTATTTGCAATCTCCCAAGGTTTTGTTCATTTGTTTGGGAAAGGAGCAAGCCAAGCTAAGTCAAGAATATTACAAAGAAATCATGTGTATACACCTGTAAGTAGATTTTCTGGTTCATGTGGCATACCTTTAAACTTACTAAATAATGCTTAGCCATTTTTCTAGGAGCTCATGAAGCCAAGGCTAGCCTTGAACTCTGGATACACCTGTCTCAATCTCTTAAATACTAGGATAGCAAGAGCATACCACTACACACATCCAGATTTCAACTTTTCTCAGCATTGCCCAGGTTCCTTCTGGTTTTCTTCAAGTATTGTAATTAGGTAGTGTTATCTCAATGAGATTTTTAAATTATATATCCTTGAAAAATAATGTAATTACATGTCTTCATGCAGTAATTAGCTTCTTGTTTTTTTTACTTTTATAGTGTTTATCAAAATTGTTTTTAAAAGCATTTTATATTTAACTATATGTGTGTATGTACATATGAGAATGTGCTTTTTAACTAATTTTAAATTAGATTTTTCTTAACAATTTGTGGAAATTCTTTATATGCCACAATAATAGTCCTCTTATAGAAAGATACATTTATGCACAAATTTTCCAACTGGTTCTCATATTTTTTTCTCTCTTTTGTGATATCATAATTTTAATGTATCAATATTATATTTTACTGTATATTTTTTTACTTGGTAGATGGTATAATCCCTTCTAACCATAACCTAGCATTTACCTTTTTTTTTCTTCAACAGAGTCAGTGACTTTTTCCTATCACATTTACCTTAACTAATTTCCCTGTGTACTGGGTTTATTCATTTCTTTAATTTTCTCCTTTCATTCTTTCTATCTTTATACATTTACTCCTCTTTCTCAAGGATTTCCAATAGCATCTCTGTCATTGTGTCAAGGATTATAACATTTCTAGGTTTTTTCTTGCCCTTTCTAATCTTTTTCTTGTTCAATTATTTATCCCTTGAATGTCATAGTCAGAAATTTCTGTAGCTTCCTAACAGTTCTGTGTGCCTAGTTAGGAAACCATTCTAGTTCTAGTTTTGCTCATTTGTTTTTGAGGCAGGGTCTCCCTGTATAGCCCAAGGTGTCTTGGAACTTACTATATAGATTAGGATAGTATTGAACTCACACAGATCTGTCTGCTTCTGGTACACAAGTGCTGGAATTAAAGGCACTGCCATGCCTGGCTGAAACGGTTTTTCATTTTAAATAATGAGCTTTATACACTTTACGAAACAATACTTAACTAGTATTTGTACATAAGCTCATTACCTCTATAGAGTTTTTGACAAACAAGTGGCACTGTGTATTTATTCTTTTGCTCCATTTTATTCTTTTGATCAGACTGATTACAAGTATTCTAATAGAATACTTTTTCCAGTATGTATTACTTTCCTATCATAAAATATTGTGATATTGTAAGTAGTAATCTCACTGTTGTATCATTATGAATATTTTCATAATGATTTTGTATTATCTTGGGGGGTCTATGAGTCATATAGAAATGGGGTTTTAAGTATCCAAACACTTGACTTTTAATATTTTCATTTCAAGTTGAACAATATTGTGACCAAAGCATGTGATCTGATGACATCAGGTCATTACTATTTGCTGGTAGTTAGTCTATGTCTTTTAACACAATGCATATTTGCAAATATCATAAGTCCGCTAAGTAGCATATTTTCTGACTGTGGAGGCTGACAGTTATATGCAATTGGAGATAACTTTTTGTGTTTTATATGTCTATTTTCTTTTTGCTGCTTGGTTAGTAAAAGGATGTTTGGAAAAGCAATCACCTTTTGTTATTGCTAACTTGTAAGTTTGCCTATGATTGTTTCAAGTCAAAATTTACCCACCCACCCCTTGCTAGGGGCAAAGAGACACCTTGCTGGCGGCATTGTTCTTATATCAGTCAGGGGCAGAGCAGGTGGCGGCCCTTTGTTCATCCTAACTCAATGCCTGGCTCGGTGGCCAAAGCTGGTTTACACCTAGGAGTCATAAAAACCACGTCAAATCAAACCCCTGAAGCACAGCTTGGAAGGAGGAAGACAGACTGTGTTCATCCATGCCACGATGGGAAAAGAGGCCCACTGACTCGCCCTCTGTGCCACGGCACACAGGGACATAGACACACAGAGCCCTGCTCACCACCATGCAGCACCGAACAGTGAAGAGGAAGACAGAGACCTGCAGACCATCATGCCCACACAGATTTGCAATCTGGCCCATGGCCCAGGCAACACCGTGGTCATGAGAGCAGGAGGGCTGTTCTTGTCCCTCACTGGCAGTAGCACTCTGGAGAGAGGGCCCTGTAACTTGCCTGGGCAGCACAGTAGTGCTGGCCGTGGTCAGGGGGGTGGCAATGAGCCAACCTCAAGGGCAAGAGTATGGGAGGTCTGGCCCCCACACTGGTCTCCATGAGATGACGTGGGTGTGAGAGTGAAACCTTCGTCCTCCTCTCCCCCCTTGCCACCTGTGGTAGCTGGGAGAGCTAGCCCTGCCCCCTCACTGGCTGTAGCAGTGAAAGCAGACCCTGCCGCTTGCCCGGGCCACACAGTGGAGCTTCCCTGATGGCGAAGGCATGAGCAAGCTAGCCCCAAGGACGTGAGCATGGGAAAGCTGGCAAAGCACCCTGACAAGCTCGGCTACCACCCTGTCCAAATCTAGGGCTCTGAATTGGCCCACCCCAAAATCTATATCACATGTGAATAGTTTGGGCTTGTGAAAGGGCCACTCCTGCTGATCCGAAGCTGCAGATCTACATGACAAAGGGAAACAACAGGATAACGGGAAGGAGGCTCAGTGAGGAGCCAATATTGATAGTGTCACAGAAGCCAGAGATCTTGACTCTGAATGAGACTAGTGATTCATTGCAATGAACATTTGCAAGTGAAGATGTGTGGTCAGTAGGCTGCACTGTGAGACCCACCGTGACACACTACAGCTTCCGCATGAGATGTTTTCTATGCTTTGTTTTTGTTTGTTGGGTTGGTTGGCTGATTTTGCTTTTCGTTTTGTTTGTGTGTTTTTTATTTGGGAAGTTGCAAGGGCAAAGGGTGGATATGAGGGGATGGAGAGATGAGTGGGACTGGAGTACATGATGTAAAACTCACAAAGAACCAATGAAGAGTGTTTTAAAGGTTATAATTTATATGTTATGAATTAAAATTGCTATACCCACAATATTCAAATAACTACCTTTATCATTGTAGGGTGACATAGTTTGCCACATTAAGGTTTTTGTGTTGAATGTTCTTGTTTAGCATTTACATTGTGTTACTGAACTCTGAGTTTCTTTATATTTAGATATCTGCCTAAGTAAAGGAACAACATAAGCAAATTTCCTTTCCAGTTATCCTGCTTTAGTTATGCAAGATGATAGCCTTTAAAAGACCTCATTTCACATTAGGTGACTATCTTCTATCACATTAGAGCCCAAACACCTTGCACCTTCTTCCTAGTACTAGGAGTTCCTAAGGAAAAACAAGTAGCAAAACTCCATGGAACACAGGGGTTGATGCCTGTCTGCTGTTCTGTTTGCCTCCTGTTTTCTCTGCACTGGGGTATGTGGGTACTTATTGTATTTTCCTTTGGTCCACATGTGCATTTTGATATCTGCTTATTGCATTAAACCCATTATTTCTAGATATTCCAGCATGAGCTATTTTCTGTTTATTGAACTAGAACTTCCAAGATGATTAAATCATACTGATAAAACCATTATCTCGCTTCCATGCTGAGTGCGGGCTAGGAATTTTCCATCAGCTGGATTAAAATAGCTTGTTGTACTTTTCTTGTTTTTAATTACCAGCACACAATAAAAACACAAATTAAAGATATCAAAACGAACATGGTTAGGAAAGAAACATAAAATATGCCATTTTGAAATTCAAAATATAGAACAAAGCACATCCATTTATATTTACTCAAAGAGCTAAATCTTCATAATAGCATATAGTATATGAGGAAAAATTCTTCACTTTAAACAGCTTTCTATAAAACTATAGATAAAAAATAAGAACATCAAATATGAGTATGTTAACTCGGTTTTTATTTCTTTAAAATATCAACTTTATAGCCTTAAAAGAAAGTTACTTTGAAAAGGTAAAAGGATAAGAAGCCATAACATTCAGATATCTGCATGAAGCAGAGCATGAACAGGACCTATGGGAAACTTTTATTCCATAATGTTAGTTGGCTAAGCCAAAGGCAATATAGATTAATCCTTCCCAGTCCAGACTTACATCAAATAACAAGAGTCCTGTTTGAGTTCATAGCCCTTGCTTAAGTTCAGTGGCATTTACTAATCTTTCTAATCCCTTTTTCTCATTAGGAAACAGAAGATGAGTGGTTGTATGAGCTTGGATATTGCTTATCCCTCCCCCACCTTCTGGGGTTTATTGACAGGTGGTTGACAAAGACCTGGAGAATGAAATAATGAGAGTGAAGCTAATTAACATACCTGAATGGGTGGCGGTGTGTGTGTGCTATGGTAGGTCCTTACTGACAGTTAAGTACTGTCAGTTGTAAGTATAACCAGTCTGGTCCTGTGATTTGTTCTCACTAGCGTCTTGCCCGTCTAAGACAACACAGAGGCATTGATGGAGAGGAAACTTCAATTGAGAAAATGTATACTTCCGGAGTGGCCTGTGGACAACCCTGAGTAGCGTTTTCTTGATGAATGATTAATGTGGTCTGGTGGGCCCAGACCAGTGTTGTTGGAACCACCCGGGGAAGGTCCTGCATGGTGGAAGAATGCAGGATGAGCAGGTCGAGCCATGGGGAACAAACCAGTAAGCACCACAACTTCATGGCCTCTGCTCTTATTCCCACCTGCAGCTTCCTTACTACAGTCCCGGCCCTGACTTCTTTGGATATGAACTACAAACTGTAAGATTAAATAAATTCATCCTTCCTCAAGTTGCTTTTGGCCATGATGTAACATAGCAGCCATAGAAGTTCTAAGAAGTTCCTTGAATTTCATATTTATTGCTTTTAGATTGTATCTCCCACTAAATGTTAAGAAAAGTAGTCATCTTCTTTCGCTGCATTCCTATTGTGTATGTGTACATTTGCTTACTGACCACCTTTTCAAATTCTCTGTTCCCCTTTGTAGTAAGTATGCTCTCCTTCCTGAGTTTTGTAAAGTATGAACAATGTTTAGGTATATTGGTTGTGGTTGTAAAAGCTTCTATTATTTCACTTGATATTCAGTTATTTCAGAGATTACATAAGGAATGTAGTCAAAACCACTGTGTTCTTTTTCCAACGTTAGTACTTCTTTCAACTAAAGAGATGTCCTTCTGTTTAGTTCTACTGTTGAAGATTAAGGATAATTCCAAACCTCTTGGTTTCATTTCTAAATAACATGCTCAGAACATTTTACTATAAAGTATGTCATTGGCACTAAATATTTTGCTGTGTCTGTTTCTTCGGATGCCCTTTATCATATTAATTGAGTCCCCTTCTAATCTTAATTTTATAACGGCTTTGATCATAACAGTAATTTAATTTTATTAAGAGCCTTTATGCAGCATTTTTATCGACTGTGATAATTTTCTCCAGAACCTGTATGTGTGTGTGTGTGTGTGTGTGTGTGTGTGTGTGTAGGTGTGCGTATCTGTCTGCATATGTGTCTCTGTCTGTCTGTCCATCCTATGTGTGTATATGTGTGTGTGTCTATGTGTATGTGTGTATGTGTGTGTATGTGTTTGTGTGTGAAAGTATGCTTCATGTTCATGTGTATGTGCAATGTCCTCATGTGTAGACTATAGATGCCAAGTAAGGATATTGTGTGTCTTCCTTTATCAATTTGTGACTGTTTCTTTAATGAAGGCTCTCTCACAGATGTGGAAATTTGTTTTCAGGCTAAGCTAACTGTCCAGAAATTTTCAGAATCGAGAGGTATCCAGCCCCAAATGCTGGGGTTATAGTCAAGCAAAACCATGCCTAGCTTTTTCATGTCAATGCTGAAGATGTAAAATCATGTCTTCATTCTTGCTGGCCAAGAACTATTATCACAGAGTGCTCTCTCCAGTCCCAGAGTTTTTAATATGAGGAATGTTTAGAAGAGTATGTAGGAATTTTTTGATATTGAATAAACTTTACGTTCATGGAATATGTTTGCCAGCCTTTTACATTATAATAAGTCATTATCAATGAATATTGATGAACTTAATTTATTACTATTTTAGTTAGGATTGTGGGTTCGTGATTACAGGACTGTAGCATGCATGAGATACTAATGTTCCTGTCAGGTTTTGCTGTTCAGTTCATGTCAGCTTCATAAAATATTTCATATTCCTCAAGTGTCTGGAAGAATCCATATATATTTGATACTTTTCCCCACAAATGTCAAGAACATTGTTCTTTATGGAAATCTGCCCTTCAGACTTTGGACGTCTCCACTTACACAGCGTCCAGGCTGTGTCTCCAAGACTCAACAAGAAGAGCATCATTGCTGGGATCGCCCTTTCTATGGTACCGTCAGGGCCAGGATTATTTTTATGCTTTTAATCTCTGTCAAGTGCTGAGATGAGGCTATGTCCTGCTCTAACTTACTCTGTATTGCATATAACAGTAGCTTTTCAGGCAGCATCTTGCCATGAGAGATTCCATTTCACAGGTAGTGTTTGACTCCATTTCGGGTGCAAACACAGAGGTAAGATGACTCTGTACCTTGTGAGGTGTGTTAGCAGCATTATGTTTCTGGTACCACCCAGGACACATAGGATAAAAGCCAACATATTCCTAAAAGCAAAAAGGATGCAACCTTATAAATATATCAGAGTAAATAGTGAACACAACGGTGCACTAAAATCCTATGCAGAAAATCAGGCCCCACAACTTAGTGAGCACACTAAATGAAGACAGAATGGGGCTCCTGTAAAGACAAGAACACATAACGTGCTGATAGTATTACTTTTAACCATCCTGGCAAGAATGAAAGTATGTTATCAGACTATTAAAACAATAGAACCCAATAAATTGGAATTTTTCCAGGAGTTTCTTGCTGAAAGAAGGAAAAGTCTGGAGCCCTAGGATCAGCCAGCAAGGAAACTTGTGTTTTAGGGAGAAAAAAAAAGATTTACCCTTTGTCAGCACAGCAGGCATGAAAGACAAGAAATGTGGAGTTGTGACCTCTTGTAACTAGCTAGACCACACCTTGACTATGACTGCTTAGCTACGAATACCTTTTACTTTCCATTTAAACTAAACCTCATATTCGAATCCTAGCGATGAGAATGGAGAGGCAGCAATGGCTGTTGATCTGCTGTTGATGTAGTGTACCCACTTGTTCATCTGGACAAGTCTGACCTTTATAGCATCTGTGATTCCTCACGTCCTGCATGGCCTCACACCTTCCCAAACAGCTCCATTAAACCTAGCAGCTCATTACAACTCTGTGGTTTGACTTGACTATTAGACCCACGTCCCAACTGTACTCTTAGCATCTTATATACCCATCTATAACATATCCCTTGGTTTATATCAACTTTTTGTCTCTGGCTTCAAAGTGAGGCTTCTTTGCAAATTCTTAAACTTTCTTGCAGGCACTTTAATATTTTCACAATCATTCAGTAACCTACATGGATACCAAATGGATGACTAGATTAACCGTGTAATGTCTAATGCATGTTCTTCTGAGAGTTAACATTAGTAGTTAAGATTGATATAAAAGAACCTGTGTTTGCAAGGGTCTTTTCTGAGACTGATATTCCAACCAAGGACCATGCATGGAGATAACCTAGCACCCTCGCTCAGATGTAGTCCATGGCAGCTCAGTATCCTAGTGGGTTCTCTAGTAAGGGGAACAGGGACTGTTTTTGACATGAACTCAGTGACTGCCTCTTTGATCACCTCCCCCTGAGGGAGGTCACAAAGGAGGTCTGAGTCAGATGGAAGGGGAGGAGGACCGCCCCTATAAGCAGACTTGGAGAAGGGCATGAGAGGAGATGAATGAAGGTGGGATAGGGAAGGAATGAGGGAGGGGGCTACAGCTGGAATACAAAATGAATAAACTGTAATTAATATATAAAAAAATATTTTTTCCCACTTCTTTCATGAAATTCCCTGCACTCTGCCCAAAGGTTTCCCATAAGTCTCAGCATCTGCATTGATAGTCAGTAAGATCTGGAGAGGACAGGAATCCATCCACAAGGAGAGCAACAGAACCAAAAAATTGTGAGCACAGGGGTCTTTCCTGAGACTGATACTCCAACCAAGGACCATGCGTGGAGATAACCTAAGACCCCTGCACAGATGTAGCCCATGGCAGTTCAGTATCCAAGTGGGTTCCATTGTAATAGGAACAGGGACTGTCTCTGACACGAACTGATTGGCTTGCTCTTTAATTACCTGCCCCTGAGGGGAAAGTAGGATTACTAGGCCACAGAAGAAGACAATGCAGCCACTCTTGATGAGACCTAATTGACTAGGATTAGAAGGAAGGAAAAAAAGACCTCCCCTATCAGTGGACCTGGGGAGGGGCATGCATGCAGAGGGTGGAGGAAGGGAGGGATTGGGACAGGAGGAAGGTGGGGAACCACATGGGATATACAAAGTGAATAAAGTGTAATTAATAAAGAATTAAAAAAATAAAAATTTAATTAAAAAAACTGTGTTTGCATCATCTGGCTATCAATGGAAATTAGAACAGTTTGGCAAATTGTAACCAATGGAACCAATGTAGCTTTTGAATCTGTTATTTTCAATATGTTCTGAAGCTGTGGAACAGCCCTTTGGTGATATGAATAAGAATGACCCTCACAGGCTCATGTATTTCAATACTTAAGTCACCAGGGAGAAGAACTCTTTGATAGGATTAGAAGGATTAGGAGGTGTGGCCTTGTTGGAGGAGATGTGTCACTGGGGTTGGGCTTTGAGGTTTCAAAAGCCCATAATGTGCCCAGTCTCTCACTTTCTGTTTGAGAATCCTGATGCAGCTCTCAGCTACTCTAGCCACACCTGCTTGTTGGCATGCTCTCTGCCATGAAGATAATGGACTAGGCCTCTGAAACTGCACTCAAGGCCCCAATAAAATGCTTTCCTTAATAAGAGGTGCCTTGGTCAAGGTGTCTCTTCACAGCAAAAGAATAGCGACTGTGACAGGCAAAAATGTGTTTATCTATTTTTCTGACATGTCATGCTCACAGTCTTAAGAAATTTTTCAATATATTTTTTAAATCCTCCACATCCAGCATGACAGTTTTCTCTCACAGTTAGGAAGGAAGTAAATTCTTCAAAACCATTGTTTGTGGTTGGTTCTAATATTTTTTCTTTTCTTTTTGAGATGAGGTTCTCCCAACTGGCCTAGGCTGAACTTGTTCTCATAATCCCTTTGCTTCAGCCTCTTTTGTGCTGGGATTCAGGCATGAACCAAAATGTCCAGTTAACATTGCCTTTTCTTTTTTTATAAGTCATCTTGTTATCATATAGAAGTCTCAATCAGGTTCATTTTCTGTAACTGTTAAAGAATTAAAGTATTGTGTTATATTGGTATTTCTTACAGAATTAAACTCATAGCTAGTCCATAAACTGTCTTATGTCATTTACCCTAATCCTTCAAAAAATGTACTGTTTTACTTCTGTCATATAAAATAAAATTTTTTTACAAAAATAAAAACTCAAAGTATGCAAATCTATATGTAAAATATCATTATAAGTCTGCTTTATATATTATAGGAAACCTTTCAAAAGCAATTAATTCTAAGATTTTAATAGAAAGCATTGTTATATTAATAATAAATTAAAATAAATGAATTATTAAAATATGATTTAATATGAAATATTTTAAATTAAATATACAAGAAATTATACCAGATACTTACTCCACTTTGTTCACTGTCAGAGTTGATGCTTCCCACTGGTAGAGTTTTTTTTTTTTTTTTCATGTTTTTCTTAGAAAAACTCTGCTATAATTCCAGACAAGAATAGCATAACTGTCTTCTGAGAGCCTTCATCCAGCAGTGGATGAGAACAGATGCAGAGACCCACAGCCAAACGATAGGCCCAGCTTGGGAAGTTCTGGGGAAGAGTGGGAGGAAGGCTAGAGGGAGTCAGAGGGCTCAAGAGCACCACAAGAAGACCTACAGAGTCAACTCACCTGGGCCCATGGGAGCTCACAGAGACTGAACTAACAACCAAAGAGCATGCAGTGGATGGACCTAGATCCCCTACACATATGTAGCAGATGTGAAGCACAGTTAGGTTCCCTAACAACCTTTGCTGAGGATTAACCCCTGTACCCCAAGTGTGCTAGGTGAGTCACTATGCCCTATTTCTATAAGTTTCAATGGTATAAAAAAAAATCTCAAAACACTATAAAACATTAAATAAGATCCTTATGATATTTAGGTGATAATTGCCATTTTTATTTGTTTTCCAAGGTATCTACACTTTTTCTCACATGGCAGTCAGAGCATAGTAATAACATGCAGAGAGGACGGGGTCAGGTGGAAAAGCTCCCTTTAGTTGGAGGGACTTAGGAACACTGACCTTCATGAGACCACACACACCAACTTGAGACTAGAAAATCCTCCTCAAGAATCCTCCAAATAATTTGGGTGCATTACTCATCACTGGTTAGAAGATTCTGGATTTAGACACTCAGGCCTATGTGTTTAGAAAATCACTTTCAAAACCAAAGTCATTTCAATACTAAGTTGACAAACGAAAACAAAGGCTCATTAAAAGGATTCTTTTCACACATTCTCTGGGAGGAGAGAGCCTGGGATTATTAACTTTGCAAAACGTTATTGTATCACCATCCATTAGCATTATTGAACGATGACTCATTAAGGGAATAAGGACATATGACTTCATGCCAGAAATGGCTATTCTCTGAAGATGCTTTCATTTTGTTTGCCTCATATAATCCTGATATTTTGTGACATTTCAAGTATGTGGTAAGAACAATAATTAAAATTCTATGTTGACATTTTCATGTTTTTTAATGAATTTCTCATAAACTTAGTTGAAATGCATATGCAATAAATTAGAATTTATTGGGAATAAATCTTCAAAACTTCAAAAGGAGCAACTATTCCTTGTATTATCCACTTAAACACTAAGCTGGTCTCATAAATTTGAGACATTATCACCAGCAATGATCTTCTCACTCTGAAACTGTATTTCTATCTTAAGTCTGAAGAGACTGTGAATTTGTAGTCAGACAAAGTGGCAGCCTAGTAATGCAAGGTTCACATGGGATCAAATGAGCCTTTTGTCAAACTAGCACATAAACATAATTGTCATTTTCTGCAAATAGTGGTGATAATGTGATAACTGGATACCCTTTAAAGATCCCCGGCTGCCCTTCAAGAGTAGGAACTCGCTGATGTGCCTTCTGAGAACACCCCTTCAAAGGGAGTTTACTGTCCCCATGTAGCACATGAAAATATGGGGTTTGTAGAGGTTAAAAAACATCCTTAAATAGGAAATGATAACGTGGCTCATGATCCTCTGAGGACCCACAAGAGCCAGAAATAGCTTTGTTCTTATATGGCTTCTTTAAATAAACTTTACTTTGCATTTGATTTCTCATTGTAAGCTGAAGTTAGTTACAACCCTGTCTTTCTTTCTTTCTTTCTTTCTTTCTTTCTTTCTTTCTTTCTTTCTTTCTTTCTTTCTTTCTTTTCCTTTCTGAAGCTAACCAAGGTGGATGCCTGCTACTATCATGACACAATCTTCATGAATTCCACGAAGAAGCAACAACTACTTGATATTCTACACCAACCAGAATATCTGTGTCTCCCATCCAGGATTTACTCCCACTGGCAGAAGCAACTCTTATTCTGTCCCACAGATAGAGTTTGAGTATGAATCTGTTACTGGGTAAAAGGCCAATGCTTTAATGCTTTCTGCTGACTACTATATTCAGTCCCATGCATCCCTCACTCAAAACAATGAAACTCAAGTCAAATTGCTTGATGGATGAAATAAAAATATGAGGAAAACATATACTCTGTTCTTCAACAGACCATAACAGTCAAAAATATTACTCTTCCAAACACTAGTATTCATAGAACATAACCAGGGATTATCAATACTGATTGCTGGTAGACGTTTGAGCATGAGCAACACAGAGATATAAGAAGGTGAATGAATGACTCTAACAACATTCACTCTTTACATGACTACACCCCGTAAGGGAAGACTTAATTTTATTCTGCTCAAATAAGAAATTTACTCCTTGCCTGGAGGTGAAAGTCTTTTAAGAACAATAAAATTTGTCATTAAAACAGAGGTTTGGAGGATAAAGCAGAAGAGGGAATGATGTCATTACATTATAACCTAAAAATATTTAATAAATAAAATATTAAAAATGGCAGCTTAGTTCTTTGGTGGAGCAGCAAGAGTCTGTGAATGCTGTGCACCATGATGATACACTGTAGAAATATCTTTCTTTCTCAATATGGGGTTAAGTATTTGTTTTCTCTTTTTTTTAAAGTAGTGACTTCCCTAAGGGAAAAATCTGAACTCCTGCTCAGCCCAAAATGCACAATAGTTACACAAACAGACGCATCTTCTTGTGCACATTTGGAAATGTTGAAAAAGATGTGGAATTTGTACATTGATGTGAGAACAAACACTCTTTATCTTTGCAGAACTTCAAAGAACTGTGATGCTTTGAGAGCATCACAGGTGATATGTCAACACTTAAAAAGAAAAAAAAAAGGTAGAGGGATGAAGGGTGAGACAGGAGGGGGGAGAGGAAGGAGGGACCTGCAATTGGGATGCGGAGTGAATGAATTAATAAATTAATTTTATAAGTAATAATACATTAAAAAAATTAAGCCAAAAAAAGCATGGAATTAATGGAGAAATGCTTTCTACTCCCACTTTAGATCCAGATGATAAAATTCTGCTTGGTGAAAAGTAGTGAGATTACCATGGATCCAAACTGGCAAGAGATCTCTAGGAGACAGCTTTGGAAGAAGTAATCCCTCAGGCAGTGCAGCAGGCTTAGGTACATCCACAGTGTTCTTCTCACCTCTACATGGATTCTCACCAGGTGCCTTTGAGAAAGTCCAAGTCATTGAAAAATTTAAGTATTTGTTTCTAAGTTGTGGATCAAATATAGCCAAGAGGAAAAGAGTAGGAATTAGTCTCTCTCTACCAAATACTCTTTCCTGCTCTCCTATGAAGATGAAAGAGCTATAATTCAGAGCTGGGATAGGTGTTGACCGACATGCAGTCAACAATGAGGCTGGAAAAGGTGAAGAGGAGCCACAGGTTTTAAGAGAACCACAGAAAAATGCCAGGGTAATAACAAGACAGAAACCATGCGAGAAAGGCGGAGGTGAAGGGTTCCAAGACCATGGTTTCTCTTCCTTGTTCAAATACCATCAGCGAATAATTATAGCTGCATTATTTCAGGTATGCTTTCAACAAAAAAGTATTAACATCTTTCTTCAGAACTGTGGAGAAGAAGTACAAATTGTATTAAATTGTCTTTGCTCTTTGGATAGTAATACTGTGAAGTAGAACATAGTTAAGTCAATAGAGCATGATGAAATGAGTCATGATCAAGATATGTCCATGTGCCGT
The DNA here is from genome assembly GCF_907164565.1 of Psammomys obesus. Taxonomy (NCBI): domain Eukaryota; kingdom Metazoa; phylum Chordata; class Mammalia; order Rodentia; family Muridae; genus Psammomys; species Psammomys obesus. Next base: position 54,475,927 of record NW_026591086.1, read on the forward strand.
GGTAGTTCCAAGGAGAGTCATCTCATTCCACGAGAGGAAACTGTGGAAGGCTCAATAGAGGCAGGGATACCCCAACTGAGTACAGAAATACAATTTATCCTAATAAAAACTATGTCTGTGGAAATCAAAGAGGGAGAAGAAAAACTGAGCTTAGTTAGATGGAGTGAGAAGGCCCAAAAGCAGAAGCACAGAAGATAGAAAAACCATGAATTAACAGGGGTTCTAAATTTGTTCCTGTCTCAGTCACTGTTGTATTGCTGTGAAGAGACACCATGACCAAGGCAAATCATAAAACGAAGCCTTTAATTGGGGGCTTGCTTACAGTTTCAGAGGCTTAGTCCATTGCACCATAGCAGAAAACACGGAAGCAGGCAAGCATGGAGCTGGAGAAGCAGCTGAGAGCTACATCCTGATCCTCAAGTAGAGACTGAGAAATGTGTCTGGCATGAGCTTCTGAAACTTCAAAGCCTACTGCCAGTGACACAGTTCCTCCACCAAGGCCACACCTCCTAAGCCTCTGATATTTTCACAGAGTGACACTTCCTGGTGACTAGGCATTCAAATAAATGAGACTTTGGGGCATTCTTATTCAATCCTCTACAGTTTTTGTTTGTAACAGTAAAATCTACTCAGCAAAGTAGAGACTGGTGAGACATGATGCCTGAGAGCTATTCAGACAGCTGTGAACATTAGACATTAAACTTGAACTTAAAATTACAATTAAGGATTTCCTAAGCCAATATAGAACCAGCAATTATTCATAGAATACTTTGCCTGTAAATATTACTTGTCATGATGCTGGTTGGAAGTGGGAAGAGCTTTCCTTTGACGTTGGTGCCCCCAGCCTAAAAATCTGAGTTCTATAGTTTGCAGTCGATGTTTCCTGAGCTACTGTGCGTAGACACTGCTTGTGGTCTGGACCCATCACCACGAAGACACCGGGACTGAAGGTGGCTGCAGCACTGAAGTGCTGGGACTGAAGGCAGCGCAGAGCACACAGATCACACCTCAAAAGACTCAAGTCTCTCTCTCAGCAGTGCCCTAGTTGGACTCAAACAGACCCAAATGCTTCTGCAATTATGGCCACTCTTCAAGGCCAAGTTCAGAAGTTTGGATTTACCTCAACACACTGAGGGAAAGCAAGAAGATCCTCTGCTTATTTAGCCGATAGCTTGTTACTCCAACAAGCACAGAGAGCACATGGCTGCTTGGAGGTGGTCAGCCTGTGCCCACGTTACTCATGTCAGAATGGGCGTAATAGCTGCACTGCCTCAAGTTTGTTAAACACCTTCAACCCTCCACATGCCTATGACATGGCTAGTGACTGAGGCAGGATTCAGTCCTTTATGATTTACTCAGACTTCCTCCGCTTTGCTATTCATGATTGATTTACTATTATTTGTTGGGAAAATAAGTTCTCTTTCAGTAATTGTTCCCAGTTCTATAAAGAATATCATATCAGCTTTTTATACATAATTATTACAATAGTTCTTTGACATGAATTTTTCTCTCTAATTTACAGGTGGGATGCAGGTTCAGTGGTACCTGAAAATTCATATTGGTGGAAAGAGTAGCAAAACTAAAGCACAGGTTGTCTGATGTTACATAAGGGTTCTTTTCACTTCTTTACACTGTCAGCTGCTAGAAAGCCCTACAAGAAGTAAGAGAGGAAATTGCAAAGGAGAGAGGTAATCTTTTAAAACATTTTTAAAAGAAAAAAAAGTCACTATTCAGACTTCCTGGTACTCTGCGTGCACACCAGCTTTCACAGCACATGACAGTCCACAGAGTAGAAAATGAGACAACCTCTCTATTACTGTGGCTTTGTCAAAGGCCTCTGAGGAACTGTAAGAATCTGCTGGATTCCTGTTACAATCCAGACCATTATAAGATCTCTGATATGAGTAGATTCAGATCAGAAGGTGCATCTAGCCCATCAGCTAGCAAAACAGACAGATGCAGTTTCTGGTCAAAGACCTGCAGGTGCCGTTCCTGGACAATCTACATCTTCAGAACACCAATAAAGCAAGAACTCCATAATCTCTGGCTTTCCTAAACATAGAGAAATTAGGAAACTAATAAAGATCAACTCTGAGGAGAAGAGATATGCAAAGATTATGCAAACATTTGAACTAAGTTTGACTTAATTAAAAACAATTTCCACTTGACAGTTCTGCTTCTTATGAAGCATTATAATCTTGATGGCATTGGGGGAAAATACACCAAGCAGTGAGCGCTTTTTCATTCACTTCCAAATTTTATCTTATAAAAGTCACTTCAGGTTTTCCCTATTGAAATAATCTTATACTCACTCTAAGAGAGATTTTCATATTGTGCTATGTTGTTCCTGTTTCCTGTGCTGTCCTCTGATTTCTTTCTTTTGTGTGCCGTGTGGTGACAAGTACGTGTATCTGCACACATGTGCACGTGAACGTACGTGGACGCCAGAGGTTGACGTCTGAGTATCTACTATCGTCACTTTTCCACCCTATTTCTTGGGACAGGTTCTCTGGGTGAGCCTGGATGTCACCCTATACGCTAGCCTAATGGCCCTTTGGGCTCTGCCTTCCTACCTTTCCAAGGGAGGTTGGCCTGCAACCACAGCCATCCGGTCCTAAGGGGAGGAAGTAGGAGGCAGAATGGCCAGGAGTGAGGGGACCTCAAGTCACAGTGAGCATAAAGAAAACACTTGGGAGGCAGGCTTCATTGGGTAGTTCATAATTGGGGGAAACACAGGCTGCTTAAGCCTTTGGGGAGTGTGTAGAGGCATTAGGGATGAGTGTAGTATTGGCTGAGGCCAAGGTGCTAGGAATGCCTTATTGACAGGAAGAGGAATTCCGGGTGCTTGCTGGACTTGACCTTATAAGGAGAGAGGAAGTTTAACTCATCCTTCCACAGTGCACCATCCTCGCACCTCCCCTTTGGTTTTGTAAAGGGGATGTATCATCGTAGTCCTCGGCCTCTAGGTTGGGAATAGTTTGGACTCGGTTGGCAGTGACTTTAACAATGTTGCTTACTTGCTGTTTTAGACATGGGATGAAACTGCCACAGTAGGAGAAAGGACCCAGTAGCCAGTACAGAGCCAATGAGGGGAAGAGGCCAGGCTACCAGACAGTTTGTGTACCATGTTATAACAGGCTCAGAGATCTCGAAGGGGGTCCTTAAGTGCCTGTATGTTCTGTTCTGCTATTTCAGATCCATTAAAATAAATACAGCATTTCTCCCTTAGTACAACACAACTCTCTGCCCACCCAGTACCCTTAGGGAGATGGGATGAAAAGGGCAGGGGTGGGCAGGAGCGGCAGGAACTGGCGAGCTTGCCTTTTAAAATGATGTTTTTAAGAAGGAGACCTCCGGCTTCAGGATGAGGAATTTTCTTCCTAAGCTCATTGTTGTTCTAAGAATAAAGGCAGAGAGAAGCCCTTCACACTTTTGGAGGAGGAAGAGCAAGAAAGAAGTGGGGTTTCTTGAGATAAGGGTGGAGTAATCCTGCCCCAAGCTTGAAGTGCTCAGAGGCAGCCCTGATCGCAATACCTTGCTGGCTGAGTCACCTCTTGGGCTCCTATGGAAAAGGCTCCCCAGCCAGCAAGCTCATCATACCTTCTTGTGACATTGTTTTGGCCCTGATTCCACCCGACTTGTTGGAAGGAGGCATCCATCATTGTATAGGGCTTCCTATGTAGGAAAAACAGGTGGCTGGAGAAAGATGGCAAACGTCTTGCCAATCCTGGGGTATGGTTAGAGTGACGATCTAACTTGGAGATCTGGCCATCTTCTTTAACTGCCTGTTTGAGATTTTTAAAAGCTCTGGCCTGATAAGAACAACAATTAGGAGGTTTACCTCTGGTGGGGTGAACATTAACTGGGAATGCCTGGATCTCTGAACTCAAGGCAGAGTCCCAGAGAAGGAAAATCTGCTTGGTTGTGGAGGGAGGGGCCGAGGGATTGCTGACCTGGGAAGACGTGGTGTGGGAGGGAAGGGGAGGGTGTGGGTCAGATTGCGGGTGGCCTGATCTAGTTGCTGGGACTGAGGTAGTTACTGTTTTGCATAGCTCTTCTATTGCCTTCTCTATAGCCACCAGGTCTGCAATGGGGCAGGGTCTTCAGGACATTCTTCCTCACCAGACTCATGGGGGAAGTAAAGTGTTTTTGGTACGTCTTGGCTTAGAGGGATGCATTGGCAGATAGCAGCTATAACGAGCAGGAAAGAAAGGGACAGGAGCTTCCCTTCCGGGCTTCTCAGCATGGGGCAAGATAATAAACCTGGGTCCACATATCAGGGCTGTCAGGGTCTCCCTCTGCCATCTACCTGGCTGCTTCAAGGATCTTTTCCCAAAAGGAGGTGGCCTCTCTTTGGACACGTTTAATACTTTACTGGTTGAGCTAGCCAGTCAGTGGAAGGAGGAGTGGCTTGGGCAGGACCAGACTGAGCTGCAGAGACTGAGGAAGCTATTGTTTTGTGAATCTCTTTTATGGCCCTTTTTAGGATTTTTATGATAGAGAAAGTTTAGAAGCACCTTAGGCAGAAAGGAGCATTCCCAGAGCTTGTCAGGGCAAGTAGTTTTTTTGTTTTTGTTTTTGTTTTTGTTTTTAGTGGTTTTTTTTTTTTAATTGGCTGTCACCAAAATTGGCCACTGGAGTTTTAAACAGAGGGCTAGAGGCCTTCCACCCACAACAGGGTAGATAGTCCCTCCCAGTTCCACAGTACCCTGACCCCACAGCTGACTGTCCAGTCAGCCCCAGGAATCTTCATTTCTCTGCCCACCATGTTAGGGTTACAGCCATGCTTGGCATTCTATGTGGCTTCTAGGAATCCAACTTAAGTTTTCTTGCATCCACTATAAGCATTTTACTGAGCCATCTCACTAGTCCACCTAATTTGTTTCCAATGCCAAAAGATGTAGATGCAGTGAATATGTCTATATTTTGAGCTAGTCAAATAATTATGAAATTTAAAATCATTTTATCATATGTACTAGCTGTGAAAACACTACTATTCCTACTTTTGGAGTTGTATCATAAACAGTGTAACATACTAATTGGAATGATACTTAAAGATACTTAAAGGTATTCTAATAGCATAGTAACATGGCTACATCATAATACAGAACAACATAACTACAGATTTTTCAGTTTGAACAAGGAAAACAATGCTTTGTACACATAAAGTAGCAGAGAAAACCAGGTTACGTAAAACCTGGAGTATATTAAAAGAAAAAATAAATAGCTCTGGGAGACAACACAAGGGTAGAGCTGAGCTTCAAAACCAAGTTACTCTCAGCCCCTAGATTTTCTCTCTTCGCTCCGTCTGCTGATGGCTGTCTGCTGTTAACCACTCTCATAGCAGAATAAAGTGCTCTGCTTTCTACAGGTCATGATAGACAATTCCTAGCACAATTCCCACAAGGGTACATCTTCTCTGTTCAGAATAGCAGCAAAAGGCTGAGATCTTTAACCCCAGACTGGCATTCATCGCTAGGCTGTGTACAATCATGGCAACTCCCTTGAACAAACATGGATGGAGAAAGGGATGTATCCTAAATAGTAAAACAAAAGAGGACCCACAAGACAAACAAAACATCTATCTCCATTCACATTCAAAACTGGGAAGCAGATGTCTTAACACATACTGTACATTAATTCTTCCCCAGTCATGACAGAACAAACTTGCCCAGTATGTGTTAAGACATCTCCCATGGTGGAGATTTTATTCCCAGAATATCAACCAAAAGGAGAAAGCTTTGAGTACAGCTTCCCGGAGAACCAGAGACTCCATAAAAATGAACAAAGGAAACAACAACCCAAATATAAAATAATTTCCCCAAATAATATTCTCTAAGCCAAAATATTCATACTCTTCCTATTCACAAACCCACCAACTAACACTGTCTCCACTGCCACAAAGTCACTTTCTAAGAAAAGTCCATGCCCTATGAAAAGTTACAAGGGCACAGTGAACCTTGACTGAAGTAAGTCTAATGTTACAGGACATCACTGTTTGCAAGGAAAACTTACCCAACAGTTAAAATATGCAAAAAGTCTATCAGAGGAAGTGCAATGTAGTCAGGAGTCATGCACACAGCATTTTACGCCAAGTTCAGAATTTCATCTCCATGGAATAAAAAGGTAATATTCAAAATATGTAACACCCATAATCCTTCTTTCTAGAGAAAGAGAAAATGCAGCTACTACCTTTAACAACAACAAAACCATTGCAAGCCAACACCTGTATTTATTATTAGAGTATTTCATCTCTCAAGTCTCCACTGTAAAATTTAATACAGCAGCTATTTGACACCATAATTCTTGCAAGGACATAGTAGGAGATGGAAATAGTGTGAGACCTAATAACATGCACAGAATTTCATAAGAAAAATGCATATTCTAGTGTCAACATGACACTTGAAATTCAAGGTTGAAAGAGCATCCTTTAGATGATGAAGTACTTGGTCGTGAACAGCTGTAATCAGCTCATTTTCAAATTAAAAGAAAGAAAGAAAGAAAGAAAGAAAGAAAGAAAGAAAGAGAAAACATTTTTTGAAGTTTTAGAGAAAAATGTTCACTAAAATGACTGATAAACATACCACCTATTACTAAATTTAAGAAAATATTAAAATAAACCATACATGGGAATAAAAAAAAATGAGCACCTTAACCCAAAAGTTCTAAGACTGGGACTCAATGTAGAGAGTATCAACAATGTTGGATTCTTGGAGTTTCTTCAGGAGTCCAGTGAACATCAGAATTTAAAAAATTGAACGAAAATTTAAAATTTTCAAACAGAACCAAACTCCCAAGATCTAACTCAGAGAAATTGTTTCATGGGTCACTACATTACGTTCTACAGATATAGGAATGGAATAAACAAATGCCTCACTGGGCAGAGCTAGAGCAGGGCCAGGCATACTACAGTAACCTCCTTGGGAAGGAGTCTTTAAAGATAAGAAATTTTATACCCAAATTCACAAAATGAAAATACATTGCTATATGTAAAATGGAACATTTTACTACAATAAAGTTAACTATTTTCACCTTTGCCAAATTAAAGCATAAGCATTTTCCTGTGTGGAAATGGAGCAATCAATATTGGAACTAAGATGTTCCTTTGTTCTATTGATTAATGTACAGCAAACATCTACAGTAGAGACAAGCTGCCATGTAATAGAGATTCAATGGATAACAAATTGGTTAGTATTTTTTCTGTCAGATTCATTTTTCCTCAATGTATCATGTACATATAGCATTGCTTATCTATTCCTCCTTCTTATTCCCCCTCTATTTTAATATGCAGTGGGTAAATTCTTCTTAATAGAAGTAAATAGAAAATTACAGCTTGTACACCCTCTCATGACATGAGATTACTAGACTCCTAAGAACATATCAGGAAGGAGCTCAGAGTTATGGCTGAGACCACAAAACCAATAGCTTTTTACACCTCTGGAGAGTGAGCCACAAACTCCTACCTTTCTCAGCTTTCACAGTAAACATTAAGATACCCAGACAATTTCACACTGCTATAAAAAAATAAATAATATTCTTATTAAGACACAGGAGGAATATTAACACATCCTACTCCAAATGACAAAAGCATGTCTCTCAAGCAATTGCCAACATTATATTTCATTAAAATAAAAAGCAAGGATCCCTTGACAAATATCCTTGAACACAGTTTAGATGCATTAACCTGTGAATTTGTGAGAGAAAAAAAAACCTGATCTATCATTATATACAGAAATGCATTCTTCTGCCTTCTCCTATCTCAATCCTTTGTTTCTGTGCATTTTATTTTCCCTTCTATATCTAACTGCCGTGAGGAAAGGAGTATTGATTTTTGTTGCCCACAAAACAGAGCACTGTTTTGTGCTCTGAATGATGACCCCCCTCTGGCAATGAAGAAGTATTCAATAAACGTTGTCAAATGAAAGAACAAATGTATGAAATGTTTATATGTTAATCAAACTGAAGGAGTCAAAACATTCAAGAAGTTTTATATAAAGTGAAAAGAGAATGCAATACAGTCAAGAGCTACATTTGTATGAATGTCAGAGTTTCACTGTGTTAGTTCATAGTTGATTCATTTCTCATCAAGATCAACTTTCCTTTGAATCTAAAAGTATTATTATATTTTTAACATAAAAAACACACAAAAATGTAAAGCTGTTATAGTGAAAACTTCTACCAAAAAGCTATGTGGGCATATGCATGGATTTTTTTTAATTTAATTAAATTTTTATTTTTTATATTAATTACAATTTATTCACTTTGTATCCCAGCGGTAGCCCCCTTCTTCATTCCCTCCCAATCCCACCCTCCCTCTCTCATCTCCTTCCATGCCCCTCTCCAAGTCCACCGATAGGGGAGGTCCTCCTCCCCTTCCATCTGACCCTAGCTTATCAGGTATCATCAGAACTGGGGTGCATTTTTTAATAGTTACCTATAGTGAAACAATTTTATGAAATTATCTCATACATTCAAAGAGATTGAGCCATTGCTAGGCCTCACAGCCAAGCTAATAGTGCACTTTTAGGTCTCTTAAGAGTTAGCTAGATGTCCTACTGTGTGCTAGCCTGTTTGTTTAAACTGCCTTTAAGACACCAATGTAAAAACCAACTTTATTTGCCTGGGATATAACATGTAACCAATTTATTTAACCTAATATTATATCATGCTTCTGACCCACAGTAGTGTGTGTGTGTGTGTGTGTGTGTGTGTGTGTGTGTATGCTGTGGTAATAATTTTCTGACAGCAGCCAATGGATTGAATCCAATCTTATACAGTCAATATTCATGATAAATGTTGGAAATATATACATATAGATTGTTTGTGTACTGAAAACTTCTGAGTCACTTGAGGTCATTACAATAACTTAATCTTTTATTAAAAAAAAACTATTAAAGATTTCTTTAGAGACTTCCTTATTCCTTTCCCATGCCATGCTCTCTATGCTGTCCAAAAACTACAAAGCAAACTCATTTGCTACTGGCACACAAACGCTATGGAAAGACAAGAGACATACAACAGCCAGATGACAGGCCAGCAACCACATGCAAGAGACAGACAAAAGACACAGAGAAAGAGTAGGGAAGACAAGCTTGGGCTCGGTCTTGGTCAAACTAATCTAAGAAATATGATTCTATTCCCTAATGCAACACTGACACACTTTGGTGTCTATAGGTTATCTCTAATGCATTTAACAAACACAGCCACCAGTTTGTTTAGAAAAAAATCTTGCTTCCCAAATGTTCAAGGCTAAGATTACATTCTAACCTTGATAACATATTTTGTGGTTAGTCTAGATGCTGATATTTAGATGTTTTCACACTTACATACATACATACACACACACACAGAGAGAGAGAGAGAGAGAGAGAGAGAGAGAGAATGTTTTTCTGCTGGTATACATTTTTTTTTATTTTTAAAAACTCCAGGGACCAACGGAGGAGAGGAACGTAGTGACAGTGCAGGCTCGGACTCCCGGAGACACTTTCCAACACCTTCAAGCCATGATGATGAACCTTATGTGCAATGATAATAGAAACACCTCTTTAGAGATAGTTTGAACAGCGTGATTTCTGAGGGGTTCCAGTGACCCCTCTGGAAAACTGTATCTGTGCATGAAAATGAAAAGCTGTTTTATGATGATGACACCTTCTGAAACAACCCAAATCAAATTTCATCAAAATAACTGAAAATGAGATATTAGGACTTTTTACTTGCAAACGACAAGAATCTAACCTGAGATTGCTTTAATGTTTGAGGGGATGAGAAGATAATATTTCCTTGTAAAGTTAGAGAAATACCTAACAACCAGGGAGATCCACAGCCCCGAGAAGCCGCTCTTGAACGCTCACAGGACTTTGTTCCACCGTTTGCAGACACTTATCTCTACATGCTGACTGCCTTTTTGTCTTTGCATACCTCTTTCCCACCTGGAACAAATTCAGCTGCCAGTGTGTCCCAAGTGTCAAGTCTGTATTAGTTTCCTAAGGCTATGATAACAATGGACCACAAACCAGATAGCTTTTTTTTTAATTTTTTTTAAATCTTTTATTTTTTTTTATTAATTACACTTTATTCATTTTGTATCCCCCCATGAGCCCCTCCCTCCTCCCCTGCCGATCCCACCCTCCCTCCCCTTTCTGCATGCATGCCACTCCCCAAGTCCACTGATAGGGGAGGTCCTCCTCTCCTTCTTTCTGATCTTAGTCTATCAGTTCTCATCAAAAGTGGCTGCATTGTCCTCTACTGTGGCCTGGTAGCTTTTAAAAAGAAAAAAAAAAAAGTATTGTCTCCCTGTTCAGAAGACTGCAGTTTGAGATCTGAGGTGGCTGGACCAGCCTCCCTCAGAAGGCTCAAGGGAAAGATTTATTCTTGGCCTCTGAGTTTCTGATAGTTCCTTGGCTAGGCCAGTGTGACTTCAGTCTTCATCTGGAAAAGTGTGCTTTTGTGACCAATTTCCTCTGCAGATATATACTCTTTCTTTTTTTTTTAACACAAAGGTCTTTGCTTTTGTTGTTTTTTTCTACTACAATTTTCTTTAGCACTGTTGTTACATAATTGACAAATTAATATATGTAATGTGTAAAATTTTGTTTTACATATGTGTAAAGCGATTACTAAAATAACTCACATAGTCATCATAACACTGTAACCTTTGTACTTCTGTATGTAAATTTTTGAGTAAATTTGGTGAGATACTTAAGTTTCTGTACTCTTAGCAAATTGAAAGCATAGTTTATATAATATATTAAGTAGAAGCTACAGAGATAGCAAAGCAGCGAAGAGCACCTGGTTTTCTTCCAGGTACCATGAAGAGTTTGCTCTCACATCAAGTAACCTACAATAGTCTGTGAAGTCCTCTCCAGGTCGTTTGACTTCTGGCCTCTCCAGGCAACTGCATTCACAAGCACACACTCACACAAACACACACACACACACACACACACAATTAAAATAGTAAAAATAAGTCTTAAAAATAACAATTTTCAAGTGTGGCAGTATAAGCAAAATTAAGTAGTATAAGCTTTATTTTTAAGACAAAGACCAAAAAAGGTAGCCTTGATGCCAACAGGCAGAAATGCCACAGGAATAAGAATACTAAATAAATCTATATCTATCAGATGACTCATTACTGTGGTGTGTGGCAATCTGTCTCATAAATATGCAATTACTTACCATAAATGCATACCTTAAGGAAAATTAAGTGACAACTCAGAAACAATGGGTTATTTTCTTGTACAAGTTTGGTCAGTTTTCCCTCAGTCACCTTTCAGAAGCTTTGAGAGCTGTTTTCCACATCTTTATTCAAAGAATGTCTAATAATAATAGATATTTGAAATCAGTTTATAAGCAATAAAGTCAAAAAAAAATGTGAAGAATCTGGAACTGAATATTGATAGAAACTGTAAGATTCCTTTCAACATGCCGAAGTGGTATGGAACGGCACACAGTCCTCAGTAGCTGAAACTTCTCTTGAGGCAGATGGCAACAATGTAGAGATCCACAAGTGGTTATTAAGTAGAGAATAAGAGACTTTGTAGCATTCAGTCATAAATAGCTCATACTTATCTTACATCCCTCTCCCCAAGGTTGAGGAATCTTCTCAGGGGAGGAAGTGGAAAGATTCTAAGAGTCAGAGGTGGTGGATGACCACACAGAAAAATTGTGTTTTGGACACAACAAGGAGGTTGTTCATGTGGACTCATACAAACTAACTTGAACAAGCCTAAGCCAGTCCCACTCTTAGCCACGGCAGCTATTGTTAGCTGATAGCTACTGGAAGGAGTTCTCAAGGGTGTGATGCCCGGTAGCTCTAATCACTTCAGGGCAGGCCTCACAGGTTAGAGCACACCAATTTAAAAAAGAGAGAACACAAATCTGGGTGTTTATAGAGGTGAAAGAAGATTGGGACTAGTTTGTGAAGAGATAAATATGATAAATACGTTGTATTTTTGTTTTTAACCACAGTAAGATTGTAATAGAGGAAGAAACTTATGGGGAGTATAGAGAACTCTTTCTACTTACTTATACTGAAACTACTCCACAAAAAAAAAAAAAAAAAGCCATGAAAAAAAATAAAAAAAAAAAAACACAAAAAAAAAAAAAAAAAAAAGCCATGAAAAAATACAACAAAACAAATCTATTAAACCAAAAGTATTTCCTATAAAGCTAAACATTTAAAAAGTCCAAATCAAGACTGTCAGGAGACAAGGATGGCTAGAACTCAGCTCAACAGTATAAGATGCAGGTTGCTTCCCTGTTGAGGCAAAAGCTTCACCATTTGTCCTTGTAAAGGAAGGGGAGGGAGTTCTGAGAATTGATGTCCTGGTTTGTAGTCATTATGGGGAGCATAGGAAATTTCTTTTTGTTTTTTCTTGATTCCCTTCAGTTCAGAGTAAAATCTCGACATCATCTACTGTGGTCTATTTAGAGGTACATAGTATAATCTCCTGCATAAGTTCTCTCTCTTGTGACAATTTTTCTCATGATCTTATTCCTTTGAACACATTCAGGACACAGCATATTATCTTTTATTTCTGGGCATGTGAAAACAAAGGCTGGTAGCTGGAAAAGAGAAGCCATATTTCAGGAAGTGCCTAGAACGCAAGTCTGATCCAAGTGAAACCAGACAAACTCCACGTATAACACTCCCAAAGAGCAGTCTACCATGGACTATACACGGCCAGACACCAGAGTCCCTTAGCAGAGTTCTTCTCAGAAGCAGGAAGGGGACAGCCCCAGAAGGACTAGTCTTGTAGCAATCCTTCACAATCTTGTAGCAATCTTGTAGCAAGTCCCTCCAAGTTGCATAGGGACTCTTGAGCTGAAGTTATAGTTTCATCTATATTAGTCTCCTCTCTCTTATACCTGTTGCAACTTCTTGAGGCTTGGGCCCCTTAATAACTCGCTTCCATTCAATGGGAACCTGCTTCTATCTGGTGTAATGCAATGTGTTAGGAACATCACATTTTTATTCAGAGAAGCCCGTCTCTAGAGTGTCCAATAAACCCTTATTTTCTGACCTCCTGTACTCAAACTGTCCACACCAGTCTTCAGAGTGTTCTGAGGCAAACTATTAAGGAGAAGGGTAAGACTGGTCTGGATTTTGGAAAGAGTTTGATTTTCTCACAACTTGGCAGAGGGGAACTGGTGGTTTGATATCTTTGGTTGAAGAAATGTCTGATTCCATGGGAAGTTCTGTGGCAGGATCCTCAATACCTGGGACTGGCATTATAAGCACATTTTACCCATCAAACTCTAGCTCAGGATAGTTCTAGTCCATGTCCTGACTGGGATCGCACATCTCCAGGCCACCCTGGAAGCAGAGCAGGCAGCAGCGGTAAAGATGTCTTCAGTTTACAGAATGTGTCACACAGTGTATATTATTTTCATGAATGAGAAAGAAAAGCATGCTGTACTGGCCTTTCTCCCAAGAATGTATGCCCTGATACCAATTTCTGTGTAAGTTAGGCTTACTATTACTGTGATGAAACATTATGACCAAAAGCAAGTTGGGGAGAAGCATAATTATTCGGCTTACACTGCCACATCACTGTTGATTACTGGAGGAAGTCAGGACAGGAATTCAAACAGGGCAGGAATCTGGAGGGGGAATCAGATGCACAGACCACAGAAGGATACTCCTTAGCAGCTTATTCATCCTGTCTTTCTCAGCTGGATTTTCTAAATAATCCAGGCAGTCCTGATGAGACTTGATAGGGTGGGGTCAGATGGAAGGGGAGAAAAACCTCCCCTATTGGTGAATTTGGGGAGGGGCATGGGCAGAGAAGAGGGAGGGAGGATGGGATTGGGATGGAATGAAGAAGGGGGCTATAACTGGGCTACAAAGTGAATAAATTGTAATAAAAAAATAGAAAAAGAAAGACCCGGAGAGGACAGGAACGCCACAAGAATAACAGACCAAAAAATCCTGGGTCCAGGGAGTCCTGCAGAGACTGATAATCTAAGCAAGGACCATGCATGGAGAGGACCTAGACCCCTTGTTCAAAGGAAGCCCATAGGTTGCTCAGTTTCCAAGTGGGTTCCTTAGTAAGTGGTACAGGGGCTATCTCTGACATGAACTCAGTGACAGACTCTTTGATCACCTCCCCCTAGAGGGTGCAACCTTGCCAGGACACAGAGGAAGATGATGCAGACAGCCTTGATGAGACCTGAAAAGCTAGGAGGTCCTCCACTATCAGAGGACTAGGGAAAGGCATCGGGGAAGCGAAGAGGGAGGGTGGGTGGGATTGGGAGCAGAGGAGGGGGGGCTGTGGATACAAAGGGAATAAATTGTAATAAATAGAGATAGATAGATAGATAGATAGATAGATAGATAGATAGATAGATAGATAAGACCCTCAAAGGACCACCAGCCAAGAGGTGGTACCACTACAATGGGCTGGGCCCTTCCCATCAATCACTAATTAAGAAAAGCCACTACAGGCTTACTGACAGCTCCATCTTATGGAGGCCTTTTCTCACTTGAGGCTCTCTCCTCTCAGGTGACAGTAGCTTGTGTCAAATGTTGACATTAAACTACTGTAAATATTAAGTAGAAGGTTATTTATTAAATAAGTCAATAAATGTATATCCCAGTGATGTCATTCAAAGGGTGACCAGAATGGAACTCTGATGGTCTTTGCAATGACTGGGAGGAATAGCTCTCTTCTGTTCTACACGTGAAGCAACCCATTCTCCCAAGATGAGAAGGCAGGGCAGGAAAAGAGATCAGAAAATCCTCACAAACCCACAAAACTATGACAAGGACAGTGGATTCCTCTGCTGTCTGCACCTCAAAGGCCACATTCTCTGGCTCTTATATACCTTGACTATATACTTTTTGGGCTTGTATACATATACCTATGATATTTTATAAACTATGGATAGGAGAATTAATAACAGCAACTAATAAGTGAATGAAACAATCATAACGTTACAGGGAAGGGAAAGTTATTTAAAGCTACCAATTTTCTGGAAATTTCCATGTAATAGTTTGGGATTGTCCATATCTCAGTTGACTGAAACTCTGGAAAGTGAAAACAGGACTAAAGGGAGACTCTTATCAAATACAATGTTGTTTGTTTTTAGAATTCTCAAATTCGGTCAGTGGTAGGACACATTTTTAATCCCGGCCCACAAGAGGCAGAGGCAGGCTGATATCTGAATTCAAGGCCAGGATAGACTACAGACTGAGTTAAGCATAATCAGGGCTACACATTCAAACCTTGTCATGAAACCCCAATACATAGATAGATAGATAGATAGATAGATAGATAGATAGATAGATAGATGAATTTTTAAAGAAAGAATTCTCAAATTTGATTCTACTTTCTTTTCTATATAGGGAATCTAGCTTACCTTTGACTTTCACATTCTGAGGGTTTTTCAGATAAAAACAATTGTATTATTGTAGAGAAAATATATAACTTTTAGAATTTTATTTACTTCCAAATAATTTCAGGTTTATTTTTATTACAATTAAAATGAAGATTCACATGATGGGATAAAACTTACTTCATAATTCACTTGAGGATCAACTTTGTAAAGTTAAATAAAAGGTAGCTGTCTAGAGAAAAAAAATGTTTATATTTGTTTATAATATGTTATTAACAGGCTATAAATGGTTATCTTAGCATTCTAAAGGTAAATTCTAGAATAATTTTCTTATTTGAACTTTAATTTGCAAACTATTGTGTCCTTTTGCATATTTGGTTACAAATTTGCATAAACAGTATGATTACAATTATCTGCATTCCCCAAAAGATTAGAAAGGGAAAACTACTAATTAATCTCATTTACATGTGGATAAGGTTAATTGCTAAAACTAATTTTTATTTTCTCTTGCTAAGCTGTAATAAATGCTGTCATGCTTATTAAGATACAGCATAGATATTACATTATGTGTCAAATTGAATAATAATTATATTTTTGTAACATTTTTTCCTTATCAAAGAACACAGTATCTAAGCAAACAGATGCATTCTCTCTGCCAGAAAGATCGCTATCTCACCTTTCTGAGTACATGTAGCTTCTTACTTTACGCGTCCTTTCCTCACAAATATGAAGATAAACACAAAATACAAGTCTTAAATTCTTAAAATAGAAAATTGATATTAATTTCTATTACTACAGAATAAATACCTGATGTTAGTGGATGTTAGCACTTGTGGTGGTGTGAATAAGCACGGCCTCCACAGGGTCCTGTCTTTGAACACTTCTTCCTCATCTTGCAGAACTGTTTCAGGAGAATTAGGAGTTGTGGCTTTGTTGGAGGAGGTGTGTCACCAGGGAGTTTTGGGATTAAAAGGCCGATAACATTCTCTGAGTTCTCTTTGCTTCCTGTTTCTGGATCAAGATGTCAGTTCTCAGCTACTGCTCTCACTCTCTGCCTGCTGTGTCCTGCTCCACCACGGTGTCTCACCGTGGTGATGATGGGCTCCGATCCCCCTGGAAATGTAAGGCCCAAATAAACTGCTGTAAATTACCTTGGTCATGATGTTTTACCACATGAAAGATTAATACAATATTTACTTAAATTTGGATTTATAAAGGTGGTTTTATTTATCCAGACCCTCTTGAATATTTTCCTATTCATTTAGGTCCTCCCTGTTCTGCTTTGTGACTATTTCTTTAATTAGTCCTTTCTCAGTGTTGAGTGCTTGCCTTCTGGCTAATTATTGTAAGATTTGTTTTATTTTATGAGTATCTGTGTTTTGTCTCCACGTATATATGTGTGTTTAGCATGCACACATATTGGCTAGAAGAGGTTTCAGATCCTCTGAAACTGAGATTATAGGCAATTAGGAATCAGAATTTAAGTGCTAGAAATTGAACCAAGATGTTGTGAAAAAGCAGTAAGCACCTTTCTCTGTTGAACCATCTTTCCGGTCCCCAGGCTACTTCAAGCAGTCACCAACAAATACTGAAGTCTTCCCTATGGACCTTTTTTCAGACCTATATGTTTCAGAAATGCCTTCATAAAATGTAAAATTAATCGCATAATATTATTCCATAAAATCTTACAAAAGACGCCAAGATCCATAGGTAGCAGATAAGATCCTTCATTCTTTGGCCGGAGGCTTATCCTCAGCTCCACCTGAGCTCCAAGCCATCCTGAACTCGAGGAGAGTCAGAGAACTTGGAGTTTCTAATACCTACAATTCATGATATTAAAGTTAACAAAATACAGGCGTCCTCTCTGTATGCTGAAAACTGTTAGGTGTTTTCACATGTTCTAGGAAGGGAAGGAAAGTCAGTTCGCAAGTAAGACATACTTGCATGAAAAGGTTTCTGTTCAGTTCCTTATTTAGTGCCAAAGGAAAGAGATTTATAATTGATTATAACATTTCATCATTTTAAAAACATTCACTTTCTCAAAATAATTTTGGTCATATTTTTCAAAAGAAAAATAATTAAATAAATAAATAAAAACGTTGCCAACCTCCACTCCTGTTCTAAGCTCTGTTTGCCCACAATTTTCTTGTATGGGTATTCTTCCTCTTTTTTATCCAGTTGGAACAACCTGACATTGTGGGGCTCACGGCCTGGGGTGACCTGATCCTGGGGAGCGTGCCCGGAGACGGAGAGCCATTGGCAGGCTTGGAGATGGTGTGGAGGAACCGGATTAGTCCCCCAAAGATGTGTAACTCTCTCTTCCGGGATCGCCCTGGCCTTGGTGTCTGCGTAAAGACTCCGACTCCGGCGCCTCTCACCCCTTGGCTTGGACCCCGTGTCCTCACTCACCTCGGCTTGGTCCCTTGGGAGGAGGGCCAACCTCACATCAACATTTAACAGTCAACACAGAATGTGCTTCTTGCTGTTCTTTCCTCTCAAGTAGTCCTGAAAACTCCAGCCCTCCGAGTTCAGCTTCTCTCCCAGAACTCACCAGGCTTTGTTCATGGCGTGACTGTTTCCTTTCAGTTTATTTCACTGGGAAGGAGATGTGACAGGCCTGTGTTGCAGTGTGGGTGTAGCACACACAGCCTCCCTCTAATACGCAGTCTTTCTCTCGGAATTCTTTCTTCATACCTGGATTCAGTCATGGTGAGATGGTAGGTCTGGTTGCTCTCCTTCAGGCTCCACACCCCAAGGCTTCGGGAGGCGCCTTTGATTTTTCCCTCCGAGCAGAACAAATGTGTTTCCATCTAAGCTCTTCTCACGTCGCTGGAATCTCTCTCCTGGGGCTGTCAGTCTGGGTCGTGTGAACAGATGGCCTCTTTGAAGGAGTTCCTTCCCTAAGGTCCTGTAACTTCAAAGACCCCAAGTTCTCAAACGTTCTCTCTAAGAGAGACTGCAGGTTGCCTTCCAGTCTGGCATTCTGGGAAGACGACAGCACTTCTCAGAAGAGACAGCTTTCAGCTTCCCTTAGACTTAGGTGTGCGCCTTTTTGACTAGTCCACACTAAGAGGAGGAGAGAGGCTGGGCGTAGAGGGCGCTTCCTACCAACATCAGAATTAAGATGGTGAATCCTCTCCTCAAATTCCCCTTCGTCCATACACAGTGAGGTTCTGTCACACATGAATATGTGACTTTTCCTGGGACTTGATCTAAAGTGGAGCTTTTCACTCTTTACCTCCCACTGCGCAAGCTCTGAATCCAAGACACGCCCCAATGACAGAGGCAGTGACTTCAACCCCCAAACGTGGATTATGTCAACTATGAAAGTTCTCCTTAGATTCCATAACTTACAAAGTTTAACTGGGGAAGAAATGTTTTCACTTTCTACTATCCCTATGTCTCTCATAGCATTTAATAAATGTTTGTTGAAATATATAATTAAACAAGGTTTAATTTTGCAACTATTTAATGATGAAACCCCGGATAAGCTGATGAAATTAGAAGCATGCATTTCATTCTTTCTTTCAATATAAATTCATCAGTCGTAAGAGCTATATTCAATACATAATTAATATTTTCAAGTAATATTGAATATGGCCGCTTTCCCAGAAAATATAATTTGTGTCATTCTAATTGTAACTGTTCAAAGTTTTCCTGCTTGGCGCAAAGACATATTTATACTTCAGAGTCTCTATGACTCAGACTGTCACAGCCATAAAGTGTTTTGGGGTATCATATGCATGATAATTTTTTTGTTTTCGGCATTCGTTTTTGATAATAAAATCAGCCCATAGTCTATTCATGACAAAACAACACTAAGAGTTGAAATATCCCATCATAAATTTCATAGAATTTAAATTTAATTTACTGATTTTAATCTGCCTACTAATTATAATTATGAAATACTTTTATTTAAAATTCTGAGTTTGGTCTCTATTATTTAGCTTTCTTTTTTGTTTACTTGTTTTGAGAAACATTCTGATATCTGTTTATTTTTTTTAATCTCCCCAGGACATGAACTCAGTGACAGGCTCTCTGATCATCTCCCTCTGGAGGGGTGCAAACTGGCCAGGCCACAGAGGAGGACAATGCAACCAGTCCTGATGAGACCTGATAGCCTAGGGTCAGATGGAAGGGGAGAAGGACCTCCCCTATCAGTGGACTAGGGGAGGGACATGGGAGGAGAAGAGGCAGGGAGGGCAGGATTGGGAGGAGATGAGGGTGGGAGCCACAGCAGGGATAACAAATTGAATAAACTGTAATAAATGATAATAACAAAAAAGAAAAACTCTCCCCAGGAAATTAAGATATATAATCAAAGTTTAAAAGTAAACACTAAGAATGATAAATAGGTCAGTTGGTCATGAACTTGCTGTCCTGGCGAGAGTTCAGACACCTAGCACCCACATAAATGCTAGGCATGGTAGTGCCCAGCACTGGGAGGCTGAGACCGAAGCATTCTGGGGCTCACTAAGAAGATGAGGTCCAGATTCAATGAAAGACTTATAGAAAAACAACAGTTTTATCCTTAAGGCTTACGCAAGCAACTTCCATCTGGGTCTCCATATGTAAAATGAACCTTTGTTCAAGTCTAATCCACAGATTCTGGACGACGATGACTAATTTTATCCAGAACATGCTCTGGTGTTTACTCAGGAGAACAAGTGAAAGAACTAGATGGAACATGTGTTTAGCCACCATTTCTGTTCCTGTCCACTTGAAAGGACTTCCTTTCCAAAGGAGGACATGCTTTGGCACGTGTAAATCTTCCGTAAGCACCCTTCTGCACAGATCTGCTTGAAGCGGTGAGGGGTCAAGTTTTCACCTAGAGATATTTCACTGAATCAATATTTAACTCAGAAGGATGCAAAATCTTTCTTAAACAACAGTTTCTGTAAATGTAGACATTCCTAACACAGAAAACTCAAAGTTGTAAGAAGCAGGTCATTTTGATATACATATACATTTGTGAAATTTTATTCAAGAAAATACAGACATAGAACATTTTCATTTAATTTATCCATTAAGGAGTCATTTATTTTGCATGTATGGGTATACTGCCTGAATGCATGTCTGTGTAACACACGTGTGTCACAGAGGCCAGAAGGTTTGTATCTACTGGGACTGGAATTAAAGGTGGTTGCGCACTGCTGGGAACTGAACCCGTGTCCTCCAGCAGAGCAGCAATCCACTTTACCACTGAGCCATCTCTCCAGCCTCCTGAAACTGCCTTAACGAAAAGGAAGAGAGAAACAGAAAGAGAGAAGACAAAAGTACAAGTAGGAAGCATAAGAAGACAGACAAAGGAGGTAGAGGTATGTAGTCCCATGGTCCGCATTAAAGGACTAGGCCTGGAAGTTTACTGCTGCCAGAATTTAACAAAGACTATCAAAGCAAGTCAGGTCAAGAGTGTCTTGATGTCATCAAAGCATGTTAGGTCAAGGGTATCCTGATGTCACTGTCATATGCTCCACAAGGAAATTGCATTCAAGGCTCCCCTGTAGCGGGAAGAAGCGTGTGACTATCTGACCAGTGATACATGAATACAAACGTCGCCTGTGCCTGCCCATCATTGACATCCTCAGAGCAGCCTCTTCCACTTCTGCAGGGACCCCAAAGACATGGCTTCAGGGGACAACCTGCCAAATCAGAAAGAATAAAATAACTGGAACCAAGAAAATTGTTGAGGCGTGCTAGGCTCCGATACACCTGTGAGATGCAGATATGTTGTATGAGCTTTTCATATACTGATTGCATTTCTCCCAGCAGCTAGTACTACTCATCTTAGGGATAGTAGTGAATGTCCTGGCTACTGATCTATTGCTTTCACAAAATATCTTGACAGAAATCAGCATGAGAAAGAAAGAGGTTTGTTTTGTTTTTTTTTTTTTTTCTCTCACAATTCCAGGCTATAGTCCATTGGTGTAGAGAAGTCAAGATGACTGAAATTCAAAGCAGCTCGTCCTACCACATCCACAGTCAAGATGGAAATGAATGAATAGCTGTGGACTTACACTGCTTGGTTCACTCTCCACTCTTCTACAGTACAGGACCCACAACCTACGGCAAGGTCCCACCTACAAGGCATGGTGCCTCCCACTTCAGTAACCCAGACAATCCCTCCCCAGGAAAGTTTACAAGCTAATGCTACCCAGACACGCCCTCCTTGGCACCCTTTGCAAGCAGTTCTACAGATCTTAGATCGCTTAAAGTTGACAACTAAAACTGATCATGACAATGGGTAACAGGATCGGATTTGGGATTTATGTAAGTCCTCTGCTGATTGTATGTTGGTATAATACATAAGTCACGTGTTGAAGTAAAATGAATGTAACTTGAAAGTGGGTTAATGTCAGTTTGGGGGTGGTATATCAATGTCAATTCCCAAAGGCATTAGGAGGCTTTTAGAAAATAATTCAAGCATCTGAGAGATAACACTAAACACAAAACCACTTCTTGGTGCTTAGGATACTCACAAAGGGATGCTAGCCTCTCTTTCATTGTGCTCGTCACATGTGGAATTTATTTTATGATTACTTCACGACATTATTTTTGAACTTTTAAGCTTCATGAAAGTAGAAAGCTTACCTGCTTTTTAACTTAAAGTTCTGTCCTTATTTATCTCTAAGTCGTGAAATCCTGAGTGGGCATGGAATGGTGTTTGC
Source organism: Psammomys obesus (assembly GCF_907164565.1). Lineage (NCBI taxonomy): Eukaryota > Metazoa > Chordata > Mammalia > Rodentia > Muridae > Psammomys > Psammomys obesus. The sequence continues at coordinate 54,497,931 of NW_026591086.1, forward strand.
TGAAAACGTATAAGCTAAAGAGGGCATGTGAATAGAGAACCTTGTTTTTTCTTTTAAAAAGTGTATTTGTGCTTGTGGGGCTTTTTCTCATACGCTAAGAAAGAGCTGTTAAAAAAGGGGGGATGTGCAGGGGAAGGAGCTAGGAAGAGGGGTTGGTTGGTAAAGTGCTTTCCACACAAGCATCCAGCATCAGGACCAAAGTTCTGATCCCCTGGATCCAAGTGAAAGCTAGTCTGCCTAGAACCCTAGTGCATGGATTTTCAGATAAGGAATCTCAGACCAAGACAGCTAGCTAAACCAGGTGATTCATGAGCTACCTAGGAAGACATCAGACCTCACATACAAGGCTTTACACCTATGCACACATATACCACTCACACATACATATGCAAAAAAAAAGAAAGGAAAGAGGTGGAGAACACACAGAGAATGAGAAACACCAACCAATGTAAGAGAGTAAAAGAGGAAAACCAGTGAATACATTGGCCTGAACAAAAAGAAGCAGCTCTCTTTTCAACTGGAAGAGAAGAATTAAGGATGGATACTGGTTCAAGCAAACTTGGAGCATATGGGATTTGCCTTGAACGCGATCATGTAGATGAGTTGTTATAGCATTGTCAGCTCTTAAACAGGCTGGAATAGGTTAGAGGTGTTTACATAGAAGAAGAAGAAGGAAGAAGAAGAAGAAGGAAGAAGAAGAAGAAGGAGGAGGAAGAGGAGGAGGAGGAGAAGGAGAAGGAGAAGGAGAAGAAAAGCAGAGAGAAGCCAAATAAGATGCCTCACAGAGAGTGTCAAAGATCCAGATTAGATGAGGGACTATAAAAATTTAGCCCATGAAAATCAGAAGGTTACATACAAGATTTCCTACTCTGTCAACACGTATTCACTTAGCTTCTTTTATTGTAAGAGGCAGTGTTAGCTGCAGGGATCAAAGTGTGTTAATGATGGTGCTGCTTTGTATTTATAGCGGTTGAGGCACAAACGGTCCGTCTTTCCAGCGAAAACAAAACAACGTATTAGTTGGTGGCAGGTAGACAAAATTATTGGCTGTGTGAAATTTCCCCTTTCAGCCTGTTGTTTTATTGGAGTGGTACACCCAGGTTCCCTGCTTTATTTCTCAAGCTAAAGCATTTAATGTGTACTCTCCCTGACCTTCACAAGATAAATCACAAGGAGCCTGACAGAGTCTGCAAACAAGGCTGATGAAACCTGGCTGTGGGGGAGCCATCTTCTTCCCTGTCTTGCTTCCTAGCTGCCTTCTTGAAGCAAAAACTCCATCTTCTATTCCCTCTTTTTTATAGGCTAATCTCCATGTAAACAGGCTGATAAGTATGTTAATTCAGAACATTGGTTCTCAAAGGAAATAGAGAAGCCATCAGGAGATGCTGTTCACAAGCTTGCCTGTGTTTGAGAGGATTGCTGTCTATTTTCTGGAGCCATAATATCAGTTGCCATGAGTTCTGCCTGCTCAGTACCTGGATATGAGGCCGCACTCTGCTGCCAGCCAACAGCAGTTAATTTAAGGACTGGGGAGATGGCTTGGGACATAAGGGTACATACAGCTCTTCCAGAGGACCACGAATTGATTCCCAACACTCAGTCTAGTGGCTCACAACTGCCTGAGACTCTAACTGTGTCTGACACCTCTGGCTTTCCTGGGCACCTGCCCTCGCTCTTGTGTATATAGTTAGCTTACCTTATTCCTATTCTGTTTCCAAAAACTTGAAAATGCAACATGAAGATGTGAAAAACCAAATATGTTGGTTAGACAGCTGGTGGGCGAGGTTCCTGATGCCAGTGAGCTCATTTACATATCTCCAAGGTGTCTTCCTCCCAGACCTGTGTCTGAGAAGAGATTTACCTCCTGTTTTGATAGCATTTGGATAGGACATGGCCAACCTTCCTTGCTCTGTAAAAGAGGAGCAGAGTAGAAGTGGCCAGTGATGTTGGCATCAACAAGAATCAAGAATGATGAGAGCCAAATCATATATAAGATTTCTTTTTCTTAATATTGGTTAGTAAGAGATTAAGAATCCGTGTGTGTGTGTGTGTGTGTGTGTGTGTGTGTGTGTATGTGTGTGTGTGTGTGTTTTGTTTTTTTTCAATTAAATATGTGCCCACTGGTCATTACTGAGACCACATTCATTTACATTTTATCCAAGAATACTATTGTATTCTATTGTTTTAATAGTTTGTCTGGCAGGTTTGTAAAGAAGAAAAACAGGATATTTTATTTCCCCCTCAGTATCAATGCTGGACATCAGGGCAAAAACAGCATTATACAAACAGTTCATTGATATCCTCATTTTCTATATGAGTGAGTGTTGTTTTGAGAATGTCAAATTTAATTCTGTGTTATTCTGTACTATTTAGGAAGCAGTTTTAGGGGAAATGACTGAACTCCAAAGGAGATTCTGTCCCTGTACACCTTATCTATCTGCTCCATTAGTGCATCAACTCGAATGACCTGAGAATTATTCCACTGAAATAGCAGAATAGTAATAACAGTCAATTAAACTAATTTCCAAATTCTCCTCCTGGCTTTTACCAAGGTCATCGAACCAAAAAAAAAAAAATCAGAAAAAAATTAATATTCTGTCTCCTTTTTATTAAGTCATCTCCACTGGGCTTAGGAGAAAGAAACGTCAAATACCAGTCTGGTTTTGGCTTTTAAATCCTCTTCATCTCCTTAACTAAATCCACTGTTAGGCTTGTTATAGAAGTAGCAGCAAGCTTAATCCATGCAATGCGGACAAGAACAGGAGAATGGAAGGCTGCAGTTGATATGATGTCTATTGCTCCAGCACCAATGCTTCCTTACACTCCGTGCTTGCCTGCCTTCTTTCCTGGCAGGTTCTTTGTATGGAGCCCTATCCTGTCACCCCAGCTATCTGTGTACCCAAGGCTGTCCTATGGGAGATGTAATCATGGAACCCATGCTTCCCTCTATTCCTTCCTACTAACATTACATTTAATTATTGAAGTTTACATCATTGTTACTTTAATTCAATTTCAAATCATACTTGCCTTTTAAAACATTAATGTGTAATGTTTTTGTGTATTGTTTAGATCCAACCTCCTGTATATCTATCTCTTGAACATACATATTTCTCTGAACCCTCTAACCTAGGCCAATTTCCCATCACCATCATTCCAACAACCTGTCTCATGAGCCCTTCCCTCCAGTCATGAAATACTTCAAAGGTCTTGAAGGACGAATGCTAAGTGAAGTAAGTCGGAGAAAGACATTCCACATGATTTCATTTATATGATGTAGCTAAAACAGTAAACTCAGAGTTAGAAAGGAACGGTGGCCGGGCAGAGCTGAGTGAGTTACCGGGCAGTGGAGAATACTGTTGTTGCTCAGCAGCATGACCAATCCTGCACCCACTGTGCGCCACAATGCCCATCAATGGTACTGTACTTGAGAGCTGGGTGGGGTGGTTCACACCTTGAATCCCAGCACTAGGGAGGCAGAGGCAGGTGGATCTCTGAATTCAAAGCCACTGGTCTATGGAGAGTGTCAGGACAGCCAAGGCTACACAGAGAAACCCTGTATCAAAAACCAGAACAAAACAAACCCCTGTACTTGGCCTTTAATGATCTGCATGGCAAGTAAATCTCAGGTGCTCTTAAAACAAAACAAAGTATTTTAAACTCATCATCCATTTCACAGGTTCTTTTCCTACCTAGTTCATGTCAAGTGTTACCTAATAGATGTTGAAGTTAGATACTTCTAAGTCAAAGGTGGATTTAAAAGAAAGACAGACAGACAAAGATTGATGCATTGCTTTCCCTGGCTAGAGTTTAAGTTTGGAGAGCCTAGAATATCTTGTCTGCCTGAATGAGCAGAAAGTCTGGGAATACAATACCTTGTCATTTTTAGTTCACATCAATGAGGTAGTTTACCAAGACCCAGAATGTGGAGGGGGAAAAGCAGGTATCCCTGAAAACCAGAAGATGCACTCACCCTGAGCATCTCTCTTTTCTTTCCACAGGACTCTCACTGTTGGACAAACTTGTTCTGGGCCTCTCGCCTCACGTGGAATCTGCACTATCTTCCAAACTCTGTTCAGATTTCTTTAGAAAGCTCTCTTCCACCCTCCTCAGACCTTTATAGATGAGAAGCTTATGTACCAAGGTCCAATTCTCAGCTGCTGACTGCCTGGTATAAATAAAGATTTATTCGGAAATAAATGTGTTCATTGGTTTCTTTTACTTCTCTGGCTGCTTTTAGAGAGTTGGGTAGATTCAGAGGAGACTACAAAAATCTCAGCATTTACCATGTCACATTTTCGAGCAAAAATAAATAAATAAATAAATAAATAAATAAATAAATAAATAAATAAATAGATAAATAGATAAATAAATAAATAAATATTTAAAAAAAGGTTGATGACCTTGGCTTTCAATGTTTTCAAATGAACACTCCAGGGCAATGCCTGGGCCCTGTGGTCACTCTTTTCTCATTCTCTCTACATCTGCATTAAATGGCCAGCAGCTTCAAGGAACAAAACCATCTTGTTAACTTTAGGGAACCCAAAATGTGCCATGGTTGCCTGAAAGGACTGTTACCCAAAAGAATTTAGAATCCAATAAGGAAGCCAGGCACGATGGCACACACCTTTAATCCCAGCACTGGGAAAGCAGAGGCAGGTGGATCTCTGTGAGTTATAGGCCAGCCTGGCCTACAAAGTGAGTCCAGGACAGCTAACACTACACAAAGGAGTATCACCTAGACCATAAACAGAAAAATAATTTAATAAATTTGAATTCTCTCAAAGAAATTAAACATTTGGAAAAAACATTAAGGAGCAAAGAGTAGGGCAGAGGCTGAGGAGACCCCTTGAAGGACAGGTGGACAGAGTGACAGTGGCGGCCAGCTAGAAAACATACGGGAAGAGTGGGAAGGTACAGCGTGTTCTACAAAAGTTTTCGAGATTTTGTTCCTGTTTAAAATGTGAAAATATATACATATATATATGTACTAGATTACGATGTGTGCATATGTGTGTATAAGTGTATGTATATGACTGTGTATGTGTGTATGTATATGTATGTATATATGTATGTGTGTGCATGGGTGAAAGTGTTTGTGTATATGTGTGTATATGTGTGTGTTTGTATGTGGATGTGTGTGGATTATGTGTGTGTATGTCTGTGGATGTATATGTGTGCATGTATGTAAGCGTGTGTTTTTCCAGGAGAGCGAGAACCCAATTGTGGGGCCTTGTGCTTTATTCGATAAGTGCTCTACCACTGATATTATTATTCGATAAGTGCTCTACCTCTACCCCAAAACATTTTTATTGTAAATTTTAGTAAAATGGTTGACAACTCCTGATCTAACCTTTGGCCTCTTTGTTTATACCACAGTAGAGTTTATCAAATATGTCTTCCTTTAAAGTGTTCTGAAAAGATGAAGAGGGAAAAGTACATGAGACAATAAAGACAGCCCTCCTTTAGACTTCTAGGAACACAGATGTGAGGTGAATCAACACCAAAGGGTTGGAAATGCTGCCGAAATCTATTCAGCTAGGATCTCTACTTTCACATGCTCTCCAGGGAGTTAAAGCTCACACTAAGGCTCAAGAGGCCCTGAGTTATTGGTACTATTGCAGTTCTCACATCCTCTCTCTTTCAGGTACCTTCATCATTTTTATTTACCTCAGCTACTGGGCCCCTTTTCTTCTTATTCATCTTCATTTTTTTTATAAGTTTATATCATGCAGCCCGGCCTGGATTTAAACCTGTAGTCATACTGCCTAGGCCTCCCAAGAACTTGGACTACAGGCAAGCAAGGGCCAGGCCTAGGTCTTGCTAGAAAATAATTTGGCAGCAAAGAAGGTTCCACAGGGATTAAGAATATCTCTCACCTGAGCACAGTTGAGACAAGACGCACAGGAAGGAGCATAAATGCTGCCTCTTTCTAACTTAGACTTTTACCTCAGACTGCTGAGATGGATTTCACGTGTTGGCCTGAGAGTGGGCCCTGGTATGCAAATGTCTGCTTAAGTATCGTTTACTGTATGCCTTCAGAATGCCTCTGGGGAAGATTAGTATTTCACTGGGGACACTGAGTAAAGCAGATTGCCTTTCCCGGCATGGACTGTGTTACATGAACCTTCCCTGGCATGGGTGAGGGGTTACCCAAAGGAGCTGCGTCATTGGAATGTCCCAGCCCGACAAGGATGACAACTCAACCATTGAGGCACAGATGGACTCCCCCACTCAGTTAACCTTCCATACTCTCTAAGACTGAGCACCTCCCACCGAGATCATATGAAGCTCAGGATGAACTGCTATTGGCTAGCAGAGAGGTGCAGGAGGAAGGGACTGAGATCACAGATGAGACTCTGATGACCTTTCCCAGCCCTCCTTCCTCTGTAAGGAACCATCAGTAGGCCTTGAGGCTTTATTGTAAGTAATTGCAGCTGCTCTGGTTAAGATGGCAATGGGTGTTGTGCTTGGAGGGCAGTGTTTTACGCAGGGGGTGGCATAGAACCCGATGAAAACCTTGATAGAACCAAAAGACTGAGCGGGTCATTCTCCCTCTCACTACCTGAGATGCAGGTCCTCTACCCCCACACCTTAAACTGAAACTTCTTCCTTCCACTCTCCTGCTTCTCAAATTCAACAGGACTCATTATCAGCTCTCTGGGCCCTAAATGATGAGTGCACAGCCGGGTAATTCTCCACCTAACATGTATGTCAGTTGCTCAAAATCACCCAGTTAATCAATTGCCCATTGAGTCTGTTTTCTTTTTCTGAACCTTGCCTAAGGCAGGGACCTGTTTTCCTCAGCTCCCTTGTGAGACTGAGCCCAACTAAGCATTGCTTAATCTTGTACTCACCATTCACTCCTTTCCATCTCTGATTTTGCCACCAAGTACTTAGGGAACTCATTCTACTGAATCAGTTTTCCTCGGATGCTCATCTCATTGCCTATCACAGCAATCTCAGTGAAAATTCAAGACACAAAAGATTCCCCTGACACAAATGAACAGTTTCTCCTTATTTTGCCCTAACCTGGCACTTTCCAAGTATGTGAGACGAAAAAGCATGAGCATCAGTAAAGTAAAAGGGACTTTTAAGAGTAGGTAGCAGGGATTTCCATTTTTAATCAAGATGAAGATTCAGTTAATAAATTTACTCCACCACACCTGAAATTTTTTTTCCACACCTGAAAAAAAAAAAAACCCTGAAAAACATCATCAGGATACCTAGAAAACAATGCATGCAATGTTGGGTTTCCAACATTTAATGCCAGGTAACAAAGGACAGTCCGCTCAGAGTCCAGATAAAGGCTGGTCCTATAATGGCACAGGCTATGAGCCTCCGTGATTTATGGTTGCTCTGAATGGAGATGCCACCCACAGAGAATATACTGAAAGCCCTGTCTAGAGTAAAGTCTGGGCAAAACCAAAGCTAACTGTGTGGTAAAGGTATCAGAAAATAATTAAAAAAAAAAGAGGCAGAGTGGAGGTAGGGTGGGAGAGGGGATGGCAGGCAGAAAAGAGAGTCAAGACAGAAGAACGAAGAGCTTAGAGCTAAATATGTAGGCTGTCTTTTGTTTTATTTTCTTTTTGTTGGGGTTGGGGGAAAAGGATGGCAGTGAAGCAAGGGTTATGCCTGGCTATAGATCTGGAGAGGTGACAGTAAGGCTGGACCACGAGGTCCTCAGTCCCCTGGGGTTAAAAACATGATAAATAAGGTGAAACGAAGGAGTGGACAGAATAGTTAATAGCTAACAAAGTGGAAGGGTGTTCATGATTTTTTGGAAGTGTGTGGAGATTTTCCAAGAAGGTGAATTCCACATCTTTTTGCTTCCTTTGTTTTCTTTCTTTCTTCCTTCCTTCCTTCTTTTCTTTCTTTCTTTCTTTCTTTCTTTCTTTCTTTCTTTCTTTCTTTCTTCCTTCCTTCCTTCTTTTTCTTTAATTTTTTTTTTCAATTTTTTGAGACAAGGTATTTCTTTGCGGCCTGGCAGTCCTGGAACATGCTCTGTAGACCAGGCTAGCCTTCAACTTGGAGATCTGCCTGTCTGTCTCTGTCTCCCTAGTGCTGGGGTTAAAGGTCTGCACCACTATTCTGGCTCTTTCAGCTGGGATTTTCAATGGGCGGCTGTTAACAGCCACAGCCCTGGTGTGACAGTTACTTGCAGATGATATTCTAAGGGATTTAGAGAACAGTAGGTTTAGAACCAATTGGTTTCAGCCAGCAGACCTGAAGTGTCATCCCGTACACCGTCTGAGCTAAGGTTTTAATCTCACCATCATCAGCTGGACAAGGACTCGAACTTCATGTCTGTAATGGTCAGGGCTGCTTTCCAAGTAGTCCACACACACCCCCCAGCCCCCGGAGTGCACATAGCTGTATCTAGCCTTAGATATCAGGCAAAGGTGTTAGCTTATAAAACAGCAGTGTCCCAGGACGTCAGCTGCTTAGGGATGTGAAGAAAGGCTGCAGGATCTGGGGAAAGGAGGTGCTTGACAAGTGGTCCTTGATGGCCACTGGTCACGTAAGTCTTTAGCTCCCTAAGAACTGGTGGATCTGTGATTCTGGCACCTGGGATGGACCAAGGGTGATATGTTGAGATTCCAACACATCAGAATCCAAGTTGCTTTAGGGGATCCCACATCTGGGAAGACTGGCTGCTATGGGTGGCTCAGAGTGTTAGAGAGCTTGCTGCTGTTTGCAGAGGATGCAATCATGTGCACATGCGCACACACACACACACATGTGTGCGTGGTTGTTTTTCAGAGAAATAGAGGGAAGGGCTGGAGAGATAATTCAATTCCTAGTATCCACATTCCAGTCCAGGGTATCTGACACCCTTTCTGGCCTACAACAATCACACCAGGCATGCACATAATGCATACACAGACAGACAAAATACTCATACACATAAAAGAGAAACACTGAGAGATTAATCTAATTCTCTTACTTAAAACACAGGTGGCAAAAATATTGTGAATTTTACTGTCGGAATCATTAAATTTATACAACTAACTTACTAGTTCTTCCTTCCTAAGATTTCATTGATGCCTATGAAAATGAAGGTCTAGATGACTTTGATTTTTATATATATAGCTATTTTGTGCAGCTTCCATAGAAGGAGTAAACAGATGCCTCTCTCTTTGTTTCATTACTACAATGAATTGCCATTTTACTTTAAAATTAGCACCCTGTACAAAGAGAAAAACTTGCCAAAAGTACTCACGAGAGTTGATTCTTAAATCTTCAATGTGATGAATGTTTTTCTTTGCTTTAATTTTTTTTTTGTAAAATCTGAGCATTTTCTCTAAGCAATCTGCAGCCAGAATAGCTTTCTTCTCAGTACCTATGAATATTTAGAAAGTTCAATGATCATACTAAAGATTACTACAAATGGATCATATTTAACCACGTAAAATATTGATTTGCTTAGGCATTCTTAGATAAAATTTTACAATTTTAAATTACATTTAATGTTACTTTATAATTGACTTTTACAAGTGGGTAATAAATAAGCTTTTTATGTAGAAGCATGGGCTAGCTTTACATCAACTTGACACAAGCTAGAGTCATTTTGGAAGAAGGAACCTCAGTTGAGAAAATGTCACTCACTAGACTAGCCTGTGGTGCCTTTTCCTGGCTCATGACAGATGTTGGCAGGCACAGCTCACCATGGGTGCCACCTCTAGGCTAGTGGTCCTGGGCGCTATAAGAAAGTAGGCTGAGCAAGCATCGAGGAATGAGCAAGCCAGCAGCCTTCTTCCCTGGCTTAGCATCAGCGCCCGCCTCCTGGTTCCCACCTTGAGTTCTGCCATGACTTCCCTGAATGATCAGCTACAAGCCATAGGATGACACAAAGCCTGTCCTCCCCTAGCTAACTTTGGTCCTGCCACTTTATAATGCTAATAAAAAAAAGTAAGCAAGACAGTAGATAAGCCATTTTCTCTGCCTATTTTATCTTAGCTTAAAAAAAATGTTAACTTTGTGTCTTAATTAGCGTTGACAGTAAACTTGGCACAGCCTAGACTCAACAGGAAAAATAAAAGGCAGACAATGGGGGTGGCAGGTTCGAGTGACTAATTGTCTTTATCAACCTTTTCTGTGGACATGTCATTGAAGCACTGTTTTTAAGTCTTAATTGATGTAGGAGGGCTCAGCCCACTGTCAGTGATACCATTTCCTGGGCAGATGGTCCTCAGGCTAGCTAAGCCTGAGCTCTGAGCAAGCCTGTGCGTGAGCCAGCAAGTAGCATTCCTCCATGATTTCTGCTTAAGTTCCTACTCTAACTTTCCCCGGTGACGGACCGGGACAAGGATGTATAAAAGTAAATAAACTCTTTCCTGGGCTAAGCTGCTTTTTGTTGAAGTATTTTGTTATACAGACAGAATGACCTAGAACACTTGGGAACTTTAAAATTTTCTGTGTCTCTGTGTCTGTGTGTTTGTGAGCGCAAGGGCCCCCAGAGGTCATCAGGCCGATACCCTGGGGCTGGAGGCAGACATGAGTCCTCTTGTGTCTGTTGCAAGAGCAGTACACTCTCTTAACCGTCGAACAATCTCTCTAGCACAAGCCATGCGCATTTCTGTTCCTCGACAGGAGGGGGGGAGTCATGGAAAGAATTCGGATTTTAAGGAAATAAAAGCTGCCGAGTAGGAGGCATATAGAAGAACACTGAGGGTTTTACAGCGGAGACGAGTACAAGAATGAGTACTCAGGAAGTAAGGTAAGACATCTCAGACAGAACACCCACATCAGTGTTAAGTGAATTTGGAGATAATTATCACTGGCCTTGTAAGCTAGTTAGGTATTCCAAACAAGTGGGCCTTTGATCTGTTTTCCCGGTTTTATGAACATCTTTATAATTTTTAACTTTCTTCTGGAAGACAAAAATTAGTTTTTACAATAATAAAAACTTTCTCAAAAGAATCAGCTTACTTGGATTCTCAATATTGGTTATGTAGGAAGTACTGCATAGTTACCAATAGTCATAATATAAAAATAAATCCAGCAAGTAAAATTAAAAGTAACTTTTAAGAGGATAATGAATACAGGAAAATTATTTGTTTATTTATTTATTTACTTACCTACTTATTTATCATAAGATAGAACTTTGTGCATGTATCCAGAAAGGTGGTCCTGTTCCTGGTAAGACAAAGACAAAAGTCTGCTTACCCTCACATAAGGAATGGACAACAGACCAAAGTCTGGCTATAACTAAAGTTCAGTTTGGTGAGCCCATGAGTTTTATTGGGGTAATTTACAGGAATGTGGGTGAGAGGTCACTTGCAGGAGCAGGAATGACTCAGAGAGAGCTGCCTTACCACAGCCCACTGCAGCCTGGGTGATGTTTCATGAAAGCTGGAAATCTGGGACCTGCTTCACAGCTCGGCAGACTGGAGATTGTCTCTTTCAGGTAGCTCAGTGGGCCTGGTGGCTTCTCCACAGCTCATCTTGTCTGAGAGTGTGGCGTAGCTGCTCCTACAGTTTCTATAAGCTGGGTGAGGGAGGTCTAATGGTTTTCAGGGACTTCCTAGAGCGCGGTCCTGACCTTAAAGAGCTTCCCTGCAGGACAGGCTGTTTTGACCCTCCTGTTTCACTTCCCCTTTAACAGACTATGTCTTTTAATGAGTTTCTCTCAGAAACAGTTTTTAATCTCGGAGGAAACTACAGCACAGCAGTATAAATGCCAAGTATTTGCTGGGAAAATGGCTTTACATTGGTTATGGAGACTCTTCATAGCAAGAGAACAGTGACTGAAAGGGAAAGTTGGTACCGGGAATACTGCATTGCTGTAATAGGCCTGACCATGCTGTTTTTTGGAAGAATATGGAAGACTTTGGGACTTTGGACTAGACAAGTGTTTGGTTGTTTTAAGCAGGTCTTTATGGACTCTTATTTTAAACAGGGCTTAAATGACTCTTAGTAAGGGCATGAAAGACAATTCTGATAGTGATTTGAACTGTAGGGGCTCAGCAACAGAAGGTTCAGAGGGGAAGAATATTAGTAAGTGTACCAGACCACCATTCTTATGAGATTTTAGTAATGAATATGGCTGCTTTTTTGACATTGTCATAAAAATCTGCCTGATGATAAATTCAAAAGTTTTGGGTTAATGAAGTTAGCATAATATGGCTATAGGCCTATGGAGGTCAGGGGTGGGATGTGCTATTTTGAGTAAGAATAGCCCCAATAAGCTCATATATAGTTGAATACTTACTTAGTCATCAGGAAGTGTCACTAACTGAAAGGACTAGAAGACTTAAGAGATGGCCTTGTTGGAAGAAGTGTTTCACTGGGAGTAAGTTTTGAGGTCTCAGAAGCTCTGCCACTCTGTCTAGGGATCAGGCTGTAGCTCTACTTGCTGCTCTGGGACCTGCATTGATGATAATGGACTAAGCTTCCAAAACTTTAAGCAAGCACCCAATTAAATGCTCTTTTTTTTTTTTTTTTTTTTTTTTTTTTTTGTTAGAGCTGCTTTGGTCATGGTGCCTCTTCAAAAGCAATAGAACAACTAAGACAAATTGCAATCACACCTACACATACAAAAAGAAAAAAAGTCTCATATAGCCAAAGATTATCCTGTTGTGATACTATAAGCTTTCCTATTTAGTTGTAAAATAGCCTAGCCCAGGAGGGTGGGTGGCACAAATTGTTAATCCCAGTATTTGGAGACAGGTGGCTGTGAGTTCAAGGCCAGCCTGATCTACAAATGGAGTCTAAAACAGCCAAGGCTACACAGAGAAATCCTATCTCAACAAACAAACAAACAAGAAAAAATAGGCTAGTATAACCAAAGGCATGGGTACTTCTGATTGGATAAACCTAGAAAATATGACAAACAACCAAGAGAAAACTTCTGATTTGAAAAAGATTACAATATAATTGATTGTAATACATCATAACCAAAAAAGCACTCCACAATTAAACTGTGGGGTCACACAGGGCTTTCTCAATTTCAGGCATGTAGAGAGTCCAACAACACCCATAGCATTTTTAGTTTTACAACTCCAAGCAAAGGTCAAAAGCAAACTAGGAGCACAAAAATTGCTAATTCAGATCTCTAAGACCTGTCTATTACCAGTGGGCACAACATTCTTAATTAATCTGAACACACAAATAAAAACAAGACAAACACAAAATATGCCCCAGGTTTACTGTCACTTCTCACTCGTCAAAGAATATATTTCTATTATCTATCTGACAGATATAATCACACAGTCACAGCATAAAATCAGTTTTCTAATCACTGTTGTCACTGTGGTAGAATAAATTATCTTATTGTGCAAACCAGACCACACATATACAATTAGTATTGAGGCATATAGAAACACCCGTGTCAGAAAAGTTATAAAATATAATTTTATCTTCTAATAGATTCAGTGTACCTGGTTTTATGTTGAGGTCTTTGATTACCTTGAACTTGAGTTTTTGTGCAAGGTGATAAATGTGGATCCATTTGCATTTTTCATGTAGACAGCTAGTTAGACCAGCACGATTTGTTGAAGATGTTTTCCTTTCTTCCATGGTATGGTTTTGGATTCATTGCTGTTTCAGCATTTCTGATGTTTAAATAAGAGGGGGAAGGTAATAAAAAAACAAAGAAGTATAAACTGAGGATTAAAAAGCCCAAGAGTCATATATGTGCAAAACCCTGAGTTCTCAAGTGACCTTACTGAGGACCCTGTGGACCTCTGGCACTGATAAAATGATGCTTTCAAAACAACAAGAATATAACCTCAATATAAACATAAATACTAATGTTGCACATTTACCAATAAACCAGTAAGTCTTCAAAACTATTCCAAAAGTAGATTCCGAATTTTATGAGTTTGTGTGCGCGCATGTGTGTCTGTGCATGTGTGGTGAGTGTGTCATAGCAGAAACAGAGATGAATATGGTTTTGCCTTTCTGCAATATCAGACTTTACTGAATATTAAATTCACAAGTTACATCAGTTTCACGTGTTGTAATTTACCAAGTAATCCTCACTTTCCTCAATTATATGGTCACTGTCAATCACATCCTCTTTTAGTAGTTATAATTTGTAGTATTAACTATCAGATCACTCATTTCTTAAAGTATTATCTTTGTATCTACACACACACATACAGAACACACATATACATACAAAGCACACACAGACATACCACATACACACAAACTATGCACATACCCGCCACATACACACACACACACAACATGCATACAGGTGTAAACAATACACACAGACATGTACATAACTGTACATAGTACACACATATACATAGACATAAACACACACATAGACCATATGTACACATACATGTACATATAACACACATACATAAACACTCACCACACACACACCACACATACACACCACACACGCACACACACACCACACACATACACACACCACACATACACATACCATACAGAGACACAGATAAACGTACACCACATACATACATATACATACCATATACATACACAGACACACACACACATCTACAGAGGGTTAAAGATGATGCGTAATCCGAAGAGGCATTTCCAGAGGCAAAGGAAGACAGCTGATGCAACGCGCAGAAAGGACTCACTGCAGTCTGTTCACTATTAACCTAGCTGGGAGCTGCAGACACAGATGGTGGCCAGGCCCTGTCCAGGGTGGATGCATGTAGCAGACCGAGTGGAGCTTTTCAAGCAGTGGACATTGTGTGGGGGTGAAGGCCCAATGGCACTTCTCTGCCTGTTGGTCCCTCAGCACAAATACACAGAGAGAGAGAGAGAGAGAGGAGAGAGAGAGACCACCTATAGATCAATGGTGGCCTTGCCATTGTGGTTATGTAGTTCAGGAGCATCTCTTGTACCATTTTTTAGCCTGTTGTTTGATAGATTCACGGACCAAGTTTTTTAAATATGTTTTCTTGTTGTTTTTCAAGACAGAATTTCTCTGTGTAGTCTTGACTATCCTGGACTCACTTTGTAGACCAGGCTGGGCTCAAACTCACAGAGATTCTCCTGTCTCTGCCTGCCTGAGTGCTGGTATTATAGGCGTGAACCATTTCCCCCTGGCTTAGTATTATTTTAATAGCCTTTGTGTTCTGTTTTTTTGGATCGGGTAGCTATTTGCTTATAGGAAGAAATTGTTTATCAGCCCACGCCTCATAGTTCCTGTGAGGCAGATGGTAGTGTCTTTGCAAAGAAGATGTAGAATTTATTCTGCAGGTGAGGTTAAAATGGAGCCAACTGCTGATTTGTAAAATGTTGTCACCTAGAAAAAGGCAAAGCATGAGAGACATTGCTTTCTTCAGCTTGGAGCAGAGCCATCACTAACAGCAGGGCATAGCCTGTTCTCCACAGTGAGCACATAATAGACAGAGCTATATTGTCATATGCAACTTATCTCTCTCTCAAACGCGCACACACACATCATCATCATCATCATCACACCACCCTCATCATTAATGCTGAAACAAATTTCCCAAGAGATGTGAATATACCAAATTCATGACCCAGATTTACCTGTTTGTGTTTGTCTTTTCTGGTTCATTTGCTCAAATCAAGTAAGTGTTCTGTGTTCGCAGGTAGGAGGTATTCTCGTAGATATGGGTTCCCAGACTGATGATGCTGTACTCGCCTTTGATCGCTGTGACCAAATGCACGGTGGTGAGGAAAGGCTTGGCTCTGTTGCCATTTCCAAGTTGCAGCCCATCAGAGAGGAAAGTCTGGACAGCAAGGTAAGTAGGAGCGGAAGCAGGGACTACGGAGAAGCAATGCTTACTGCACCACTCCTCGGCTTACACTTACAGTTCTTCTTTTTTTTATATATTTAAGATTTATTTATTTTTTTTAAATCTATTATTTATTTTTTATTAATTACACTTTATTCATTTTGTATCCCCCCATAAGCTCCTCCCTCCTCCCCGCCCGATCCCACCCTCCCTCCCCTTTCTGCATGCATGCCACTCCCCAAGTCCACTGATAGGGGAGGTCCTCCTCTCCTTCTTTCTGATCTTAGTCCATCAGTTCTCATGAAAAGTGGCTGCATTGTCCTCTACTGTGGCCTGGTAAGGCTGCTCCCCCCTCAGGGGGAGGTGATCAAAGAGCAGGCCAATCAGATTATGTCAGAGGCAGTCCCTCTTCCTATTACTATGTAACCCACTTGGACACTGAACTGCCATGGGCTACACCTGTGCAGGGGTTCCAGGTCATCTCCACGAATAGTCCTTGGTTGGAGTATGAGTCTCTGGGAAGTTCCCTGTGTTCAAATTATCTTGTTCTGTTGCTCTGCTTGTGGAGTTCCCGTTCCCTCCAGCTCTTACTATTTCCCACTTCTTACATAAAATTCCATTCACTCTGCCCATCAGTTGGCCATCAGGCTCAGCATCTGCTTTGACAGTCTATACTGCAGAAGCTTTCAGAGGCCCTCTGTGGCAGGTTTCAAGGTTGTTTCCTGTTTTCTTCTGGCTTTCAGAGGCCCTCTGTAGCGGGTTCCGAGGTTGTTTCCTATTTTCGTTTTCTTCTGATGTCCATCCTCTTTGCCTTTCAGGATGGGGATTGAACATTTTAGTTAGGGTCCTCTCTTTTGCTTAGTTTGTTTAGATGTACAGCTTTTAGTGGGTTTATTCTATATTGTATGTTTATATGAGTGAGTATATACCGTGAGTGTCTTTTTGCTTCTGGGTCAACTCACTCAGGATGATCCTTTCCAGGTCCCACCATTTACCTGCAAATTTCATAATTTCCTTATTTTTCATTGCTGAGTAATACTCCATTGTATAGATGTACCACAATTTCTGCATCCATTCTTCAGTTGAGGGGCATCTGGGTTGTTTCCAGCTTCTGGCTATTACAAATAAAGCTGCTACAAACATGGTTGAACAAATGTCCTTGTTGTGTACTTGCGCCTCTTTTGGGTATATGCCTAGGAGTGGTATGGCTGGATCTTGAGGAAGCGCTATTCCTAGTTGTCTGAGAAAGCGCCAGATTGATTTCCAGAGTGGTTGTACCAGTTTACATTCCCACCAGCAGTGGAGAAGGGTTCCCCTTTCTCCACAACCTCTCCAGCATGTGTTGTCCCTTGAGATTTTCATGTTGGCCATTCTGATGGGTGTAAGGTGAAATCTCAGGGTTGTTTTGATTTGCATTTCCCTAATGGCTAATGAGGTTGAGCATTTCTTTAAGTGCTTCTCTGCCATTCGATATTCCTCTGCAGAGAATTCTCTCTTTAGCTCTGTTCCCCATTTTTTAGGTGGATTACTTGGTTTGTTGCTTTTCAGCTTGTTTAGTTCTTTATATATATTGGATATGAGTCCTCTGTCAGATAGAGGGTTGGTGATGATTCTTTCCCAATCTGTAGGCAGTCGCTTTGTTTTGATGACGGTGTCCTTTGCTTTACAGAAGCTTTTCAATTTCATGAGGTCCCATTTATTGATTGTTGCTCTTAGAGCCTGTGCTGTTGGTGTTCTGTTCAGGAAGTTTTCTCCTGTACCAATGAGTTCTAGGGTATTCCCCACTTTTTTTTCTAGCCGATTTAATGTGTCTGGTTTTATGTTGAGGTCTTTGATCCACTTGGACTTCAGTTTTGTGCAGGGTGATAAGTATGGATCTATTTTCATTTTTCTACATGTAGACATCCAGTTCGACCAGCACCATTTGTTGAAGATGCTATCTTTTTTCCATTGTATGGTTTTGGCATCTTTGTCAAAAATCAGGTGTCCGTAAGTGTGTGGGTTTATTTCTGGGTCTTCTGTTCTATTCCATTGATCCACCATTCTGTTTCTATGCCAGTACCATGCAGTTTTTATAACTGTTGCTCTATAGTACAGCTTGAGATCAGGGATGGAGATACCTCCAGAAGATCTTTTATTGTAGAGGATTGTTTTAGCAATTCTCGGTTTCTTGTTATTCCATACAAAGTTGAGAATTTTTCTTTCCAGGTCTGTAAAGAATTGTGTTGGCAATTTGATGGGAATTGCATTAAATCTGTAGATTGCTTTTGGTAAGATGGCCATTTTTACTATGTTAATCCTGCCAAGCCATGAGCATGGGAGATCTTTCCATCTTCTCATATCTTCCTCTAATTCTTTCTTCAGAGACTTGAAATTTTTTTCATACAAGTCTTTGACTTGCTTGGTTAGGTTACACCAAGGTACTTTATGTCATTTGTGGCTATTGTGAATGGTGTTGTTTCTCTAATTTCTTTCTCAGCCCTTTTGTCTTTTGTATACAGGAGTGCTACTGATTTTTTTGAGTTAATTTTGTATCCGGCCACTTTGCTGAAGGTGTTTATCAGCTGTAGGAGTTCCCTGGTAGAGTTTTTGGGGTCACTCATATATACTATCATATCATCTGCAAATAGTGATAATTTGACTTCTTCCTTTCCCATCTGTATCCCCTTGATCTCCTTCGACTGTCTTATTGCTCTAGCAAGGACTTCCAGCACTATGTTGAAGAGATATGGAGACAGTGGGCAGCCTTGTCTTGTCCCTGATTTCAGTGGGATTGCTTTAAGTTTCTCTCCGTTCAGTTTGATGTTGGCTATAGGCTTGCTGTATATCGCCTTTACTATGTTTAGATATGTGCCTTGTATCCCTGATCTCTCCAGGACTTTAAACATGAATGGATGTTGGATTTTGTCAAATGCTTTTTCAGCATCTAGGGAGATTATCATGTGGTTTTTTTCTTTCAGTTTGTTAATATGGTGGATCACATTGATGGATTTCCATATATTGAACCACCCCTGCATACCTGGGATGAAGCCTACTTGGTCATAGTGGATAATATCTTTGATGTGTTCTTGGATCCGGTTTGCAAGTATTTTGTTAAGTATTTTTGCATCAATGTTCATAAGGGAGATTGGCCTGAAATTCTCTTTCTTTGTTGAGTCTTTGTGAGGTTTAGGTACCAAGGTGATTGTGGCTTCATAGAATGAGTTTGGTAATGTTCCTTCTGTTTCTATTTTGTGGAATAGTTTGAAGAGAATTGGAGTTAGCTCTTCTTTGAAGGTCTGGTAGAATTCTGCGCTGAAGCCATCTGGTCCTGGGCTTTTTTTGGATGGGAGACTTTTGATGACTGCTTCTATTTCTTTGGGGGATATAGGACTATTTAGTTGATTTACCTGGTCCTGATTCAGCTTTGGTGAGACAAATCGATCAAGAAAATTGTCCATTTCATTTAGATTTTCAAATTTTGTGGCATATAGACTTTTGAAGTAAGTCCTAATGATTGTTTGGATTTCCTCAGTGTCTGTAGTTATGTCCCCCTTTTCATTTCTGATTTTGTTGATTTGGGTGGTGTCTCTCTGCCTTTTAGTTAGCTTGGCTAAGGGTTTGTCTATCTTGTTGATTTTCTCAAAGAACCAGCTCTTGGTTTCATTGATTCTTTGAATTGTTTTATTTGTTTCTAATTGATTGATTTCAGCCCTGAGTTTGATTATTTCCAGCCGTCTACTCCTTTTTGGTGTGTCTGCTTCTTCTTTTTCTAGGGTTTTTAAGTGGGCCATTAAGTTGCTTGAATGAGCTGTCTCGAATTTCTTCTTGAAGGCACTTAGTGCTATGAACTTTCCTCTTAGCACTGCTTTCATTGTGTCCCACAAGTTCGGGTATGTTGTGTCTTCATTTTCATTGAGTTCTAGAAAGGCTTTAATTTCTTTATTTCTTCCCTGACCCAGATGTCATTTAGTAACAAGTTGTTCAGTTTCCATGAGTGTGTAGGCTTTTTGCTATTTCTGTTGTTGTTGAAGTCCAGCTTTATTCCATGGTGATCAGACAGGATACAAGGGATTATTTCAGTCTTCTTGTATCTGTTGAGGCTTGCTTTGTGACCAACTATATGGTCTATTTTGGAGAAGGTTCCATGAGGTGCTGAGAAGAAGGTAAATTCTTTTGTGTTTGGGTGTAAAGTTCTGTAGATGTCTGTGAGGTCCATTTGATTCATGACCTCTGTCAGAGATATTGTTTCTTTGTTTAATTTCTGTTTTGTTGACCTGTCCTTTGTTGAGAGTGGGGTGTTGAAGTCTCCCACTATTAATGTGTGGGGATCTATATGTGGTTTAAATTTTCTCAATGTTTCTTTTACAAATGTGGGTGCTCTTGTATTTGGGGCATAGATGTTCAGGATTGTGATGTCTTCCTGGTGGAATTTTCCCTTGATGAGTATGAAGTGTCCTTCCTCATCTCTTTTTATTAATTTTGGTTGAAAGTCTATTTTATCAGATATTAGAATGGCTACTCCTGCTTGTTTCTTGGGTCCATTTGCTTGGAAAGTCATCTTCCAACCTTTTACCCTCAGGTAATGTCTATCTTTGTGTCTTAGGTGTGTTTCTTGTATGCAACAGATTGCTGGGTTTTGTTTACGTATCCATTCTGTTAATCTGTGTCTTTTTATTGGAGAGTTGAGTCCATTGATGTTGAGAGAGATTAATGACCAGTGGCTGTTAGATCCTTTGATTTTGATGTTGGCTGTGTTCATAAGTTTGTGTGCTTGGTTGCTTTTTGTTTTGCTGTAGTAAGGTTAATTTTTTCCTGTGTTTTCTTGACAGAAGCTAATTTTCTTGGGTTGTATTTTCCCTTCCAGTGTCTTCTGTAATGCTGGATTTGTGTGTAGGTATTGTTGAAATTTGTTTTTGTCATTGAATATCTTGTTTTCTCCGTCTATGAGGACTGAGAGTTTTGCAGGGTATAGTAGCCTAGGTTGACATCTGTGTTCTCTTAGGGTCTGCATGATATCTGTCCAGGCCCTTCTGGCTTTCATAGTTTCTGCTGAAAAGTCAGGTGTGATTCTAATGGGTTTGCCATTATATGTTACTTGGCCTTTTTCCCTTGCAGCTTTTAGTATTTTTTCTTTGTTCTGTATACTTCCTGTTTTGATTATTATGTGGCGGGAGGATTTTCTTTTCTGGTCAAATTTGTTGGGTGTTCTGTAGGCCTCATGTATCCTTATTGGCTTCTCCTTTAACTTGGGGAAATTTTCTTCAATGATTTTGTTGAAAATATTTTCTGGGCCTTGGAGAAGGGAGTCTTCTTTTTCCTCTATTCCTATTATTCTTAGGTTTTGTCTTTTCATATTGTCTTGGATTTCTTGGACGGTCTGTGTCAGGAATTTTTTGGATTTAACATTTTCTTTGACAGATACATCGATTTCTTCCATTGTATCTTCTACACCTGAGATTCTTTCTTCCATTTCTTGTATTCTGTTGGTTATGCTTACCTCTGTAGTTCCTGTTTTCTTCTCTAAATTTTTCCTCTCCATTATTTCCTCCATTTGTGTTTTCTTTAATTTTTCTAGTTCTATCTTCAGGTCTTGAGTTGTTTTGTTTACTTCCTTCACCTGTCTGCTTGTATTTTCCTCTTTTTCTTTTAGTTCCTTCAACTCTGTCTCTTTGATTTCTTTCAGTGATTTAATTATTTCTTCTCTGAAAGCCACAAGCTGTTTGGCTGCATCTTCCCGTATTTCTTCACGGATGGCCCTAATCTGCTTGTCTTTATCTTCCTCCATTTCTTTACGGATAGCCATGATCTGTTTGGTTTTATCTTCCTCTAATTCTTTACGTATTTTATTTGTTTCCTCTATTATCCTCTTCATCAACATAGGTGTAAGGTCATCTTCTTGATTTTCTATTATGCTGCATTGTTCAGGGCTGTTCGCCCCTGGATGGCTGAGTTCTGGAGATGCCATATTGCTCTGTCTTTTGTTGGTTGAGCCTTTACGCTGACCTCTACCCATTGGGCTGATTTAGGTGTTGGCTGTTAGTTTCTGTGCTTCCTGGAGTCCTGAGGTAGGGAGTATCCCCTTGGCCGGAAGATGATTTTTCCTGAAGGAGTCCTTCTTTGCTTTTTGGTTATGGTCACTGTATGGCCAGCGTTTCTCAGGAGTTGCCACTGCTCACCTCAGGTTTATAGCCCTGAGTAGTAGCTGTGGTCTATGTTAGGCAGGGGGGGATCTCCTCTTACCCATAGAATTTCTCAAGACAGCTGCTCCACTGCTGGGTTTCTTGTTATAAATTTCGTGTGCTGCTGCTCACTAAATTTCCATGTACCGTCCTCTTGAAGAAATTGCTGATTCCCTAGCTGTAGGGTTTTCTCCCAACAGGGAAACTCAGTCTGTTATCCTGGGGCGCACAGTTCTGTCTGAGAAAGTGGGAGGTGCACTCAGCAAGTCTCTTGGCCAAAGGCTGATTGCTCTGCTCTGGACCTGGAGAATGTGCACCTAGGTTGAGTTGGTGCCAGGGGGCGCTGCTCCGGTCTGGAGGCTGGGTGCCTCACTCTGGACCAGAAGCCGTGTGTCTCTCTCTGGGATGGAGGCTGTAGGCACCACTCTGGTCCAGACGCTGTGGGTGCAGCCCCCCTGAAGGATCAGGGATTCCTACAGTTTTGGCAGTCCAGCCAGGGACAACTGGCCGATCCCTGGCACAGTATCTGAGGGCTGCTGTAATGGCTCTTCGGCTCCTGCAGGTCCGAGGATGCAGCTGTGTGTCCCAGTGCCCCAGGGGAACGCGACAATGGCGGCAGAGCACAGCACTTCTGCCTGCACTAGAGTCTGCGTGAGTCCAGGAAGTGTTTTGGTGCTGGGTGTCCTAAGCGTTAGAGCTGCTGACCCCCTCTGCTGGGGGTTTCCTCCTGCCAGAGACACGCAGTCTGGTGCCCTGGTGCCCTGGTGCCCACAGTTCTATCTGAGGCGGCGAATCACGCGCGCAGGCAGGGCTCTGTGCAGGCAGGCGCCTTTGTCCCTCCCGGCTCTGGGTCCGGGCTGGCTCCTGGGGCACCCGCGGAACCCGAGTCTTTTCCAGGGGATGTCTGGGTAACCTGGGGTCGGTCCCAATTGTTTCCTGCTCCGTGGGGTTATCTCCCGACTGGGAGATCCAGTCTATGGTGTTGTGGGCCCACAGTTCAGTCTGGGACCGTGACCAGATCGCACTGGCGGGTAGCTCTGGGCTGGCGACCAAGCACCTGGCGGAACGGGGATCTCTTCTGCGGTTTAGCCGGGTGAGTTAAAGCTGATTGAATCCCCCACCATGGGGTATCCTCTCACCTGAGAAACACAACCACTTGTGTTTTATGGCCGCGAGTTCTGATTGCTGGTCACTGTGCCAATCCTGCTGTGCTGCTCCTCAGAATGAGAGTCCTCCTGGCGCTGCCATCTTGCCCCGCCTCCACACTTATAGTTCTTTCTCAGTGTGTAACCACAGGCCTATAGAATGATGCCACACACGGTGGGATTGGCTCCCCTTCATCAATTAGCAGTCAAGCCAGTATCCCCACAGGTATTGCCATAGGCCAATCTGATCAGGACAGTACTTCAATTTGGGTTCCCTCCTCCCAGGTGACTCTAGGTCATACTAAGTTATGGGAAATATATATGCATACTATATATTTTGTAGTCAGCCCTACCAGAGCCCATATTTCCTGAACTTTTTGCTTCCCTTTTGCACCAATTAACCAATTACATCAGATTGTTAAACTGAGCTTCCGCCAACGTGCTGAGACTCGCTCACCATCTAGGCAACAGATTAAAAAACAGGGCATTTTGGGAAATATATTCCTTAACTGAGTTTGGCTTTTAGCACCTCTTTTTACAAAAAGAAATTGCCCTGATCGATTACTATTTCTTTGTGTGTTCCTTGTTGAGACACTAAGCTTACTCTTCTTCCAACAAAGTTAATGATAAAAACTAACTGGGACAGATGCCAAACGTTTTACTACCTTTTAGGACGATAAAATGCAATCTTTGAAACCATATTTTCCAAAAAGCAGAAATCAAATGTATCAGCAGACAAAATTTTTATTTTGAATTAGAAGCATGGTAATTAGTTGCATCATTGTAACCATTGTAACATAATTTACTGAGTGAAAAAAAAATAATCTATAACAGACACACAACAAGCTGTATAGCTTGAGTTTTTCCAAAGGGCAGCTAGAGAGTAGCAGCTAGAGAAGGTCTCTGGAACTCACCTAGGAGGTTTATTTGACCACTTTAAAGTACTTTACATTTTTTCTAAACCAATCAAACAAAAGAAGGCAAGGAAACTGGGAGCGAGAACATGCGCACTGAAACAAGAGGGAAACAAGCTGAGTGAGACACGGTGCCAGAGGACAGTGCAAGTCATTCAGAGACTGCTTTAAGGTCTGCAGAGCTCAGCCGAGAGAGTGCAGTCAAGGAAAATGGCAGCAGTGAGGTATGAAAAACGAAACCGCTGTGTAGGCTAGTGTTTGTAATCAGAAAACAGTCTTATGTAAGATGACCATGTCAATCTATCTATACTAATGTATTGTATATTAATACACTATTATATTGTAGCCATTTAATATATACATAGAAAACACTAAAATTTATATGTAATCAAGAATATTACATATGGATGGAGGGTGCTAAAATCGATGGAGATGGAGAAGAAATGTCATTGCAAGAGCAACGCCAGGTAGAGAGCTTGTAGAAGACAGGGACTCATTTTAGCTCTTGGCCATATGCCTGCATAAGCCTATAGTCAAGATTCATTTTGTTCATCTTAGAGTATTGCCTTAGCCTATAGCAAGTGCAGGTAGATTTGAATTTACTGAGTAATATCCACATATGAATGTGTGCAGCTGGTGACTTGTGACTGAGTTACATCCATATTTGGGTGCCACTGTTTAATAACCTCCATTATGCAGATTTCATTGTAGAGAAGGGTCTTTTATAGGTGGTTAGCTGAGCCACCAAAAACAAAACACAAGGTTTTGTCTTTGTTACTATATATATATATGTAAATTGTAGAAACAGCATAATACAAATCAGTACACCAGAATGTAACTGATACATTTTAACTTCATCGTGAAGTGACTTTCCCTCAGTTATATACAAAGATTGTGAGTTAATCTTTATTACTGTTGTCTCCTTATTTGTTTTAGCTATTTGAAACATTTTCTCCTACAGAAACATGGGTAGTTTACTACTTATAATATTTACTCTTATAACAATGACTTTATAGTGGAAATTACTGCTCCTATTTTTAAATGCAATATAAATATGCCCATTTGTGAATCAAACTTTAGAAATAACAGAAAACTGTCACAAACTATACTTCATTTTTCTTGACAGGCAGAGAAGGATGCTGTGACAGAAATGACATTTTTCTGCCTCCCCCAGAATATTTTTAACTGAGAAGTCATGGAAGATATTGTAGTCATAAAAACACAATTCAGCAATGATTTTATTATAGCAGAATTTTTACTATAAAGATGTTAAGTTAGGAGAAATGGTTTATGGCACTGCTGTTTCTAAACCCTGAACAGTGTTCTCCTCCTGCTTTTAGAACAGGCTGATATAAAAGACACGGAGACCTTGCTGAGAACAGAGTGGTGACTGTTCTTTTATTTCTCACATCTTCAATCGTGAATTTATGATATGACTTTGAAATATAAAGCACATTTCATTAAAATAAATTCTATCTTTGAATGTCTGATATCAAAGGCTCTCTCTAGTGCTCTTCATGATGAGATAATGAATATCTAGTTTTTCAATTAATAGGCGATAAGGTAACGTGTCTTAATTGATAAACTGATTTTGCTTGGAAGAGAGCGTGTGTGGCATTATTTAACTGCTAATCCAGACCGGGAGGGGCAGATTCGTGGTCTGAACAGCACTGCTCATCTGATCTCTTCCAACCTAGCAGATTAGATCCCAGGGCTAGACGTTGGAATTTAGCAAAGAGCCTTTTGTTCACTATGGCTAGAAAGGACCTTAGAATCGGCCTCAAACCAGTTGGAGTCAGCATATGAAAGAAAAGCTATTTGCTAACCACCATCAGGTCTAACAGAAATCAAATAATTTAAGTAAGTATTAAAATTTTATTTCAAGTAGTATTCTTGCCACTCTAAAAAGACTTCCTACTCTTTTGTTTCTATATACTACTGTGAGAAATAAATGATAACCGAAACCACTGTATCAAAACAGTTAATATGTAATGGTTACAATTATAGGATTCAACTCTCTATGTTTCTTGACATTGACACAGTCTATAACTTCTGAAGCTATAGGTAATTTCTCTCTAAAACTTTCTGTCAAAGACGTTGATTGGTATAGTTGTTTAGTTTTCAGATTTGAGAAAATGTTACAATGTTCCATACAATGTATCTATTGTAAAAACTAAAGGTAGGCAAGAACCTAAAATACATTTTACCCTACATGCATGAAAGTATTATATATATATATATATATATATATATATATATATATATATGTTTTTGTTGGTTACCAAATACATTAAATTTAAGTTTATCCCAGGAAAAAAAATGTTCTGTGGATCTTTACCTATCAACAAATCATTGTAAATCTGAAAATAAAGAAGTCACAAAGTAAGTGAGCAAAACAAAAGAAATGAAAGACCAGGGCCCTATTATTGACACTGAGAATATGAAGTGTGTTTCTCGCCATAGGAGGCAGATGTAAGATTATTCCCATTGCATATTTAGGGTCAGATCATGAGTTTCTATTTGGATGAGTATATTAAAATATGACAGAAAATTTCAAGTTACTCAATAAATATTAGCTGCCAATCTGCCCTTTAAATATGAGAACTATATCTTATGTCCTTATTAATGACTGAACCATCCATCATCTTCCTGATACACAATGACATGTTTGGTAGACATCATGGCGGGGTGTTCTTAACAGCTGATTAGATTACCTAGAGGAAGAATGCAAGTATCAGGATTGGTTGTGATAGCTTCCATGTTTACCTTACGTGTGGACCTAATGTTAGTGGAAGAGGGAGGGAGGGGTAGAAAATCTAGTGGAGATCAGAATTCTTTTTTATGAATTTTTTTAAAATTCAGGAACCTGTGACCTATATGAACTTTATAGGTCTTTGTGTTTACAAAAAAAATTGATTGAATGACGATAAATCAGATAAATAGAAGTAGCTAGGACAGCACAGTGGTCTGACTGAAAATGGCTCCCACAGACTCATGGGGAGTGACATTATTGGGGATGTGGCCTTGTTGGAATAGTGGTGAACTTGTCACTGGCGGTGGCTTCGAAGTTTCAGAAACTCAAGTTAGGCCTGGTAGCTGACTGTCTCTTCCTGCTGCTCACTGTCTCTTCCTGTGGATACAGCCGCAGGACTCTCAGGTACAATTCCAGCATCATAATAATGGACTAAATCTTTGAAAATGTAGGACAGTCCTAATTAAATGTTTTCTTTCCTAAGAGTTTCCATGACTATGTTGTTTCTTCACACAATAAAACCCTAAGACAGACAGCCTTGTAAAACGAGAGTGTTTAAGAGGACAAGCCACTCCGGGAAGAAGTGCAGCCTGTAGAATTTCTAAGGTGACGCTGATGATCTCTGTAATATTGTTACAAGGATGCCTGAGACGAATCCTTGGCACCATTGCAGACTCCCGGACTCCCAGAGTTGTCAGTTGTCATATATCCATCTTCGCATCCAAGGATAGTGTGAAGTGAATGAGAATGCCGCCATAGGTTTGGGCCTTTAAAGCCTTGCTCTCTGGTTGAGGGCCCTATTTGGGGAGGTTTAGTTGCTACAGCAAATAAGTCACTAAGGGCAGTCTTCGAAAGTGTATAGTCACACCCCACTTCTAGTCTGCTTCCTTTCTCTACTTTGTGCAAGAAATTAAATATGTGATCTCCCTGCTTCCTGACTCCGGCTTGCTGCCATGCCTCCCTGCCATGGTAGACCCTATCCCTCTGAACTCACAGGTCCAAATAAGCTCTTTCTTTAAGTTGCTTTTGGTCATGGTATTTTATCATAACCTATGGAAATATACTGGCACCTCTTCCCTGTTTTATGACACTGGCTGACTTTAGGTTTAGAAACCGTAATGTACACTATTGCTTACAAACGCCTCTTTTAAGATTCATATGTTGGAAACATGAACCCCAGTGCAGAGAAGGTAGTAGGTGGCTAGTTTAGCAGTGAGTGAATGGATTGCTAGCCTTCTCACCCCATGGATGGATTAAGCTGTTGTTTGTTGTTACAGAAACAGTTTTCTCAGTGTGATATTTCTTCACTGGTGACATCATTCCTCAATGAGATGGTAGACTTGTTTATGAAAGCAAGTTTGCCAAAGTGCATTCTCAGAGTGGATTCTCAGATTTCTTCCCCGACATCCTCCATGGATGACACAGAAAAGAGGTGTGTGTCAGAAAGTGACACTGTGACATTGAAGTGTAAAAAATAAACCTCTGTTCTTTATAAATTATACAATGACAGATATTTTACTATTGCATTAACAAACTGAGTCAAACTATGCTTCTGTTTCACTTCCGTTTTAGTGGGTGGGTTTCCACACCTTCTTTCTATTTAACTAACGTTAGCTAACATAGCAGGATCTTTTACTTAAATAACTGTTTGCAATGAGAAAATGTCATGGATATTGGGCTTTCAAAAAATGTCATGTATTCATGAATTCGATTTGTAGTGAGAGCCTTAACAGGAGGATTAAAAAACACTCTTTTTTTTCCTTGCTGGTGTTATTAAATTTTTGTGCCTTTGATGAAGGATCATTTACCAGAATCACAGGCTTCCCTGAAGAGAACAAGAGAATAAAACTACCAACTATTAGATGATTATGCAGCTAATTCTTAGAAAGGTTAGTGTCTGTGAACTTTGTTCTTCGCTTTTAGTTCCCGCCTGGTATTTTATCGATTCACTCTTTTCACTAAGGTTTTTAAGGTACCATGTTAGAAGAGGAATAATTTCAGTGCCCACTCAATATATTGAAAGTTATGTGCATTGTCCCTCTTTGCAGTTTCAAAGCAGCTTTGAATACTGTATTTCCTGAAACCCAATCAAGCTTGAGTGTTTCTCATAGATGTTATAGCAAAACACTGCAAACACTGAGTCTAAAAATAACAAAAATGTATGTATGGTTATATTTAAAGTTTATACTGCTCCAAATATTAGTAGTCCCAGCTCAGTAAGATGGGACACTGAGGAAATGCAGCCATGCTTACGGAGTCTCTGAGGAATGTTCCGTTCTTTGTGCGGCTTCTGAAACAGTACACTGGCATTCTTAATATATGGCTCCCTCCCACAGACCATGCAGTGACCTCTGACTCTCTGCATCTGGCCATCCTGCTTCCTTCCTATATGGTCCCTTAGGATGGCTCTGGGCCCACCTTGAAAATCCAGGGTAATCTCCTTCTACAAAAAAAAATTTTCTATTGAAAATAATTTTGTTGTTTTTTTTTTTCCTCTCACACAATATATCTTGATTACAGTTTCTCCTCCCTCTACTCCTTCATCCCTCCTCTTCCATCAGGATCCATCTCCTTCTTGTCTCTCATTAGAAAATACAGGCTCCTAAGGGATGATAAAATAAGATAAAAACTAATAAATCATACATAGACAAAACAAGCAACGAGAAGGAAAAGAGACCTAGAAAGTATACAAAAAAGCAAACAAACAAACAAAACCCAAAAATCACAAACTCACGTGTTTACACACCCAGGAATCCCATTAAAAACAAAACAAAACAAACAAAAAAAACCCCACTTAGACTGGAATCCCATTAAAAACAAAACAAAACAAACAAAAAAAACCCCACTTAGACTGGAAGCCATAACATATAGTCAAAGAACCTGTAGGGTAAAAGAAAGAAGAAGAAGAAGAAGAAGAAGAAGAAGAAGAAGAAGAAGAAGAAGAAGAAGAAGAAGAAGAAGAAACAAAATAAAAATAAAAAGATAAATAAAACTTACAAAAATAAAAGAAAAGCCCTGTTATGAGACAAGGAGCCTACAAAGATGCTGTTCATTTTCTGTTGTTCATCAACTGGAGGGAATGTAGCCTATACTTAGGAATAGTTTGTCTCCCCAGTAAGACACCCATGGGAAAAAACTAAATTTTCATTTACAAGAGGTTATCACTTGGTGATAGCTCCTGGGTTAGGGAGTGGGGCCTTTGTCCACTTCTTTCAGCTCCAGGACCCCATCTGATGCACCCCGAATAGGCCCCAGGCATGCTCCCTCAGAATCATGTGAGTTCAGACGCATGTCTATCATTGTGGTGTCCTTCATCCACTCTGGTTCTTAAACTCTTTCTGCCTCTTCTTCTGTTGGTTCTCTGAGCTCTGAGGCTCCAGAGGGATTTGAAGAGTACATCTTGTTTAGAGATGAGTCTTCTAAGTGAGTGCTTGTCTGAGGATGAAAAATTTAAAGATCACATCCTCTAACATAGTCTCCTAAAGTGGCAAGATATACATCTCCTTTATCTTCATTAACAGTTCAGAAAGAAAGATGGCAGTGGAAGAAAAAACATTTATTTTATTGGGAAGAGTGCTACAACTTAAAAAAAAAAGGAATATAAGTAATTTTTATTCCAGCTTCAAGAAAGAACATTTACAATCAATGTTTAAGTTGATCATTTGGGAAGGAGAAATATCATATTATAATGAATATGAATAAATATCATAAATAAAATATGATATTGATAGGAAAACAGAAGAGGTGAATAAAATGAATTCGTATTTAAGAAGAAAACTTTGTGCAGAAAGCACAAACCCATGCAATGTGAGCTTCCAAATGACTAATCCCGCCATGGCATCACACTTAGCTCCCATTAAAGGGTGTGGATTCTGTTTGTGACTATTAATTGAACTGAATGCTGCTGCTGTGGACACTTTTATATGTATTATACGTTGAAAAGCTTTTTTTAAATTATAGGGTATTGTAACCATTACTGGTTTCATCTATCATGGATCATCATAAAATTTGGGGAAAAAATACATAATGATTTTATTATTTGTAAAAATATAAACTATCTTTTATGCATCAATAACGTGCCAAACAATTAGCGTTCTTCATAGCACTAA
The DNA here is from genome assembly GCF_907164565.1 of Psammomys obesus. NCBI lineage: Eukaryota > Metazoa > Chordata > Mammalia > Rodentia > Muridae > Psammomys > Psammomys obesus. Next base: position 54,528,716 of record NW_026591086.1, read on the forward strand.
ATGTAAAGAACCTGTGCTGTAAGTTTAAGCCTACTGTTTAGAGAAAGCACCTGGCGGTCTACGATGTTAATTTACACACATTGGAGAGCTAGCAGTTTGAAAGCGTAGAGCTGAGTCAAAAGTTGACACAGCTTTGAGAACAAGCTCTCTCCAGCAAGGTGAGAAAAGCTTTTGGATGAGAATTCACAACACGTGCAAGTACCACTAACCTGTATCACGTACTCACACTGTTCATGATCTCTTTTTAAGGATTTTATCTTATTTTCTAGAAGTGAACTCTAGCAATACATATTCGTGTGTTTACAAAATTGGAACTTTCCTGCTGACCTTTCACACAGTTTTGAAAGTCTAAGATAAGTTTTCTTGTTATTCTCACTGAGAGATTGTGATTATATCATTGCTGTTCAGTGAGAATCAACAGAATGAAGTACAGAAAAGAAACAATTTAAAATCTCCTTTAGGAGACAATAGTTAAAGAAGAAATACTTACCCTGCAATTGATGGTCAATTAAATACTATGTTACATTAATTTTCTCCAAAATGCATTGGAAAATATTTAGTATGTTGACACCTGTAGTGGTGTGAGTAAGGCCGAGGGCTCATTGTTTGGGGAGTGAATGTCAAGGCCAAGGTCAATCTACCACATTGATCTTTTTATGTATTGTCGAATTTACTAGCTTCTGAAATCCTGAGTGCTTGTTACACTTAATAATGGGTTTTATTATAAGGTTTTCAAGCATGTAACAATTTATTGTGGTCCCCGCCGCTCCTCATTGCCCTTTCTTGCCCTGTTCCTACTCCCACTGCTCACTTCTCCTTTCACAACCAGCCCTCCACCTACCAACCTCCACCTCTGTCTATGTTTGTTCGGATGAGTTTTGGTGAGTTCAACTAGGGCTGGTGACAGTGGCACAGGTAAAGGGTTATTTATAGGAGCAATCACAGCTTGCCAACAGCTTTCTCACTGAAGATAGGCTTTTCCTCTTTCTCTAGCAACCACTTTGTACCAATATTTCAAGGAGGGGTCAGGACTCATGAGCATCTTCCCTATCCATGGGTGTCAGAGCCTGGATGAGGCATGTTGAACAACACCTTGAGGAGATGTGAGAGAGGCTTCAGGAAAAGAAAAAGCAGAGACCATCATCATCATCATCATCATCATCATTTCAGGTGTCGTTTGTTCCCTGGATTATTCCTAGGCATAATTTCCTGCCTCCTGTGACAAACATTTACTTTCAATTTATAAGATATGTTTATTCTGTTGAATGTCAGAATACAGCCTTAGAACCCAATCTGGTCAGTGTACCTTGAATCTAGATACTATCTTTTGCCTTGCTTTTATGCTTTGCCAGGTATAATCTATAGTATGTGCAAAGCACTGTGTTTAAATTGGTCTGTTCTGAAAAAGTTCTGGGAAAGGGCTGCTCTGTTAATATTTAGTATGTGCTTACTATCATTTATTTACATGTTTTTCTGACCATGTTTTTATGAACTTAAACAGCCTTGCATGGATCGTTGCTTTCTTTGTTACGTTTTTATGTAAGAGTACACTGAAACTGAAGTAAGGTTGTCCACAATGTTACATTGTATCTGCACCATTCTTTCATGTCCCCAGATCCCAGGTCCAGTGGACAAGATCTGCACCACAGCTGAAAAGTTGACACATGGGAATACTGATGGCCCATACTTGTGCAGGTAATCATAGATGCTGTGAGTTCATGAGTACAACAGCAATGTCATGCCTGAAAAATGGTGTTCACAAGTACTCTTGCCACTTTCTCTGGCTTTTACATTATTCCCGCAACCTCTCCTGTGAGATTCCTTGAGACTTGGAAGAGATGATATAGAAATCCCATTCAGGGATAAGCACTCAGTGCTCACATATTCTCAGCACGCTGACCAGCTATGAATCTCTGGAAACGCATATGCCCACTGCAACAAGTAGTGTCTCTGACTGAAGCTCACAGCAGCGCTCATCCTCAGGGGATGTTCCCAAACTATGATCCCAACTGCAGGCTTTAGACCAGGTCCATTGTATCAGGTATGAGTTCTCTTACACAGAGAAGGCCTTAAATCGAATCAGAAAGTAGTTGGTTAACCCCACAGCAATCATGCCGCTATTGCTCCGTGGGCACATCAGTTATTAGTGTAGCATGTACAGTTCATAGTTAAGTAAGATCCCCCGCAGCCTGAGTAACACCACTAGACACCTTAAAAACTAGCCAACAAACAGGAAACTTGGAGCTCAGTTAGAGCCTATTTCTCTGTGTCCCAAGGCCAAAGCGTAATGACTTTAGTTGTTATTCTTACCACCTGGTTCTGGCAGGTGACCAAGAGCGACAGCACTAGGCTGAGTTATTTTGGAGGACTCAAGTGTTCTGTGCTCAACAGCTCACTCAGCAACATGCCTGATACCGAGGTTTTCATTCAATAACTGTTGCTTCCACTAGCAGCTTTATTAACCTGTATAGGAAATAACTAGATTTTTTTAAAGTATTTCTGAGACAAAAAATTAATCTATCATCTCTATAACTGTCTGCACTTCTTGAAGACTTTTACTGATTACTTTTTATCCAATTCACATTTTAAAACAAATAAAGTCTAAAATAACTCAACTCAAAAGAGCTATAGATTATGATATTCTGATAGAGACATGTCTTCATAAAAAAAAAAAAATGAGAAGTTTCTCCTACAATGCTGCTTTAAGACCAAATAAGCAAGACATTTAGAGAAACAAAAAGTAGCAACAAAAACTGAAGTGATTAATTAAAAATGACCTCAGGCCTGCCCTATAACGTTCCCAGTGTCAGAGGCAATGTCAAGCAGTGGACAGCTCTGCCTCCAGGCTGTGCTGTTCACAGTCACACACTACAGGGCCCTCTGTGGTTTGGAGTACCTATTGTGAGACGCTCTGTATGTATCTAGTGTCCCTCTGACTAGGGTATCTTCAGTGTAGACCTATGTATGCAGGGGTCCTAACTTTTTCCAAGCTCGGGAGTATTCTCCAAAATTATGCTCATACTTCATGTGACCCCCATGCATAGAAAGATGGGAATGCACACCTACAGGAGCATACATATACCTCTTGACACCCCTCTAGATGCGGTGGGACCTGGGAGAATGGAGCCAGTACCTGAGGTGGACCATGTCTCAAGCAACAGCCAACTTAACTCAGTCTCTCAGACAACTCATTCTCTGAGAGTTAAAAACGGTCACGTAAGTAAAGTTCTCATGAGTTCAAGCTGTATACTGTCACAAGGACAAGCCACATGTGGTAGAAACATGTTTTCTGTAGCAGCATATAAAGCATAGTTTAGACATTTTATTGAATAACATCAGCACAACATAAATGAGTAATCTGAAGTAAACTCATGCTCACCCAGTAACTCTGGAATAACCACAAAAACACATTCGGTGAACAATTCCCTGTTTTGAAGAAATTGAGGTCACAAGATTCTTGTCTTCTTCTCTTAGAGTGTTCTCAGAAGCATTCACAATTCTCCTCACACTACTTTTGTTCCTGGACTATGTTCTGACACACTGAAATGTGGGTTGAACAGATAAGCTCTAGGATTCCACACTTACATAGTCATTCTTGGTCCTGACCTAGTGGCTTATGGCTTACTGAGAGTCGCTCCGCTGCCCTCAGTAGGGAGCACCACCACAGCAGCATTCTGTGCTTGCCCTTGCTCACTTCCATCCCACCACGGGGTCCTGGGCACACACCCTGTGGTAGAAGCTCCTGTGTGTGCGCTGATGGCGGTTACTCTCGTTCTGAGTAATCAGGAATTGAGATGTGGGACCTGATAACTAAGAGATGAAGGGAGCCTCTTCTCTGAGCTGTGTTGATAACACATGTGTTATATGTCTTGGGTCCCTGTGACTAATTTATATTAGTCACAATCTGTAGTTATATCCAGCTCTAGTCTAAAAACTCTTCCTTCAGCTGGAATCTAAAACTAATACCTCCTTTCTTAGAAGAAGTTTAGAAGCTGATACAGTAGCAGAGCATTGCCAGTGTCTGCTGCAGGCCAGAGTTAGAAGGCAAGGGAAATGGCTATCAAACTAGGAAGCGAACTCTGACTAAACAAGTTTGATTCATTGCCTACACTTCAGATAAACGTCCAGTCTACTTCACCTATGGAACTTTAAAGAAAATCACATTAAATGTTTTTAAGTTTTAATTAAAATATAATTATATCATTTTCCTTTTTCTTTCTTCCTTTTAACCCTTCCTATATATTACCCCACTCTCTCAAAGTCCTGGCCTCTTTTTCTTTGATATAGTTACTTACTTATTTACTTAGACACACACACACAAATATAACCTTCTGAGTCCATTTAGTGTCACTTGTATATGATTTCAGGGCTGACAAGTTCGTATTGGACAAGCAATTAAAAGGCTCATCACTGGAGAAAGATATTTCTCCTCCTACTCCTTGGGGAAGCCTATTTCTCCTGCTCTCAACATTCCTGCTCTCAACATTCTTTAATTACCTGCAGCTCTCAGTTAGGTGTAGGGCCCCCTGTGAGTCTCCACATTAGCATGTCTATTGGTCCCGTCCTTGTTTGGATCTTGTTTAAGCAGCTGCATTTTTGAGGTGCCTTGGGTATAGTTTTCCTATTATATTCAGAAGCCAACATCTCAAAGCAGGTTTCTCGGTCCTCTGGCTCACAACTCCCTCTTCAGGAATGTTCCCTGAGCTGTGGGTGGAGGAGTGTCTCAGTTAGGGTTTCCATTACCACAGTAAACACCATAAGGAAAAGCAATTTACTCTTTCCTCCCTATTCTTCTTTATTCCTCTCCTCATACAACCTCTCTACACTCCCTTCTACAGTGACAGTTCATCATAGAGGGAAGTCAGGTAAAGAATTCAAGACAGGGAACTGGGAGCAGGAACTGAAGGCTGAGGCCATGGAGGAATGCTGTTTACTGGTTATTTTCCCATGGCTTCCTTATCTTGCTTTTATATGCAAGTCAAGACCATCTGCCTGGGGAGGCTAGTTCCTCTTGCATCAATCATTAAGCAAGAAAATAGCCTACAAATTTGCCTATGGGCAATCTGGATGGAGTCATTTTTCTCAACTGATTTTCCTCTTCCTTGATAACTCTAGGTTGTGTCAAATTAACAAAACAAACACACAAAACTCAACTAAGAGAAGTTGAGAAGTGCCCAGCTGGGAACTGGGCACTTCAGAACCATTTATCCTGTGCATTTTGACCACTACAGTTTTCTATCATGGTCCCCATCTATTGCAAAGAGACGGTCTTTGCTCAGGGGCAAGAGCTACTCTTTCCTGTGGCTGTGAGAATAAACATTTAAAACGCAGTTAGGAATTATCCTGATTTAGTAGAGTGGTGGTTGTAGATTCTTCTCTAGGATCTAGATGGTTCAGTAGGTTTCAAGTACCAGGTCTGATATCCCTCCCACTGAGAAGGGCTTAAATCCAAATAGACAACTGTAAGTTACTGACAAGATATGAGCGCCACTATTGTACTTTAGCACTATCACGCCATGGTGGTCGTTGTTGTCGTTCCCACGAGTCACAGCTGGGTAGAATTATTGCTTGTTTCCCCACTCAGCAGCTTGTGTGGCACTTTTTGGTACTATGGAGGGTAGTCCTCAAAGAAGATGCTTTCAGTCAGGTCCAACTTGGATCCTTTGAGTATTTTGTCCTAAGTGCATGGTATCTTCAGCAACAGGAATCCAGCTTCAGCTTCTGGGAGGCCATCAAAGACAACAGTTTCAGCCTATATTGTTTTGGAGGTCACTAGGACTCCCCGGACCACCAGCTCATAAGGGGGGCTGTTTCATGCCTGATATTGGGGATTTTGTTAGATAGCCTATAGCTCTTGTCAGTTCAGTGGGGTAACCGCTTAAACGCTGTATGTATATGCACACACATGCACACTTACACGTGTTATATGTGAAATTAGGTAGATAAATGTCATTTTCAAACATCCTTGGTGTTATTTGTCTTCCTCTCCTTTCATGTTGACCTCTGCCTTTCCCCTTCACAATAAAATCCCCCCATTTTTCCGTTTCTCCCCTCAGCATTTAAATTTTTCCTTGTGATCTCCTGATTTTAAATGCTTGCACTCTTTCCTCCTATGTAAAGGTTAACAACATGAACACACACACACACACACACACACACACACACGAACACACACAAACCCTAAGTCTATCCCTGGGGCTACCTTTTCTGTATTTTAGAAACTCAAATACTTTAAGAGCTGCTGTAATTCTTCTTGAGGAAATTTTACAGCATACTTTCATGGAGCCCTGGGCACGACCACTCCCCAGATGGGAGAGGTTGGGATGGAAAGAGACATCCTTCCTGACACAGGTTGATTAACATTCTTCTGCGGGTGATCAAGGTAACCATCAAACATATGTCTCCCAGGAGCAGAAAATCACAAGCGAACATAATTTTAGTCTCTAGTGAAGAGGCTTGCAGTATGTTTGTTCATACTCTCCTTAGCTCACAATTGTCTCAAGAGTCTCGGCAAGCTTTTTCTATTGGTTTAAACCTCTTCCAGGCTTTGCTGATCATTGAATTCCACCACACACTCAGTAGTTGCTAATAGGAATTTTTTTAATAGGGAAGGATTATTGAATTTTTTCTCAGTTTACACATATATTTAAGAACACTGTCTACATTGCCTTGTGACAATAATGTTAAAACATCACAAATTAACTATTCTATAGCTTTTTTCCACAAGCATGTTTTTATTGTTCTGATGATTTTGACCCACTTATTTAGTGAAGAAGTCAATTCTTATTACAAAAAAAATAATAATAATAAAATAAAATCTAAGAAGTCTCTTACACTTGATATACAGACAGCACTCTTGTTATCCCTAAGCTTAAGGTTTGTTTTTTTCTTTTTCTTTTTCCTGTGGGAGTGACATATGAGAAAAAACACATTTATTAGAAAGTTGGAAAAGACAAGATTAAGCACCAGCAGTTTGTCCCTCTGATGAGAAACCGCATTCCAGTTCATACAGGGCGAGCCATCATCTCACTATGGTCTCAACACTGTCTACTTGAGGAAATCATAATAGATGGCTACAGGATGACTCAGGTGTCACGAATCTTTGCCAAAAAAAGCACTGATCTCATTTATTAGGACTCTATTCTTGTGACCTCTCCACTTCTCCCACACCATAATTCCACATCCTTACATCTGCCTTTGAAGGGGTCAGAGGTATTCAGGCTATAGCAGTACATGTACCTACATATGTATTACCACCTTGGCTAATTAGGCTTGGGTTTTCAAGTTGAAATGTTCTTGAAGAGGAAAGCATTCTTCTAAGTTCTAAGAGGTCTGAGATTTAAAAACAGCAAGGTCTGCCATGCAGGTGCAAAGGGCCCACCTGCCCTTCCAGTGCATTCATCAAAGAGCAGAGATCAGCTGAAGAAAAGAAACTGTTAGCAGTTTGTTCAAATGAGTGTGTGTGCAGGGGTTCTAGGAGAGAAGAGGACCACTGTGGCTTGGGATAGCATGTAGACCTGATAGGCAGGGACAGAGGGACTCATGGGAGCACAGAATAGTGATCAAGTAAAGCTTCTTTTTGCACCTATGCCCACCACCTCACGAAGCCAGTGGAAACAAAGAGCTCACTCTGGAGAGGGAAATCTGTCTGAGTACATTCTTATGCAACTAAATTTACCTAGAATTGGCAAGATTAGCTTTTCTCTCCTCCTGAGCATAAAAAAAAAAAAAAAAAAAAGACTTAAAGTAGAAATTAAGTTCCATTACAAGAAAATAAGTTTCATTCCTTACCCTTGGATTTGTGGCCTGTGAAAACACATGACCATTACATAAATAGAAAAATTTCCATCTGAGCTGCTACAAAGGCAGTGCGTGATAATTTAGCATGATGGCTAACTAATATTTTTAGTCAACTTGAACATGAGCCTGTTGCCTCAAAGCAATAGAAAGAAAAGACAATTCTAGATCTTCTTGCCAAAGTTCAAAGCCTTCTTCTAGTGAAGATTTCAATTCAATGTTGTGGTGCTCTGCATTTCTATTGAATGGTGAAGTTTGTGTCATTCATTAAGCTCTCATTCATTATGAAAATAGACCAGCAAATTATATTCTTTGTAAGTGAATTCATTATGAAAGTAATTTACAAAATACATTAAGCTCTTTCACAATCTTTCTAAAGGAAAAACCAAATAGTTTTAAACACATTGCAAGGTCGTTATCATTTAAGTCTTAGATTTTACTTTTCATTAGTTATTTTACTTTTCATTATTGAATTATGTGTTGCAGACATATCTAAATTTGCTTATGCTTGGCATGACACAAACTACTTTTTATGTGTGCCTTGGAGAATCATGTTTCAATGATGGTTTCATCAAGTTTAAAATGAAGATGAAATTCTAGTTTTAAAATACTGCACTAAAATGTTCTTTTCTTTTCTTCTCAAATTTGTATAAGCCGGCTTTGCTCCACAGAGACTGCAACACGATCCTTCATCTTTTGAATTTTTGCATTAAATCATCATTTTAAACTCGTGAGAGCAGGGGAAGCCAGACAAGCATGTTACACGTTTCAAATAAGGTTGTTTGACCCTCTTTGGAGTTGGAAATTCAGTTATCAACTTGAGTTAAGGTGGAAGCCAGAGTAGAATTTGCGTCTCCCTGAGCTGTGCACACTTACAATGCTGCTCCTTACCAGGAACATGTTGGTGCATGTTTGTTTCCCAGGAAAAAGAGAGCCCTATTCATTATTCACAGAGGTCCTCCTGTACAGTAGAGACATTCATTCTCCAATGCTTCTATGACTGGGGTGTTGTGAAGCCCAAAGATGTTATTTTTGGAAGATAGTCTGCCAATTAAAAGCAAACAGCACTGGATGGCTTAGTGATGTCTTCAACGTTGATTGCCTGTGACTGGGAACGAACAGGAGGGAAACCAAAGGCACACCACGTCCTCTGCTGTTTGCTTCAGCTGCCCCGGCGAATAGGTCATTAGTATGGAACTTCCAACTTTAAAAGCTTAGACTTTTTTCCCTTAATGTCCCAAGTAACTTGAAAAACACTGGATTCATTTTCTTAACAAACATTTGCTTATTTCTCCCTGAGATGTACTAAAATGTGCAAAACTAATAGAGTAGCAAGTGTTAAGGGTGATCACCTGGAGGTGAGTTCAGGACACAAAGACAAATAGAACCCTATTCTTCAAGTGAAAGGTGATATTTCATATGAAACTAAGTATGTTCTTCAATTTTGTGGCTGATAAAGCATGGAAGAAAGGCTGGGCACCATGGCTGATTCCATAATTCCAGCACTGCAGAGCCTGAGCCGGGGAATGGGGAATTCAAGGTCATCCTGGGCTACATAGAAGGTATGAGGCCCATCTCGGAAAAACGAGAACCTGTTTATAAATAAGTAAATAAGTAAATAAATAAATAAATAAATAAATAAATAAATAAATAAATGATGGTTGAAGATCATGGATGAAAATCCTCAGGGAGGTTGAGGGAGAAGAATCAGTGGTGAGTTTGATACATACTAGATACATAGATACATAGACCCTGTTTCAGAAAAATAATAACAACAACACAGGAAAAAAAAGAAAAGAAGCAAAGGCAGGTGAGAATGATGTCCATAGGTGTTTTACGTAAGGTAAGTGCCATTAAATTTGTCTAGATTTTAGCTTACCACTTAATGGTATGCATCTGGGTCACTGTGATTTTCCTCACCAAGGTGCTGAGCACACTGGTGTTTGGTCCTTGTGGAGTTGGCCACAAGCCTATTATTAGTGTCTTATAGTCTGTCGATTACTGAATAACATGTTTGTAAAGTGGAGGAGAAGTTCTGTTCCATGTGGAAAATAGGAGTGAGTGAATCTGTTAACATTTTAAGGACCCTAAAAAGTAATAATGAACAAATTATTTTTGCATAACTTCGTAGTTTCAATATTTCATTTTGTAACTGTGTGCGTGTGTATGAGTGTATGTATGTATGTGTGTATGTACGTGCCCATGACTGCAGTACCCCCTGAGGCCTGAAGAAGGTATCAGATCTCCTGGGGCTGAAGTTACAAATGGTTGTTGGCTAACCGGTGTGGGTACTGGGAATGAACTTGGGTCTTTTGCAAGAATATACCCACCATTGTACAACGGATGCCCCTGCATTTCTTCTCCAGTCATGAAGGTAAATGTTCAGAATTTGGAACTTCATATGAATAATTACTATTCTGAAAAGTTTTTTCCTCATAACTTCCTTGAGTGGTAACATTCACTATGAAAAGATGAGTTAGGTCTTTAATCAGCCAGATACCTTCAAAAGACATCACTGAATAATGTGATTGCTGTCTTTGTCAAAGAAGGAGGCAACATTTATCAGGGAAGTTGCTGGTTTGTGCCTAAACTGACACGATTGATTTGCTTCCATGAATGCTTTTGGCTCTTTGCAGTGTTGGTACATTAATACAATAGCACCTAATTTTTCCACACCATTTTTCTGTCCTTCTTAGGACCAACAACAGTCATTTGTATGGACTCTTAAGTATGTGACTGTAGCCAACGAAAAGAGAAAAGCTAACTGTCTGTTGGACTCTGGACCATTTCCTCTCATTCTTCCGTTAATGTCCACAGAAAAGTGAACTTTACTTTATAGTACAGTAACGCTAAGTTTTATTGGCTAGTATTTATAAGTACTTGTAGCAAAATCCATTTTAATTTTTCACCTTTTTTTGGTAACTTGCATTAGATTTGATGACACTAATCATTTTACTTTGAGGTTATAAGGCAAATTACAATTAAAAACATTGACTATTTTTGTTATTATAGAATGTTTGGATCACTTCTCATAATTAAACTATTTTGGTATGTTTATTCCTATCAGTATTATACATTTTTTATATTTATTTATTTTTTATATTCCTAAAAAAATTCAAGAGCTTTTATCATTTATTCTTCTAAATAACATTTTGTTTTCATATATGAAGATATTAAGTTGAAAAACAGGCTTGGTCAAAACATGATAAAATGCAACATAGTCTTTTTAGAGTCCCATAGGAAAGTAAATAAAAGATTGTAGGCCTGTGTATAAAAAATAATTAGTAACAGTAATATTTTGTCTGTGTATCATCCTTTGATGTTGTTTTCTCAAAAGCTAAGTCTGTCACCATGCTAATTTAGTGCTGAAGTAATTAATGACAAGTTAGGGCCTTTAATGTCTGATACATGATTTTTATAAGGAGGAAATGTTTTCAACTGATGGAAGTCAGTAACATGTGGAGCGACTGTCTTTGAGGAATGCCATTGTTCCAAGCCAGATGATCTGAGAACTTTGCAAAGCTGCATTTATCGCTCACCAAAGGAGGAGGACTGCCAAGATGCATGGTTCCAATAATCTAGGTATGTCAGGCTGATGCTCAGCCACAGAACTGTCTGTCAGAGCACTCAGCGGAATATACAATGGGCTATAGAGAAGGAAGTTGATACATCTGCAATGAGATTTTCTTTTGTGTCAGTCTTACATTTATATAGCTAATTTGGAAACACTTCTAAAACACATGATCATCTTTAAGAAATACTAGAGTAAAAGGAGTCTACTAATATTGTGAGGCATCAAATACAAATGAAACCTTTCTTGATACTCATTGATGATGCAAAAGAACACTCAAGAAAGTATCACCTTGGCCAAGACTGTTCCAAGGCATACAGTGTCGTTAACAGCATTTTTTGAGAGTAAATATTTTGTTATTTATAAATGTACATAATAGCCAAAGACACATTTCTAAGCATGAAGAAAAAGTGGGGAAGAGCCTTGAACTCATTAGTACAGGAGACAACTTCCTGAACAGAACACCAATAGCTCAGGCTCTAAGATCAACAATTAAAAAAAAATGGGACCTCATGAAAAGCTTCTGTAAAGCAAAGGACACTGTCAACAGAACAAAATGACAGCCGACATACAGACTGGGAAAAGATCTTCCCCAACTCTGCATGAGACAGAGGGATAATATACAAAAAACATAAAGAACTCAAGAAATCAGACACCAAAAAACCAAACAATCCAATTAAAAATGGGGTGCAGAGCTAAACAGAGGAATATTGAATGGCAGAGAAACACTTAAAGAAATGTTCAACATCCTTAGTCATCAGCAAACTGACTCTGAGATTCCATCTTACACCCATCAGAATGGCTAAGATCAAGCGCTCAAGGGACAGTATATGCTGGCGAGGATGTGGAGAAAGGGGAAACCCTCCTCCATTGCTGGTGGGAACATAAACTTGTCTAACCACTTTGGAAATCAATCTGGCTCTCTCTCAGAAACTTGAGATAGCACTACCTCAGGACCCTGCTATACCACTCTTGGACATATACCCGAAAGATGCTCTACCATGCAACAAGAGCATTTGCTCAATTATGTTCATAGCAGCTTTATTAGTAATAGCCAGAATTTGTAAACAACCTAGATGTCCCTCAACTGAGGAATGGATAAAGAGATTGTGGTACATTTATTTACACAATGGAATACTACTCAGTTATTAAAAACAAGGAAATTGTGAAATTTGCAGTCAAATAGATGGAACTAGAAAAGATCATTCTGAGTGAGGTAAGCCAGAACCAGAAAGACACACATGGTATATACTCACTTTTAAGACAATATTAGCTATATAATACAGGATAACCATACTAAAGTCCACAGACCGAAAGAAGCTAGATAACAAGGAGGACCTTAGAGAGAATGCTTAAATCTCACTCAGGAGGACAAATAGAAATGACACCAGAAGTGGTTGAAGAGACGGAACAAAACAGGAGCCCACCATAAATGTCCTCATGAAAGATTCCACCCAGCAGGGGATCAAAGCAGATGCTGAGACTCAGAGTCAAACTTTGGGCAGAGCATATGGAGTCTTAAGGAAGAGTGGGGAAAAAAAGAACCTGGAGGGGACAGTAACTCCACAAGAAGGACAACAAAGTCAACAAATCTGCACCTAGGGGGCCTTGCAGAGACTGATGAATCATCCAAGTACCATGCATGAAGAGGACGTTGACGCCTGCTCAGATGTAGCCCATAGGCAGATCAATCTCCTTGTGGGTGCCCTACTAAGGGGAGCAGGGGCTGTCTCTGACATGGACTCTTGTTGCCTGCTCTTTGATCACTTTTTCCAGGTAGGGGAGTCGTGCCAGGCCACAGAGGAAGAAGATGCAGACAGTCCTGATGAGACCTGATAGGCTAGGGTCAGATGGTAGTGGAGAAGGGCTCCTTTCTGTGGACTATGAAAGGAGGATAGGGGGAAAGAGGGAGGGTGTGTGGGAATGAGAGGAGACAATTGGGACATAAAGTGAATAAATTATAAAAAAAAATTTCTAGAAAAAGAATCAATGGAGATGATTAATAAATATGAAAAACTGGAACTAGCATTTAAAATCATTGTAATGCTGAATGTATTTTATGTTTAAGCCTTCTAGATGATTTATAGTAGTATTTTAAGTAAATATGAGCAGTGCTTATGAATATATAAAATACTCTCATTGCCTATTAAATAATTGCAGCTCTCTCAGTTCTCCTGGCTAAACCGTGTCATAACTCTCATGCAAAATTGGGTTAAGAAAATCCCATGATGCCCTTCTCTGAAGCTATATAGCTGTGGCTTCAGAGCCTTAGAAGAAAACTGCTGGACAAGAAGACTCTGTTGCCCTTGGTGCCTAGCTCCTCCACTGGATGCAGAAAACCCACGGGTTCTAGACTACACTAACGATGCAGTTTTAACTGGTGTCCATCAGCATTAGCTACACATTTAACATTTCAGAACTGTTCATTGAACTGTTAGCGTTTGGTAGATCATAATTTACAAAAGAGAATGAAGTATAATTTTTACTCGTTCTGTTTATTATTCACCCCCATTTACCTTTTCTTTCTTGGCAACTCAGACCTTCCATTATCCTTGTATCTGGCAGAGTTACTCTTAAGTTGCTGATACTATGTTCATTACAAAACCTGCTTTTCACAAGGCAGGTTAACTAAGCAATTTCGATTTCTGTAAGCCGCAATGTGGAATAGACACTCAAAATTTTTTCTTTTATGAGATTTTATTTGAACTTAATTGTCCACTTTGATCTAAAACACACACAAAAGGAAGCTAAAATTCAAACAGTTTCTCTTTCATGAGATAATAAAATGAAGCAAAACAATTGTAAAGTTTTTAATTGTGTCTTTTTTTTTCTTTTGACCCAAATCATTTTTTAAATATATATTTTTTAATTTTTTGAGATTGTAATACAGTTTCATCAAGTCTTCGAAATTACAAGAACAATGTCATAGGCCAAAGTTGTTATTTCATACAGAAAAATGTTAACAGCTGTTTGTTTATATGTGTTTATATAATGGTAAGAATATTTTGCTCTGGAAAATAAATCAAGTATACTCAAAATGTGATATTCACTTCAAAACAATATATTTTCCTATTAAAAATTGAATTTCTTGTAGAAAAGATTAATAGTGAAGAAAAGAGAAGATAGAATTTAGACTAATGTACTACAGCAGATGAGCCTGCCTTTCAGTGCGTTGGGTGCCTGGTGTCAGTCTCCTCTATCGTCTAGAAAAGCACGGCTGAGCACTGATGGAAACCCTGTCTGCACAGGCAAAGCTCTTCTTCTTCTTCGGACCTGGTTTCTCCATCTTTCTGCCCATTTCACGGAATTCCATGTGGCCTGGCACACGGCTACCTAATGATGCTGCTTACTGCTTCTCTCCGGTCCCAGCAGGCCCCTTCACCATCCACACAGGACCACTGTCTTTGATGCACACCGCACTTTGCGCCATGCTGGAAAATCGCCTGACTTGGACCCCACAGTGCTACCTCCAATTTGTTTTCTTTTATTTGTCTCTAGCCTTCAATTTCTCCTGTTCAGACTTTAGACTGGGGGCTGTGCTGATATTGTTTTCATTTGAGAAAGCAGGAAACCAAACGGTAGCACACATAGACTGCAGGGTCCTTCTTGATTGTGCACTAATATGTCCAGAGCTGGATTGGTGACTCAAACAGGAGACCAGGAACCTTGACTATTTTCACCTGTCTTCTCTGTCATCTCTGTTAGCAATGGTTTGTTTTCTATTCACAATACAACCATCTGGCTCTGAGGAGGCGAGAGGCTGAGGTGAAAAGACTCCTCTGCTTTAAAAAAAAAGAAAAAAGATTTTTCTTTGTTTTAATATGTGTCTTAGGGTGACCACTGCTGTGATGAAACACTGTGACCAAAAGCAACTGGGGGATGAAAGGGTTTATTTCACTCACACTTTCGTGTAACACTTCATCATTGAAAGCATTTGGAGAGTAACCTGGAGAGAAGAGCTGATACAAAGGCCAGGGAGGGGTACTGCTCACTGGCTTGCTTCTCAGGATTGCTCAGCTTGCTTTCTTTTATAATATCCAGGACTGTCAGTTCAGGCGTGGCACCACTCCAATGGGCTGGGCCCTCCCTGATCAACAACTAGTTAAGAAATTGCCATGTCTCCAGGTTATGGAGGCATTTTCTCAATTGGAGTTTCCTCCGCTCAGGTGACTGTAGCCTGTGTCAAGTTGACATAAAATTATCCAGCCCATTTAATTCATTTTTTAAATGTGTGTGCATGCACATGAGACTGACTGTGCGTGTGCGCGTGCGCACATGTGCAAGCACCCTCATGCTCAGGAGGCATTAGATTCCATGAAGCTGGAGTGACAGGTAGCTGTGAGCCAGTGGTCCAGCTAATATGCGTGCTGGGAACTAAACGTGGGTTTCCTGGAAGATCAGGAAGCTCTCTCAACTTATGAGCCATCTCTCATATACTTACTTTGCTTTTTAATCAGGAAAATATTCCTCAGAAATCTCATCTTAAATGCTTTTGGTCAGAAATGGCTCCTCCACCTCAACTCCACAATATTTACTTGAACAGGAAAAGGGTGGCCAACGGTTTCTTAGGACAAATGAGATTCCTTCCTTGGTGTGTACACATTCCACAAACACATTTCTCAGGCTGATTGACAGAGGCCACCTGATTTGCCTGCCACTTCTGGTTGTTGAGGACCAAATTGTTTTCAGTAAAACTGGCAGTCTCTAAAGTTCCATTTTATATTACGGTCCCCTAGGTCCTGAAAACCAGCTGGGATGGGCAAGTGGGTTGGAAACAGGAATCTCAGTGTTCATAACATGTTTCCGACAAGACTGACCTCAGCATTCCAATGACTGTTTTTGTCTACGGAACCAAGTGCCATAATCATACAAATACACTGATCCTCCTATTCTTCCTCTTTCCCATCCTCCTAGTTTAAGTCTCAGATACTTAAAACCTTCACCATGCTGTCACAGTACGATAGGAGTGGTGATCCTATTGATGTTCTTTTGTTTTTCTGTTTGCTTCTCTGTCAAGTAGTCTTCAGTCTTCTTTTTCCTTACTGTGTTCAATATAAACATGGCAGCTGGGGCTCAAAGCTCTCAGCCAACATTTTCATCTAAGTCTTAGTTGCTGTCTTATTTCTAGTCAGACATTTTCTATGAATTTCTAACATATCCTATGTCTATTGCAATGACTCAGTCGAGGTATTGCCCCCAGACAGAATTTCTGGCTTTGTTTAAAACAAACAAACAAACAAACAGACAAACAAACAAACAAACAAATAAAAAAACTACTTCAAACAATGCAATATTACAGCATAAATGGACAAGGCAATTACTTGGTCTGGCTAAAGTTCACAAAGCAGCTCCAAACCGTTTGACCCTTCCAGTAGAATTGAGCTCATCTATGCATGCTTCCTGAGCTTAGCAACTTCCCATGCATTGGCCTCCCTACAAGTCTATAAGGGCTGCAGTGGCCTACTGCTATACGGATCTATTGATTGTTCATTAGATACAAAAGCATCAGCCAGTCTTCATCATAAACCACATCAGTTGTCTTTTTTTGTATATGTGTCTGCCGTTGCATACATGTGGATGGAATCCTGAAGACAACCTTTGGTGGTCTCGTCAGGATTGCTGTTTAGCTACTTGAAAGAACTGATGATTTATTTATATCATTTTAAATGTGTGTTTGTGCCCTCACATACATGTGAGTGAAGGTGTCCCCAGAAGCCAGATGGGTTAGATATCTCTGGAATTGAAATTACAGAAGTTCGTGAGCCGCATGATTTGGGAGCTGAGAATCAAAATCTTGTTCTGTGCAAGAATAGTATGTGATCTTAACTTGAGGTTCCCGACTTCCTCCTTTGAGACAGGGACTACAAAAGGCTTAAAGCTCCTCAGTTGTCCTAGACTCCTCCTGTCTTGTCTCTTTGGTGGTGAGATTTTCAGTCTACCAATACAGCCTCATTTTAAAAGTGAGCCTAGATGCTCCTCTTGACTCTTACTGATGATGAGTTACCAGAGAGGAACATGTGCTGAGCAAGGCTGAGGATGGTGAGGGTGCCATGAGAGAGACAAATAGACGGATGTAGACTTCAGGAGGTTTCCTGGTCACTAAGCATCAAGAAGGCATCCTCATGCAGCTTCTGGAGTACCACAGAAGTCGGCCTGACCCTGCAGTGATTTCTCATGGTTTGTGAAGCCAGTGTCCACATGGCCATACCATTGAACAGCACTGTTTTTCTTCCTAACTGGTTAGCTTCAGGAGCTTGTGAGCGCGCATGCGCGCGCACACACACACACACACACACACACACACACACACACACACACACCCCAAAAAACTGGTCAAACCTGAATCCTCACTTCCATCCCATTTCACAGAATGGGAAGGAGAAAGTGACGAGGCTTTCCACTTGAGAATTCTAAGAACTTGGAAGAACATGTTAAGGTTGGTGTGCAGAGGGAATGTGAGGAGAGAAAAGGAGGACACCATGCCCTTCCCAGGGTCTTGCACTTCCTGCTGCCGCTGTTACACCTCCACACACTCAGAGCCTGAGCTAGTGAGTCAAGAGTCCACAGTCTTTTGTATTTGGAATGTAAGTCACTCTCGCGGTGTCTCTCTCTGTCTCCTCTCGCTCATGTTTGCTCTCTCCCTCTTTGTGTGTGTGAGGACAGAGACAGAGAGACAGACAGACAGATAGACAGAGAGGAGAGAGATCCATGCCTCTCTAATATTGTCCACTCATTACTCGTTCTTAGAAAATAAAAACATCCAGAAATCAGTTGGCCACCCAGAGAGGTAGCTCTGTTCTGCTTCCAGTCCCAGGTTTCTTTTCTTTTCTTTTTCTTTCTTTTCTCTTTCTTTCTTTTTTTAACTTTCTGTGTTTCTGTCTTCCCCCGGTGGCTTTGTGTTAGTTGCACTGGGGCAAGAGCAACAATTGGAAATGCGATGTTCTTTATCTCCAGCAAAATATAGCGTAATCACAATAACGCCTCAATCACCTTGCCTGATTTTATTTATTCCTGGCTTATTTATGCCGGGAAAGGTAGCATTTCGGACCTTATGTATGGAGACCATGAAGTGATTGAGAAAATAGGGACCATTCTTTTCCAGTCTTTCCCCTTCTACCTAGTGGCTCGCGATCCATTCCAGGTTTTGCGGCCGACTCTGCCTCTGAATTTCGGCAGTGCACTGGGTAGCACGTTTCTCTCCTTCTCTCCCTCCCCTCCTTTCTCCTTCCCCTTCGCCTCCAGTGTCAGTCTCCAGGATTTTCTCTCTTCCTATTTCAAGAAGACTCTCACAGGCTCCCTCAGCCTATGTGAAGCTGAGGTTCCCCAGGATCCCGCACATCTCCATCACATACCTCCACGCACACACCTCCCGAGAGCTCCGCGCTCACACCCACAAACACGCGCGCAGACTCTCGCGCCGGCCTGTCCATCTCCCTCCGGGGGGAGCCCGCGCGCGGTCCCACCTTCGCCTCACACACTGACTAGGCGAGCTCGCAGCGCTCCACGACTCTGCGGCTCGGGACTCGGACGCGGCGTGAACACCCCCACTGTGGTATTTAAAAAAAGAGAGAGAGAGAGAGAGAGACGTTTCTTTGCCTTTTCCTCTTCTCTCGTCTTTCTCGCACGGTTTTCCACCCGAGCGGCTAGCGGAGCCGGCTGCATTCCCGAGGCAGCCCTGCTTGGCTTGCCTTCCTCCATCTGGCTTATAAAAGTTTGCTGAGCGCAGTCCAGAGGGCTGCGCGGCTCGTCCCCTCGGCTGGCGGAAGGGGGTGACGCTGGGCAGCGGCTAAGAAGCGCGCCGCAGGCTCTGGCGGGCTTTCGGCTCGAGGGGCAAGGTGAAGAGCGCACAGGGAGCTGGGGGCTGCCGAGGTGGACTTGCGTGTTGCACCATGCCTTCTTGGATCCGGGCTGTGATTCTTCCTCTCTCCGGGCTGCTGCTGTCCCTGCCGGCCGCGGCGGACGTGAAGGCTCGGAGCTGCAGCGAGGTCCGCCAGGCTTACGGTGCCAAGGGATTCAGCCTAGCGGACATCCCCTACCAGGAGATCGCAGGTAAGCGCGGGCGCCGGCCCGGGGCCCGCTGCAGCCCCGGGAGGCAGCGGGGCTCCCTCCCCGTCCCCCCTGTTGCTCAGTTGGTGCTCACTTTCCGCGGGTGGCTCCCGGGAAGCCCGCGTCCGCGCCTCGAGGCGGCGGAGGCTGGTCCCGTCCCTCCGGCGGGAGGGAGGTGTGCGTGCCCGCCGCCTCATTGTGTGCACACGCGGGAGCACCCTCGCCCCTCGCGTCTGCTCCCGCGCCCTGCCTCCTCGCTGGCTGGCCTAGAGCCTAGCGGGACCGAGGGAACGGGGGACGGTGGAGGGGCGACGGCTAGCGAGGGCGGAGACCGGAGCGGGGCGCCCATCGCATCCCCCTCGCCCGGGCAAACTTAGGAGAACTGCGGCCGCAGTTCGCTCAGCGCCACCGTCTGAGTGGCGCCTTCTCCGCTCCCGCCTTCGCGCCGGCGGGGGCGGTGGAGAGACGCGGAGGTTCCCCGACTCCGGCTCTCCGCGCTCCAGATCCATTCCAGGGACCCGGCGCCTGGCTCCGGGGCTGGGGACCGGCCACTAAGGGAAAGGAGGCTCGTCGCCCGGGTCTCCAGGATCCGGACATCGGAGTCCCGGGGCCGTTGGCTTGGGGGTTGGGGGGTGTTCGTAGTCCATCTGCTTTAGGTTTGGGGCGGGATTTCCCGTTAGGGTACCCCGATGCTTCCCGGGCTGCGGTTGGCTACTCGGGCTGAGCAGACAACCCGGCCGCCCGGCTTAGCGCTCCGGCCGGCTGGCGCACGCGGAGCCAACTTAAGCTAGTGACCCGATGGGGGCGTTCGTCTCCGGGGTCTGCACGTAGCGCTCGGTGGCTTGCCGGGTCACGAGCATTCTTTCCTCCCGGGCTCTCGAGCCTCCACCCTCCTCCCCGGAGCCAGTGTATGCAGCCCTTTGGGCTCCACCAACTTGCGCCGCAGCCTGGGTGTGTGTGTTCCGGCTCTTAGCTCCAACCGAACCCGAACTTCATTGGGGCTCTGTGAATGAAAGGTGTCGGGGACAGATAATCCTTTGGCTGCGAGGGAGCCGGGCTGAAAGGGGCCAAGGGGAGACTGGAGGTGCGGGGAGGGCGCGGGCTGCTCACACCGGGTAGCTGAAGTCCTAAGTGACCTCAGATCGCTGGATCGCCACCAGACTCTGGGTTTTGCCAAAGAACTGGTGGACTGATGGAAAACGCTTGCAAATATCTTAAAACATCTCCGTTGTAGTGCCTTGTGGAATTACTGCTTTATTGTGGTCGATCTCTAAATTTAAGGAGTGAGGGTCTTAACTTACACAGCAATTAACACATTTCTATCAATTTGGACATTGCCAAAAGGAAAAGGAAAATAAACGACGTTCACAAATCACATACAGCGCGGCGCTTTATGTAGAGGGAGTGTTTTTTGTTTGTTTGTTTGTTTGTTTTTTTGTTTTTTTTCCCCAATTCTTAGCCAGGCGTTCCATTCCCGGGCTCAGGAAGGCTGGGGAAGCTGTAGTGAATTAAGAGACTCTCTTCAATCTGGGATTTCGCCCACTGGGTTCCCGCACTCCTAATTTGTTAATCAATGACTAGAAAGGGACTACCCCTGCAGCTCCTTAAGTTTCTTAACCTCCTTTCCCTTTGTCTACTGTTGTTTCATTCTTTTTAATTAATTGATAAGGATCAGCTTCACCTTTTTAACTCCCCAAATCTCAGGAAATTCAACTTTTAAAAGGCATAGTTTAGGGATCTCTTCTAGGAACTCCTTTTCTTTTTTAATCTGGCCATTTCAAAACTGTATCTTTTAAACACACATGTTTCCCAACATGATTTCAGATAAGATATCTCCAAGAAGAGAACAGCTAAGTATTTTTAAATTGCATCGGTATTGTTTAGCAGATAATGAGGCTCTCAGGAGACCCTCAGCACCATCCTGCTCCTGGCTATCACAGGCTGATGCCCATTGTAAGTCATTTCTGTAGTCACCAATTACTTTGCTGGAGAGCATTTCCAGGGGCTGGACACACTCTTCAGTAGTAGTTTAACTGCAGAGGGTTGGGTTGTATATTTTTGTTTTCCCTTAAAGATCACAGACTGTTAATGGCTTTGAATCCCTAAAATCCCTCCACTCCACTGAACTTACCTTGGCCAGGAATGGGTGAGGCTGAGGACTTTACCATAAGCCTACAACGCTGGTGGACAGGATCAAGGTCCATGTCCCGTGGGGTCAAAGGCACATTTGTTAGGAAAACAATGAGTTGTAGGATAACTGAAGGGTTTTTAGTTTGGGGGGGGGTGGTTCAAAATAAACTTCACTCAGTGCTACGGTAAATTGCATTTACTGTTGCTGTTGGAATAACCACTTAAGAAAAAGGTAACTACTAAATAAGCATTCCCCCGCTGCCCGCCCTAGCGCTTGATAATATTTACATATAATTATGTACTGTAGGTAAGAGTGTGTGGTGGCTGTCCCTTCTCTAAAGTTGTTGTCTTGTCGTCCATTGCCTTGCTTAGAAATCCAGTGGTTTGCTTGAGAAATGGCAGGAATTTAAAAGAACTGCTGTTCAGGCTCCAGATTCCAATTGAGCCATATTCACAAGTAGCTTGCATAGTGAAATAACTAGGAAGTAATAAGGATATTATATTTCATCTCAAGATTATTAAAGTTTTACTCCAAGCGCAGAATTATAAAACAGTGTTGCCCTTTTCTCTTCCTGGGTAGAGGGAAGCTCTTCAAACCGCCAGAGGGTGACTGCGGGTAATATATAAACCTAGAAAGTGCCTTCAGAAGGGGAGTTTGGACCATCAATCTTCACTCAGCCTTGATTTTAAACCCATGCCGGCAGATTAGATAGACTCTCCTCCCTGGAAGATTTCCAAGGGAGCCAACCCTTGCGCCCCTCTCAGCAATCCATTCTAATGCTTCAGAATTCCTGTGGTACAAGCAGTGTTTCCAGACATCTAGCCAAACGCCTTCACAATGGCCTTGTTTGTTTTCCCTTCTGTGTCCTGGGAAGAGCCTAAGCTCAGACCATCAAGGCTTGGTTAGAAACCTGATCAAAGCTTCCTTCTTCCTTCAGGCTCAGCTACTCTCATTTCTTGCTTGTGCTAAACTTCTCAGAGTCGCATAGATGGTGGTAGCACCTGCGTGGGCTATGTGCAGATTGTCTGTAGAGCGCTTGTGTGGTATGCACAGGACATTATGTCTCTCGCAACACACACACACTCACATGCACTCTTACTCACACATTCCCTCACTCATGCACTCAGACCCACACTCTCACCCTGCCCGCCTCCCCCCCCCCACATCACTCTTATAAATGTAGAAATGTGGGGATTCAGAGAATGCTGTTTCAGGCTTTCTTATATGTAGCTTTGATGAGATCTTTATTCATAATATTCCATAGTTCAGAGTATGAAACATGATTAGCTGGCCATGATTCCGATTTTCTCGTTCATCTAACATAACTTTTCTAACACGCCATGTAACACTTCAGCAGATCAGATGGCTCAGCTGGTTAATGAAATTGCTTTAGCTCCAGCCTGAGTCTGATTGGTGGGACCCACCTATTTGAAGAAGAAAATCAGCTCTCACAGGTTGTCCTCTTTGTCCAGATGTGTGTTCTGGCACCTGCATACACACATAAACACAGGTTCAAAAAAAAAAAAAACATTACTGAAGTTTCCCAATGTTAGAATATAGTGGATCTAACCATATTTGATAGATAAAAACACAACAACAAAAACTTAAGTGACATGCCCAAGGTGACTCAGCTAACAATTGGTGAGACAGAAGCTCAAACCCAGGAGTGCTGGTTTGGCAGTGCACAAACCTCCAGTTTGGCCCATTGTCCTGCAGAGTTACGCCTCCAGCATTTGTTGGATGCACACATACGAGACCTATTCTCTGCCCCTCTCGTGTGTACGTATGTGGTGTTGGCCGACCCCCCGTGTATCCCACAAAGTTACGTGTGCTGAAGTTATACTGGCTGCAGCGTCATTTCTTAAATATTTGTGTAGACTGGGACTTGATCACCTTGCACCCCTGCCTCCTCACTGTGCAACTATGTATTGTCCAATTCATTTGGTTGTGTCTGTCTGGCTATGTACATGCTTTTGTTTCTTTCCATGTACTGGGCTTCCTAGGGTAGCATCTTAGTCCAAAACCTGGATATTGGGTTAGTCCAACAAAGCTTATGATACTCGTGACCCAGAGGGTACAAGGTGGGACAAAGTCCTATTTCCACAGAATAGAACAAAATCTAAAGCCATAAGTTTTTAGTATGTGCTTTTCTCTACTTTCCCTTAGGTATGTTGAGAGTTGGTACAATTGGACACTAAGAAAGCATTAACCTGTTTTCATCTCTTTGATGCCAATTTTCATCAAATATAGCAAGATCTACTGTGAAAATAGGACTTTTTTTCATATATTACTGGTGTTCCTGTGTCTTCACTTTTTATTCTGGCTTCAAATATATATAAATGCACATTATATATATATATGACGTGCATTCTTTATATGTATATATACACACAACATTCTATCTATCTAGCTAGCTACACACACACATACATAGGATAGGCTTGGCTTTGTTTATTGATCTTTAACACATGTTCTTTTCAGTTCACATTAACATAAGTAGAAAAGCAGTGTTAAGTCCTTTTTACCTTTTTTATCTTAGCTTTGGATAAACTATGTAAGTTCCATCTATTTGCCTTATTCCATAATTTCTGATTTTTGCCCTCTACTTTGTTAATGGATGAACTCTAAATCCTTTTGGATGAACAAAGTGAGTCATAAATTAATTAGTTGAATTTCAATTTTTTATTTCTATGGTTTGGCAATTCACTGGATTTCTAAAATAATTACTCTCTTTCCAAATATCAAAGCCATCCGAAATGCAAGTTACTAGGAGTTCCTTTGTAATGTTTTTGATTTGGGAATCAATTGAGAGTGCTCCTTGCAAACAAAGTCTGCTCAGCTGATTTACTAAGAGAATAATCTCTTATCATTTAGGGACTGACACACTTTTTTTTTTTTAAACATAAGACTCACTTATTTTAATTGCATTGTGTCTTAATAGTTTGTGACTGGAAATGTAGGCCATTATCAGGATAGGTTCAAAGTACAGAGCATTCTGTTTTAAAATATTGTGGTGAAAAGATTTATTTTTTTATATAAGGAAATAAGAAGTACTTAAACTTGTGGACACTTATAAAATTGTTTTCTGTTAGGTGAACTGTTCTGTAAAACTTGCAGCAAAATAATTGTTGATAGATGATTTAATCCTAATTTCTGTCTTACTTAGGCTTAAAAAAAAACCTAACATTATGCAAATCTTCCATAATTTATATATCCCTGAAGAGCTCTGACAAGGCCAGAGATGATGTAGAGCTGTCTAGCCAGCTTAAACAGCTGCTTTAATATTTTCAGAATCTGGATGGTCGGCATCTTACTCTGCCTGATGAAATATTCCTTGTCATATTTTTTTCACTTAAGTTTAACATATAACTTAACTTTAAGTAATATAGCAATTGCCCAAAGTTATCCAGTTGGCAGTGTTTCACACAGTATTGTCAAGCCAGGAGTGGTGGGCCTGTATTGGCAGCATTCAGGGGGTTAAAGCAGCGGGTCTGGTGTTCTAGGCCAGCGTGGGTCATGTGGCTATAGCCTTGTCTCAAAAACCCAAGGAGGAGCGACAAGGACAAAAGAAAACAACCAAGCAAACAAACGAATGCAAAATGTTTAGATCTCTGGTTTGGCAAATATGTAAATCAAAGAATTCATCGTGGTAAATCTTGGGTAAAATGCTCTAACTTTTAATAAAACTGGATGAAAATAGGTTTCTAAAAACATTTAGTTATCGTTATTATTGGAACAGCAACAGAGAAAAATAGAAATGATTCCACATTTAAACAGCACCCAGTTTACTGATTATTTCAGGCATTTTGCTCACTCATGCAGTGAGTATTTATTGTGTATGTGCTATGCATAAGCCCCTGTGCTTTGTACTCTGTAGTTGCAGGGAACTTTCATCCCAGCAAAAAAGTTACAACGGGGTGGGGGCACTGTTGTAAATTTAGTAAATCCAGCTGAGATAAGCCTGTAGCACTCAAGGCAAACAGACTCCTGGGATCCTTGTATCTATACCCCTGGCCTCGGATGTTCCTCATTAAGGAAATGCAGTGTGACCTGAAACGGAGAAGCTATCGGTGAGGTTGGGGACAGTGGAAGGTGCACAAGTGATGAGTCAGTGGGAGCTCGGAGAAACATGAGATGAACGATGGAACCCCTGGTAATGGGCTGTGGTGGGGAAAGAAGTTAGAGAAAGAAATACCAGGGATTTAGAGCCTAAGGGCCAGGTTAGCAACCAAAGGGGCCCAAAGATAGAGCCTTGCATATCAGCTTTATGTTTATCAGCTTGGCCCTTTAACCGAAATGTTTCCAGATACTGACCTGGAGGTCTACATACTCAGTTGCTTTAAGTGTAAATCAGTGAAGCAGTGTTTTACCTCCTTAGAGCCTGCCTGCCAAGGGTCCCATGTGAATTACTGTCCTGTTTGCAATGACTACAACAAATTCTGCCACCAGAACCCTAATATGCTGAGCCCTTTGCAGCTCTCTGCCCTAGACACTGCTGCCATGTGTGTCATTCCATCACACACACACACACACACACACACACACACACAAGACTATCTGTGTTTACTAACTCTCCCTCAACCCCAGAAGTTTCAGTGACCTCCTGCCCTTCTGAATGGTGATTGTTCAATCGGGAAGAACTCATACCACCTAGTAGGGCTGATTTTTTTTCCCCCTGTAGAACCCAAAGTGACCATCTAATAGAGTTAGCCATGGCTACTGCCCCCTGAAGGATATGTGTTTTCCTTTGCTCGGTCCTAAAATGCCTCGAACTCCATGTTAAGGCTTTCACCTTTAATCTGAGAGCTGTGAGGGGCCCTTACAGGAGTATTTCAATCAGGATTGGTCGTGATTTTGAAATATTGCTATGACTTCTCTTAGAAGAATTATTAGACAGGCAGAACACAAACACAGGAAGAGAGGGGCCATCATCCTGAATCACAGTGGAGGCCACTGAAGTAAAAAAAAAAGGAATCCTGAAGTATTTAGGTTCTGTGGGTACTGCCTAAGATTATTAGTCAATCAAATACTAGTTACATAATTTTCACTGTGTGATTGCCCATGGACAGTGTGGGCGAATGGGTAGGAGAGAGAGGGCCAGCAAGAGAGAGAGATTAAAAGAGAAATGAATATCCACAAAACATTCACTGACTTAGGAAGGTAATGCCATTTGGCATAATTTATCTGTGTTTTTTGTTGGAAACAAACCTCACTATCATCATTAAGCCAGCTGAAGATTGTCAAGTACATCACTGTGGCTGACAGAGATTTCTCAAACAGTGTTGAATGAATTATTAATACTAAGAAAGCATGAGGGCATCAGGTACCAAAAGCCAGGTAATCAAATATGCATATCATGAAATTTCATTCATAGGTTTCTGTTTTTGCACTTGCAGCGGTATAAAAACAATTTAAAAATTTTCAACAAAATGCAGAACTAGTTAAAACTTATCATTATTTCTTTAGGATTTAAATATGTTTTGAGGATCATCTAAATTGCAAAGGTCAATACTGATTATCAGGATGGGAATCAAAGGATGAAGTGGCTAACTATAAGCAGAAGCCTTGAAGGACAATGTTTTGCAAGGGAGTGGCAATGGAAGGTGGAATTCAGGGTGGAGTGGGCAGTGGGTGTGGAAAGGATAACACAGACAGGAATCTACTTGGAAGTGATGAAAAATTATATTGAGTATCATGGGGTGGGGTTGGGTCTTTGGAGATCTTTGGATGTCCTCAGCTGAATGTGGTGGGAATTAGGTCATCATCCTGGGTTGTTGGCACTGAAGTGACATGATGGGAGTATTGTTTCGGGGTGGTTGAGCACTGTAAAAAGCTGCATAAGAGAGGAGATTCTTAGAGGCCCAGGGGAGAGGTGCAGCTGAGATGCTGCCTCAGATCCTTAGGCAGGGAAAGGATAGTCCCTGAGGAGGGTAATGGAAGAGAAGAAGGGACAAAATTGGTTATCAGAGAAGACAAAAAAACAAAACAAAACAAAACAAAACAAAAAAACCAACTTTAATTAACTAAAAAGGACTTAAAATCTAGACTCAGTTACACAGAGGTTCCAATACAAGCATTTAAAGAAGATGTTGAAATCCTTTGCCAGACATAACGCTCAGTTAAGATTCTTTTGGCTGCAGGTCACAGAAGTTGGCTTACACAACCATTTTTCACACAGCAAGAGTCTCAACATAGGTCAGGGAGAAAGAAGTGAGAAAACAGTATGTTTATAGTATCTGCAGGGTGCCATGCTTGTTCCTCTTTCTACTCCTGGATCCTGTTCTAACACATCTCCATATGGGCACAAGACAGCTGCTGGAGCACCAGGACTCACTGCCAAAGGCACCAAAAGGATTGCTTTTCCCCACGTGTATGTCCCCTGGTGAGAAGTAGCTGGACATGTGCTTCTGATTCCAAAACTGCTTTGTATGGTCATGCTAGGAAGAAGAGGAAAGGGAAGGGGAGAAGAGGGGAAGGGAGAGAAAGAAAGGAAAGGGAGGGGAGGGGAGGGGAAGGAAAAGGGAAGAGGGGAGAGAAGGTCATTCCATGGGGAGAGTAGTCATAGTTACAACCCAACTTGGTAGCTGATCGCCAATTAATTGCTTGGCTAATGTTCATCACCTTAAGGAGACCCCCAGAACTGAACGGTGGCACACAAAGTGAAGAGAAACTGCCTGGGCTCTGTGAATTAAGTAGGTGTCTGCCACGCTATTTCTCAATCCTGGACAGTGGTGAGCTGATAAGTATTCAGTTGTTCCGAGAGATGAGAAGCAGTGCCCCAGTTTTGCAGCAGTTGCCAATTTCTGTGTAAGCGCTCTCCTCAGCACCTATTCCAAGTTGCCAGCAGTATCTACAAATTTAACAGTTGGCTCTTTTGAGTTATAGAGAGCCTGGGTCACCTCAGGGGGTCCATGTTATCATTAGGGACACCAAACTTAACAAACAAAAACAAAACTAAAACCAAAAACCTATCTTTGTGCTCTCCAGTATTCTGATTCCTTACCCTCCTCCCTTTCCTCCACCCCCTTTTTGAAGTAATCGCAGTGTGCTTCCATAGTAAGGAGCCAGTGATCTGGACCAAGGATCTCCATGGACTTCGAATGTTGCTATCACAGAAGGTCTGGCTGTACCCAGACTTTTGTCTGGTCTCACAAGGTGTCTGACTGAGTAGGGCTGGGTTGTGCCTATGAATCTGTATTTCAGGAATGTGCTCAGGTGGTGCCGATATTATTGTTCCCATCATCCGTGGTGGATCTCTTAAGAGCAACACTGAAATCCAGTCAAAGTGGGTTTTAAATACACACGTGTGCCAGGACAAACACTTAAGTGCCAGGTAATATGTTTCGTGACCTTTCTACCTTGATTGTGGGTCAGGATCTCCAACAGCGAGTATTCTGACACTCTAGATTGCACCGTGTATCTATCTCTCCAGTTTGTTGCTGATGTTTTCTAAATTACACCATGGCTACTTGGGGAAATCGAGGACAGCAGCCATCATCCCTTTGCCTGGAACCAAAAGGACTTTCCTACCGCCGATGACCTGTCATCATTAGGAAGGGGAACCTCTTCACTGCTTTAGAAGAGGAAATGGGCAGCAGATCTGGAAGTTTCTTTCACTGTAAGGTTCCCATATTTCGCTGCTAAATTGGCATGCTTTCTTTCAGCACATATGAGTCTTATTATTGTATTCTTTTATCTGGCCTCGAAGAATTTTATCCCCTACCTCCTCTTTGGGTTATTCCCATATTGACCTGCAGGCACAGAACTTCCATTTTCGCCTGCTCTCTGGATTTGTATATAAGGGGGACTATATACTGAACTGGTTATTTTTCATTTTTGCATGTATTTAATTACAGATGAAAAGGTCCACTCTGAGCTTGCCCACCAGGGCTCCACAGTTTCATCACTGGCAGGAGAGCCCCCTATTACAGTTCTTAGATTTTTAAGAAATTTACCTTCATCCCCTGGTGCCCCCAGGACAGCTGCAATGCAGGGGCCAGTGTCCCAGGGATCTCCAGGAACTTGGGATATTGCCTCAAAGTTCTCAGTGAATTTGAGGCAACTATTTTTTTTATCCTTTGCAGGGAAAAAAAAAAGCCTTTTGAAGTCTTCTGAAGGAAGATGAATAATTTTCACTTATTTTCTTAATGGGTCAGAATAGCTTAAAGTCAATAGCACTTGTGAAGTGAACTTCAAAAGTTCACCATGCATGAAGCATAAATATGTACCAGTGAGAAGTTTTAAGTAGTATCTGGGGGAAAAAAATAAAAGGAATTATTGTCCTATATCTGTTTGCTTTCCTAATATTTTTTTCTTAATCTCAATGACTGATGAAACAAAGCATAAAACATAAAAGCCCTGTTTTTTTTTCTCCAAAAGGCTTAACCATTCTATTTTCTTAAAGTGCAGTGTAGTGATTTATTGTAAAAGAAACAAGCAGAGGGAACTAGCTTATGAATCAAGCCATCCTTCCATCTCTGAGTCACTTAGATTCTTGATCCTGACACCAACTCACACCTAGGAATTGCTTTGAGAGGTCAGGTTTGGTTGAGCTTTTCTAAATTTTTATTCATTATTATTACTATTATTATTATTCAATTGATATTAATTACAAGACAACTGTAAACCAACCAAGATTTTTGTCAGTGACTTGTGAGCTCCATTTGAAGGGCTGGAATTCATGCCTAGTGTCAACTGTCACCACTGTTGGAAGTGCAGGCTCCTTGCTTGGTGATCTCGGGAGTCTTTCAGCCATTGATTCTAATTGAACTTGGGAGAAATGGTTCATGGTTCACAGTATCAGGCACATGTGGAAAAAGCTTGCGTTGTGCTTGTATTGCTCACGTGATTATGTGGCTTCTTACACTGGACTTGCGGGTGTTAGGGGTCTGGTAGAGTGTTAGCAGCTTAGGCTGATCTTTTTATAAGAGTGCAATGAAGTTATGCATTCATTCACTTAAATTGCCAGGTGGCTCCTCTGAAGGCTGGTCTCAACTGGAGATGAAGTACCATTCAGAATGGCAGACCTCTGTCACCCACAGACAAATCTGCCAAGAGTTAGCTTAGAATCCTTCACAGATATTCAAGATGTATGTTGAAGGGCAGGCCTAAAAGTCATACGAATGCATTGTTCTGCTTTGCCAGGAACATGTACTCTATAAGCACGTGTAAGCCGGGGTCTGGAACATGTTAGGTGAACCTGATGTTCAAGACAAAAAATAGGATATTGTGCATTTTTTTTAAATTTTTGTTTTTAACAACAACAACAACATCAACAACAACAAAACGCACAAATTTGAATCAGTTTCTCAGCCTGGGCTTTTGATATGAAGGTAATTGATACCATAGGAAGTTGCATGTTATAAGCTATGTTGATTTGAGAGTTTCTTCTTTACCTAGAAGCTGTGCAGATTATATAAAAATTTTTTCAGTGAACAAAAGGTTGGCTGTATGTACTCTCATTGGTTAGATCTTAATCATATGTGGTAACCAAGGTTGCATTTTGTAGCTGGAATGAAATTTCCTACCACTAAAAAAGGCTCAAACTTGTTTTCAAATGCAAGTTAACCTTTCTAAGCATTAGTTTATAAAGCATAACTCTTGACAAAACTATTGTTAACCTCTGAAATACATTTTTCAGAACTAGGACCTTATGTTTGAAACAAAGTTTTAAAATAGTCTGCATGTTACAGAAGTTCCTGAAGCTGTTTTATTGGGGGGGGGGGTGTGGAAATGAGTGTTTTTCACAATTACTGTGATCCCGGAAACAGAAACTGGAACACAGATAGGCAAGAAAAGGCTTTGTGCAGCCTGTTTCTGAAAGCTATCTTCATTCAGGGTGACAGTTCTGGTTTTTACTTAATTAAGCATCAGAGAGAACCAGTGTCCAAAGGGACAAGCCGGAAGGTTCCCGGAAGCTCCAAGCTGCTGATAGCTTGCAGCTCTGCTAGAGAGCAGGTTGGGAGATGTGCAAGGCGCCGCGGATGCCCAGAAGGAGGCTCTGCTGCGCAGGGCCTGCCTTAGGTGTACCACCTTCGGCGCATTTCAGCCTGGTTACTGTGGAATTGATTTTCACGGCTCATGACAGAAGCTGTTTTCAGCCCATGAGGAGGAAGTGGCTGAGGCTGATACTCCTAACACAAACAGCAAATTGCTCCATGCCTTTCATAGCTTTCGAGGTCTGTTACCTTGAGGTTCTAATGGCCTTTTAACAGTGTTTCCAGCTGAGCAACAGATGTAAGTATCCTGAACATTGAAAGCACACCCCGAACCCTTACCTCCCTTAAAGAATCATTTAAAACAAAACAAAAGAAAACAAAACAAAAAACAGGCATTGTATTAGCACCGCATTATATGATCTATTCCGCAGTGCTTTAGATTCGAAAAACGGAAATAAATCTCCACCAAATATCAAGTACCATCAGTACCGTGAGTCTGCCATCGGATTGGCCCGCCCCGCATTGCCCCCGAGTAACTGAGTTCAGTTTTACTTATGCTCCCTGTTAATGGTGGCCCTGCGGGGCAATATCCCATCACGAAAAGAAAATAATTAATCAATCCCCTGGAAGCTTCTCAGGTTCCTACACTTTAAGTCAGTTCGTTTTAATCCTGAAAGTTGCAGAACCGTTTTGAAAAACAGTACGTTCAACTGTTAGAACTGTTCCTTACCCACGTTGTTTTTACTTTGTGGTCGCCTGCCTTGTGTTGCCAGAAATGGGAAATGTTTCCCAATCGGCAGCTGGGCACTCTGTACAGAGAATGCCGAGGCCGAGGTGGAAATGGTAGAAGGTTGGTATTTTAGTCTTGTGGCCTGAGGAACTCGCGTCAAATTGTAGGCCTTTCCATTTTAAGAACGGATACAGCAGTGTGCCTTTTGGCTTCCCTGACGTCTGACCGTGCTGTTGTTTGACTTTGCAATGGTAACTAGCACACTGAAGGAAGATGAGCCATCTTCTTCTCTCCAGGGTCAGGCTGGCTGTTTCCTGCACCTCTCATAGGGGTAAGTATGTGCACTGCCACCATATTTGTGCCTATCAGTAAGATGTCTATTGTGCAACCCCACTGGAAAAGAACAGGGTTTCCTCTTCTCCCTTCTCTCCTCAGACCTGCAGCCGGCTCATCTGGTTCCTTGGGAGCCCCCACTTGTTGGTTATCCATGGCAACAACAAAACAATGGAGTCTGATAAAGTTAAGGCTTCAGTCTGATGAGTGTGGCCTCTGGGACAGCCACACTTTTTCATAAGTGTGATCCTTTTTCATAAGGATCCTTCTGAAGTCCTTATACAGAGACCGTCTCCTGCCTTTACTCTTCACCCTTTTCTGAACCTGTTTGTGCTTCATTTTATTTTTCATGTGCAAAGAGGAATCGTCACTGCAGTTGAACTAAGTTGAGTTTAATAGTCAAGAAAGGCAACTAATCCCTGATCTGGGTAGGAGTGCCTGTCTGCCACGGGAGTCCCAGCTCCGGCACCTGCTGCTCTGCACAGCTTACACCAGGCTGGTGTATTTCATGACTGGCTTTACCCAACTTGAGAAACAGCCACTATCCGTTTGCTGGAGCATTCACCCTTTCATTGGCCTCTGTGGTCTGTAGTCTTTCTGAGTTCCTAGCTTCCATTGCCCGTCTTGCTCACCTGGTGCAGTGGTGGCTATGCTCAGCTACTCAGTCTTTAAGAAGGCTCTAAGGACGTCTGGGCCGGGCCTATCCACTGCAGTGTGAGGTACAGCCTTCCCGCTGCGTCCAGCATGCTTCAAGACTGTAACTCAGGAGGGACTGAGGTCCCTCCACAGGGCTCTAGGCAGAAATGTGCTTCTCTACGAAAAGGAAAGCTCAGAGAGAAGTAAGTGAGAGTCTTGGCCAACATTCCATTCTGATGGCATCTTGTTCACATAGACTCTTGAGGCCAGTGATGGCCTTGCTGTCTTCCCTTTTCTTGCCTGGTCTGAAAACATGCACCTGGATTTAGAATTCTTGTCTCCTGAGGTCAGGTAAAAGACTCTCACAGCCCTGGTGTGAGAAAGAAAATGATTTAAGAAATGAACGAAACAGACTCACTTATGTGTTTGCCAAACATTGTCCCCAGTATGTAGATAGCATGAAGACATCTGAAGAGTCATGGAAATAGCAAACTGCGAGCTCTGTGAATTCTTTCTTTGTACTACAATCTATGGGTTTCAGGGCATATGCTACAGAAACTGAGGGACCAAGTCCTGGCCTTATAATTAAAATGTGGTTATTTGAGTGTATTCTTACACCATCAGTTGACTTTCTTTACCTACACAGAGAGGGAAATAATACTGCCTGGCTTGTGACAGTTTTCGGTGGCAGTTAAGCAGTGTGATCCATGTAAACAGCAGAAGCAGAGAGGTCCTCAGGAAATAGATCTCTGTCACTAGTTCCTGTGATAGGTGACAGGTGGTGAGGGGTCTCTATAAACTTGGAAGCCAGTTCACTGTAATTTCCACTCGAGACATTGTTATTTTAAGTCTCCTCTCATCATCAGCCTCTAAGAGATCACTTCCTTCTGGCAGGACTGCCTTGCCAGGCCACAGGGGAAGAGGACATGCTCAGTCCTGATGCAACATGATGAGCTGGGTGGATGGGAAAGGGAGCTCTTCTTCTCTGAGGAAGAGGTGACAGGGAGTAGGGAGAGAAGGAGGGTGGGGCTGGGAGGGGAGGAGGGATGGGGCTACAACCAGGATGTAATGTGAATAAAAATTAAATGAATTACTAAAGCAGTCATTTTTATTATTTTTAAATTATGTAAAATTTAAAATTATTATTTAATTATGTGTGTGTGTTTATGTGCACGTGTCTGCAGAAGCCACTGGAACCTGGCAGAGGGCTTTGGAGGCCTCGAGCTGGAGCAACATCCTCTGCTCTAACTGGATGTTGGGAACTAAACTCGGGTCCCCTGCAAGGATGGTATGCACTGTCAACCCTCAAGCCGTCTCTCCCACCTAGAGATTTTAAACGTGCTGGAAGTGCTACTAAATGTCAAAGAACATTTTTTGTAACTTATTTCTTCTCCTCTTTAGTCTTCAACTTGGAAACAAATGTCCATGTTGCATCTGCCATGCTGCCTTCATAAATAATTTATTTATTTTTAATTACCATAATAATCACGTGCATTTATGGGTATAGTTTGACAGTTCGGTATACATATGCAATGTGAGGTTATGAGGTCAGAAAAAAAATAACTTTCCGTCTGCTTGCACATTTATTAGTTCTGTGCATTGAGAGGCTTTGCACATCTATCTTCTGGTTCTATACAAATGATAGTAGCAGGCTGTTAAACTACACTCTCCTACTAGAATAGATTTCTCCCATCTCTCTGTATTTTGGTACCCATTATCAAACTTCTGTCCCTTTCCCTCACCTTTCCATTCCTAGAGGTGATGAGTATTCAATTCAGTCCTGTGGTGGTCTACTTTGAGATTATTTCTTTTTTTTTTTTTGTAGCTTACACCCACCCCTCCCCCAAGTTCCATTCTTTTTGCTGCAAGGTTGAGTAATATTCCATTGTTTATATACCTATAATTTTTTTTTTTATCCTTTTGGGTATATGCCTAGGAGTGGTATACCTGGATCTTGATGTAGCACTATTCAGAATTGTCTGGGAAAGCACCAGATTGATTT
Organism: Psammomys obesus; assembly: GCF_907164565.1. Classification (NCBI taxonomy): domain Eukaryota; kingdom Metazoa; phylum Chordata; class Mammalia; order Rodentia; family Muridae; genus Psammomys; species Psammomys obesus. Next base: position 54,563,900 of record NW_026591086.1, read on the forward strand.
CCAGAGTGGTTGTACAAGTTTACATTCCCACCAGCAATAGAGGAGGGTTCTCCTTTGTCCACATCCTCTCCAGCATGTGTTGTCACTTGAATTTTTGATCTTAGCCATTCTGATGGGTATGAGGTGAAATTTCAGTGTCATTTGGATTTGCATTTTCTGAATGACTTAGGATGTTGAGCATTTAAGTGTTTCTCTGCCATTCAGTATTCCTCTGTTGAGAATTCTCTGTTTAGCTCTGTACCCCATTTTTTAATTGTATTACTTAGTTTGTTGCTGTTTAACTTCTTGAGTTCTTTATATATTTTGGATATTAGCCTTCTGTCAGATGTAGGGTTGGTAAAGATCTTTTCCCAGTCTGTAGGCTGTCTTTTTATTCTGATGACCGTGTCCTTTGCTTTACAGAAGCTTTTCAGTTTCATGAGGTCCCATTTATTGATTGTTGGTCTTAGAGCCAGTGCTGTTGGTGTTCTGTTCAGGAAGTTGTCTCCTGTGCCAATGAGGTCAAGGCTCTTTCCCTTTTCTTCTTTTTTCTTTTTCTTTCTTTCTTTCTTTCTTTTTTTTTTTTGTCTAACAGATTTAGTGTGTCTGGTTTAATGTTGAAGTCTTTGATTCACTTGGACTTTAGTTTTGTGCAGTGATAAATATGGATCTATTTGCATTTTTCTGCAGGTAGACATCCAGTTAGACTAGCACCATTTGTTGAAGATGCTGTCTTTTTTTTCCATTGTAGGGTTTTGGCTTCTTTGTCAAAAATTAAGTTTTTATAGATGTGTGGGTTTATTTCTGGGTCTTCAGTTCAATTTCATTGATCTACCATTCTGTTTCTATTCCAGTATCATGCTGTTTTTATTATTGTTGCTCTATAGTACAGTTTGAGATCTGGGATGGAGATACTGCCAGAAAATCTTATATTGCACAGGATTGTTTTAGTTATTCTGAATTTTTTGTTTTTCCATATGAAATTCAGAATTGTTTTTTCAATGTCTGTAAAAATTGTGTTGATATTTTGATGGGAATTGCATCTGTAGATTGCTTTTGGTAGGATAGCCATTTTCACTATGTTAATCTGACTGATCTGTGAGCATGGGAGATCTTTCCATTTTCTGATATCTTCTTTAATTTCTTTCTTCAGAAACTTGATTTTTTTTTCCATATAGGTTTTTCATTTGTTTGGTTAGAGTTACACCAAGGTACTTTATGTTATTTGTGACTATTTTGAAGGGTGTTGTTTCCCTAATTTTTTTCTCAGTCCATTTGTCATTTGTGTATAGGAGGGCTTCAGATTTTTTTGAGTTGATTTTGTATCCAGCCACTTTGCTGAAGGTGTTTATCAACTGAATGAGTTCTCTGGTAGAATATTTGGGGTCACTCATGTACACTATCATATCATCTGAAAACAGTGATACTTTGACTTCTTCCTTTCCGATTTGTATCTGTTTGATCTCCTTTAGTTGTCTTATTGTTCTAGCTAGGACTTCAAGAACTATGTTGAAGAGAAAATGAAAGCTAGACCCCTTTTCAAAGGAAGCCCATTGGGCTACTCAGTTTCCAAGCGAGTTCCCTAGTAAGAGGTACAGGGGCTGTCTCTGACATGAACTCAGTGCAGTCTCTCTAATCACCTCCCCTTGGGGGGAGCCGCCTTACCAGGCCACAGAGAAAGAAGATGCAGCCAGTTTTGATGAGACTTGATAAGCTAGGGTCAGATAGAAGGGGAGGAGGTCCTCCCCTATCAGGGGACTAGGGAAAGGCCACAGGAGAAGAAGAGGGAAGGGGGGTGAGATGGGGAGGAGATGAGGGAGGGGGTTGCAGAGGGATACAAAGTGAATAAACTGTAATAAATAAATATATAAATAAAATTAACTTAATAAACACAAAATTCTATATCCATATATCTACTGACAGGCACCACAGTTGATAATATATTTTGTCCTTTTGAATGATGCTACAATAAACATGAAATGTACGTACATTTCAGCATGCTGATTTTGTTTTTTTGGGGGTATATCACAAGCATTTCTGGGTCATCTGGTAGTAGTCTTTTCTGTTGCATTCTCACCAGCATGTGTTTCTGCTGTTGTGGGAGCAGCTCTTCTGACTGGTGCTATCTCAGTGATTTTGATTGGCATACCTCTAATGATTTCAAATGCCCTGTGTTTTCCATAAACCTGTTGGTAATTTTGATTTGTTTCATCAGTAGCTTTCAAACTTGAATGAAAGTTAGAATTATCTAGAATGCTGGCTGGAACATGGGATACTGGGCTCTAACTTGGGTGTTTCTGAATCAGTAGACAGGAGAAAGGGCTCTGAGTTAGTCTGAAGGAGCTCCTGGGGAGGCTGGTGCCCTTGCTGTGGGAGCAGTCACTGGCCTGCATTCTCAGTTGTCGTAGTCTCCTATCCACTGTGTTCCCCATTGCCCTCCAAATAAATACAGACATCTTGGTGTAACATCCAAGAGCTTAAGGCGCTTTTCTAATGTTTCCAAGAATGCCTCTTCTGGAAATTTCTATCTCTTAAAAGCTCTGGTGTCAAAGTTACTTCACCCTGAGCTTCTGTTCTTTCCTCACAGTCCTAATAATGCTGGTCTGTCTTCTTTAGTCTTCTACCAAGCAAAGTTTAATGTAACTAAGTCACTTTCACAGATTACTCTCAAACTCTACAAATTCATCTTTCTGTGGCTACTTCTAGCTTTACTCTCAGCCAGCCTTCAGTCATTTGTCTCTTAGTTTGGTAATTAATCCAGTTCCATTGTACTATTTCTTGACTCTTTTAAATCGAGCCTCTTATTGTTTTGTTTTCCAGACTTGCCCCTGGAGGTAGCAGAGGACACTCTTATGCAATTTTGCTTTTCCCAGAGCACAGTGCCTTAACATAGATTCTATTCAATAAATAATTAACTATTCTTTGATAGGACTTATAAGAAGTGTTCTTTTCTCCCTGCTGGGCAAGATGTAGACAATTTCAGTAATGCTAAAACTAAGTGGTGTAATATAAACACACTTTTCTGTTTCCTTTGAAAACTTGGTACCATAAGCTTTGCTAGCTCAAGGCAGTGGAAATCAATTTGAGAAAGTATAAACCAGCAGAGTTTACTGTGTGGAACAGGGAATTTGTTGCTTTCTTTTGGTATTGAAGAATAACATGCTTCCCAATGAAATATTGACACACGTTGGTATGTCCCTATTAAAAATGACTTTTGAAAAGAGAGTGGTGTATCTCCCTCATCTCTGACAATAGTTTTCGAGTATCTGAAAAGATTAGAAGAGTTAAATATAAAGGATATTTTAAGTGACAGTGGCATTAGAGCAGAGGTAGAGAAGTGAATGAGAAGGAAAGCTGGACAGAGTTGGCTGGGTCTAGGCATGAAGCTATCAGATGGCCCAGCTTCTAGAGTGATCTATTTATGGTAGAGGCTTTGAGTAATAAATTGTGCTGCTGGCGCGCACACAGGAACCTCTTGTAGTTCTGTGCATTCCATTTGTGGCCTTTGCCTACTTAAGGCCTCGTGCATATGTCTGTATAGATCAGTAATAATTTATTTTTAATTGCTTGTTTAAAGGGGAGGTAGTTGCAGTTTTCCTGCCCTTGAGGTCTGCACAGAGCAGTGAGGACAGACACAGTTGAGCCGTGTCAGTGTGATGCAGAGAAGAGTGATGGAGACACTGAGAGCGGGGCACCTTGTGGTTAACCCCTCAGAGCAGGAGCGTACGAGCAAGGACAGCTTTGGTAAGCTTTTGGGCTGCTGAAGTGACTTTTTTCTCTTTCGCACATGAAGTAATTTAAAATGTATTTTTGATGCTCCTTTAACTTAAAAACGTTAAAGAAGGTTTATTTGTTTTTATGTGTATGAGTGTTGTGAAGACACATATGCCTGTGTATGCATTGCCCAATAGAGGCCAGAAGATGGTGTCAGATCCCCTAGAACTAGAGTTACAGATGGTTGTGAGCTGTCTTGTGGGTGGTGAAACTAAACCCAGGTCCTCTAGAGGAGCAGCCAGTGCGCCTAACTGCTGACTCACTTCTCCATGCCTCCACCCTGCCTCCCCAACTCTTTTCGAGACAATGTCTCACTGTTTACCTTAGCTGGCCAAGAACCTTTTGTATAGAGTAGGTTCCTGCCTTTGCTTCCTAGTGCTGGAATTAAAGGGGTATACCACCCATGCCAGGCCCTAAATGTTCTTATACGTAAGTGAAAGAACTGTACCTAATAAATATGTAAGTTAAATGAATTCCTCTCTTTTTTTTCTTTTTCATTGTCTTTTTTTTATTTTGTTGATTATTACAATATTTTTTACTTTGTATCCCAGCTTTAGCACCCTCCCCCAATTCCATCCCAATCCCATCCTCCCTCCCTCATCTCCTCCCGTGCCCCTCTCCAAGTCCACGAATAGGGGAGGTCCTCCACCACTTCCCTCTGACCCTAGTCTATCAGGTCTCATCAGGACTGGCTGCATTGTCTTCCTCTGTGGCCTGGTAAGGGTGATCCTCCCTCAGAGGGAGATGATCAGAGAGCCAGCCACTGAGTTCACGTCAGAGACAGTCCCTGTTCCCCTTACTAGGAAACCCACTTGGAGACTGGGCTGCCATGGGCTACGTCTGTGCAGGGGTTCTAGGTTATATCCATGCATGGTCCTTGGTTGGAGTATGGGTCTTTGTAAAGACTCCTGAGCCCAGATTTTTTGGTTCTGTTGGTCTCCTTGTGGAGCTCCTGTCTTCTCCAGGTCAATATATCATGTCTGTGAACTTGCTAGCAAATGCACAGGTCTGGTACTTTGCAAGACTGGACCAACTGATTTTTGTTGCAGTCACCAAGTTGACCACAGTAATGGGTAACATCACGTTATCCTCTTTTCTTATATATCTAATATAATTTCTTGTGAAGTTTTAAGGAGAAAACCCCACACTTAATACGGATGAGCATCTCCACTAAAGGTGTAGTGTTAAGAAGTGCTAATTATACTTTATATGCAAATATCCCTTTTTCAAAACTTAGTATGCCGTGAGTTTAAAAATTCATAGGCATTGCAGTATGCTCTGTGTGTGTGTGTGTGTGTGTGTGTGTGTGTGTGTGCATGTGAGAGAGGGAGAGAGAGCGAAAGAGAGAGAGAAATGGGTTGAATTTAGGACAAATCAGTCCTCACCTTGGGTCACTTTCTTAAAGTGTGTATGTTGCATTAAAGAGACACGAGTACTTTGACAAGGTAGGACAACACCCGTGATGTGACTGAGAAGGAAAGGAAAAGAACAACTTGTGTTGTGAATCCTTTTTGCTAGCTTTCTTGTGTGGATGGTGCATGAGGAGTGCCAGACAGCAGCACGGTGAAAACAACTTGGCTCGGTTCATGGCCTGCGTCATCTGCCGGCACTGGTTGTCTTAGTTCTGTGTTTTCTGTCATGTTTGGAAACTGTGAGCCTAAGCTCTTGTGCTGTTGCAGTTTGCGTGTGAAGATGTTTGAAACAAGTTCTGGAATTATAAGACAGAAACGAGGACGCCCTGGTGACAACAAACAGATAATTTCCTCCTTTCACAGCAATCCGTCCTTCCTGCGTGGAGAGCAAACTCCCTCTCAAAGGCAGCAGCTGCAGAATCCCCCACTAAGCCAGAACACACTAATCTCAGCTGTAAAATGTGTTTTGGTAGAGCAACAGAGATTTGGCTGTCTCTGATAAAAAGATCAAAATCTATTTTAAAATGAAGGTATTTAAAGCAAGGCACAAGAGAGCCTTATTCATGGTATTGGAGGGGAACACAGCCTGCGTGCAAGCCGATGCTCCTCCAGGAGGCTCTGCCTGGGCTGTTCCGTGCTCAGTGTAGCCTGGGCAGGGTTACAGTACCCAGAGTTGATGTGCTGAGACTAAGGCACTTGGCAGAGAAAACAGTGGTCACGCCAGATCTTTTCTTTAAACTTCATTTGTACAAATAGCTATTTCCTCTTAAAAAAAAAAATAAAGAGGTTCAATGCTTCCAGGTTCATTTCCCTCTGAATGAGCAGCTTCTTTATGTTTGTAGAATGTTCAATGTTTCCTAGATGGATAGATGTATCATTGGGGAGGGGAGGATTATAAGACGCCTGCTTGATTGTTGGATGCAAAACAGCATTCTTTCAGAAATATTGAGCATGCATTCTTCTGATTCCACATCGTGGGTAGGTGTCCCATTTCTTAACTTTTATATCTGTACTTATGCACAAGGCATGTGCATGAAGTTGGAGAGTATGTGTTTTTATGTGGGGTTATTATTCACCTCGATAAATAATGGTTGTGTTGACTTCTAATACCGGATGCATGATCTACTAACGTGTTTATTTCAGTCATGATAGATGCACTAATTTAAGTTTGCTAATCTCTAAAGGAAATCCCTCAGTTTCATTTAGAAAAATGAGACAGGGATGAATGATGGGTTGATGAAAAGGAATGTTCCTGTCAGAGAGTTCATCATTTCTTTTTGTAAAAACAGATGCAGTTAGTAGGAATAATTCCTTCCTTGTCTTGTTTCATGATATGCTTAAAAATTTTTGGAGTGGAAATCACATTCTAACTTTGCCACTGATGATGTAAAATATAAGTATCCGAATCTATTATTCTACAGACTCCTACAAGGACTGTATCTGATTTATCATTGCAATGCCCTCAGTGACCTACTCAAATAAGGTGTCCCATTTACTTGTAATGAATGCACTCAGTGGAAACAAGGACCTAGACTTCCATGGGCTTAGAGAAAGCAATATTTATGTAGATTTTGGCTAAATGACATGTAGTATTGATTATGAATGGCATTCTGAATGCTGTTGATTATAGCCTAGCATTATATTATCACTTTTTATCTTAGTAGAAGATTTTTATTTTTATTTATTTATTTTTTTGATGACATGAACTCCTGACCATTAAGGAGTCCACCCTGTCATAGGGTTCACATTAGAAGATGTAATGGAAAGTAGAATTCCAAGGCAGGATTGATGATAACATATGTCTCTATCATGTATATGAGTATCCAGAGAAGTTGCTGATCTGAGATTTTATTGTTCTTACTTTTACTATTACATCAGAACAGGTTTAAGTAAACTATATATACATTATTGTTCTTACCTCAATTTTTAGAGAGTTCTCTATGTATTTTACCTCCAGCTTTGTGTCTAAAAAAAAAATCATTGTTAATAAAACCTCTACTTTTACATCAAGCATAGTGACCTATCCCCTTGATCTTTGAATGTGATAAAATAGTATTCCTCTTCTCTTTTCTCCTACTATAAAAAAGTATCAAATGATTGACCTCTCAGTATATTTGAAGGTTTTCTTTTAATGAGATTAAACTTACATATTATGGTGAGGTTAAAAATGGGCTTCATGTTATAACTGAATATATAATGAGATAAAACCTTTATTGAGCTCTCTTTAGGACCCACTTATTGTTTTAAACTCTTCCACTACCTTATATAATCCATATATATATATATATATATATATATATATATAATTTCCTTACAGACACATTTTCTTTTAATAAATTATAAAACTGAGGCTGGGAGTATAAAATTAACTTCTGAGATAATTTTCTTAAATCATTTGACTAAATACTATCCATTATGATTTTGTTCCATGTATCAGGAAGCATCAAACTCATAGTTGTTAGAAAAGGCAAGAAGGTAGCAAAAATTCTCAGTACTAGGATGTTTCTAGAGTCCCAGGAAGAACACCTGATAATTTACTATTAGATAGGCTTTAGAGCCATGGTATATAAGCATGCACAGTTACATTTCATTATTCTCATAGATTTCTAGGATTGAGAAATCCCCACCATCTTTGTCAGAGTCAGTCTTGCTGTGTAGCCGGTTCCATCATTTTGAATGTCTTGATGGTAGGCAGGAGCTGACATCAGCAGGTGCTGGGTTCCCTGTTCCTGTTCATTCTGGATATTGTTCTATGATCTAAAATGTACCTGTCTTGGTCTTTGCCTCGGCCACTGAATACTCAAAGAAGCAATGGCAGTGTTGCATTCATTCCAGAGTCAGAATTGGCCTTAGGGAAGTTCTGACAATATCTTCAAAGATCTCTGGCCAAAGACATGGGGGTGCTTCTCTATGCCATCAAGTGTTCTCTGGCCAGCCCAATCATACCCACGGATGACCTTTATGCTCTGCTCCTGGCTGTGGTCTTGTCTGATGCTCTGCTTGTTTCAATTTGTCTTATAGCCCCAGTTCTTCACTTACAGGTACTTTAGCAATAAAATGTTTTCTTCTTACATCAGCAATAATTAACTTGTGTTCAGTGGAACTAGGTAGACAATGGTGGTGACCAATGCATTGAGGGTGAGGCAGCAAGCCATAGCATACCTTTTAGTTAAACATTAACTCCATGGCTATTCTGATTGCTGGAAAACAATGGTGTGTATTGGGCTAATCCAAATTAGGACAAAACAACAACAACAACAAAACAACATATATACACACACAAACAAAAGAAAAAGCTGCTTGTTGGTGTAGAGGTAGTAGTCTCTTTGTGAACTGTGTTAGGAACACAGTTGTCAGTGTCTTGTTGGTAGCCTTCTGAGATTGCCCTTACTTAATTGCTCAATGGCACTAATAATGTCTTTCTTCTTATTCCTCAGAATATCTAAATAAGGTGAAGCTATAAACACTAAAAGACTAGTTCCTCCATCGAGGCTAAATGTCCTAAAGGTTCCATAACTCCCTTAAACAGTTTTACCAACTGAGATCCAAGTGTTCAGATATATGAGACGATGGGGGACACTCAAGTTCAAAGCACCACAGGAACCTGAGACGCTTACACTTTGTCAAGTACCTTGATGTCAGACTTTATAGAAAGCAACGCTTAAGGATCAAGGAGTGTCGGCCTGCAAGGCTTCTGTTAGGAGACAGTCTTGGGGGTTGCTAGTGCTGCTTCCCAGAAGAATGTTTTCACTATAGAGGTTGATCTGTAGAAGACTGCATAGTCACGAAATGAACAATATTGTTGGTTAGCAGCTAAAGCATGGTGCACTGTGGCATTCATGGCTGAAGTGTCATCTTACCATAGGGGAAAAGCAAAGGCAAACTATTCAATTTATCTTAGTATAGGCCTAAACTTTCTTTGGATTTTGAAAAAGAGACAACTCACAGTTGTATCACATGGTAAAGGGGAGATGAAGCCAGGAAGCCAATGCTGCATTACCAAGACAGACAAGGAATGTGCTTAGGATACTGGAGCAGCAAAAGGATTTGGAATGACATATGCACCTAGGAGGGCAAGAAAGGAGGATCAGGAGTTCAAGGCCAGCCTTGGCTACATGACACAGTCAGACAACTCACCCAAGCCTCTTTGAAATGCAAAGCAAATTCCTACACTAATAGACACATTTTCTGAAAGCAAACAGAAGGTTCTGATCCCTACAGATTCAAAGAGGAACTAAGAGGTTCTAACAGATCTAGTTTCCATACTGTGGGCTCTATTGATTATTGGACATGCTTGGTCCTGTTAGAAAGGCAACTCATCAGGTGGGGAAAGGTAAGGAGAAGGGAGCTTATAGACCCTGGTCCAGGAAGCTAGAGAGGGAGAGAGAAACCAGAGTGATTGCAGGTCAACATTGAGACTGTCAATCCTGTTCTTCCAAACTCTGAGAACTGCCTGATTCTTAGGTTTCCCTTGGCTTCCCATCTTTTTCAGACTGTTTCTTAGTGTAGGAACATCTACTACAGTATATAAGTGAGGTTATTAGGTTATCTGCCTTTTTTTTTTCATTTAGTAGTACTTTACCCTTAATTTGAAATAGTTGTAGATAGACTCACCAGGAATATTCCTTTTTGATGTTCAAATGTATAACATTTACTGACATATAAATTTCATAATTCCTGTATATGGAAAATATAAAAGCCTCCAAGCTCTTAGGGAAATCCTCCCACTGCAAAGTGCTCTGAGCTACAGGGCTGCTCTTTGCAGACATTAAGCTGCACCACAGACAGGCTCACACAGCTTCTCTGCTTGACGTGCACTTTGCCCAGAGTTCATCACACAGATAAGCCTCTTAACTGGTGGATTTAACTATCTCTTCACTTTTGCAGTGTTAACCTGGGGTTTAGTGAAAAACACTGAGCATAAGCAAATGTTGCTACCGAAAAAGAGATTAATAAAGAAGAAATAACTGGTCTTCCTGATACCTTTCACATTTAGCCTTTCTGTCCTTTTCCCTTTGTGTGCCAACTATGTAGACTGTAGTTATTCTAAGAATCAAATCATTAATGAGTGATGTCATTGAAGTCAGGATCTATACTTCCGATTATAAGGCTGGGCACAATGCTATAGAAATTGTATCTTTTTTTTTCTCATCTTTTCACATTTTGGGTAAATCCCCCATTTTTTGCATATAGAACTTTTCTTGAGCCTGATATAACACTTGCCTTTCCCAGGTTCTTTCTTCATTCAGGGGTCCCCAGTGACAATTGCTATGTGAACAATAATTTCAGATATCTTCTCAGAGAAGAAATGACAGGGTTCTGGAAAAAGAATGGGTAAAGAAAAGCAGTTGTAAAAAGTGGTGAGAGTGTGTGTCCTTTGATGCCAGGTTACACTTATCCTTGGTGTAAGGAAATATGATGGGTCAAAAGCTCCTTGAAACTTGAACACTTCGCACGCGTGACAAAGCCATCTAGACATATACACTTTTTGAAATGTATCTGTAAGTAGTAATATAACAATGTTCAAATGGTACAAGAAGACTGGCCTCCTCAATGCCTCTTAGAGGTAGCGGTGACCCCGCCATTGATAGTTGTGTATGCACAAATATGTTTATACAGTAACACAAATTGTGTAACCCTCTACATAATTCTGAACTTTTTTTTTTTTTTTTTTTACTTAATGCATTCTGAGATATACTTCAGTTTAGTGTAACAGGACTTGTCTCCTCATTCCCTCTCCCCACAGAGCCTTCATTTTTATTTCAGGGTACTGGTGTCCATACTGAGTGACTTGGCTAGTGGCCTATGCTTGGCCATCCACATCTCTTCTTCTTCTTCTTCTTCTTCTTCTTCTTCTTCTTCTTCTTCTTC
>NW_026591086.1:54574945-54576272 GCF_907164565.1 Psammomys obesus
TCTTCTTCTTCTTCTTCTTCTTCTTCTTCTTCTTCTTCTTCTTCTTCTTCTTCTTCTTCTTCTTCTTCTTCTTTTGATATTACAAACAATGATATATTGATGTTCTTACAGGTTGTATATTTTCACCAAACTGATCATTTTTCTTTCTAAGAATTTCACTGGGTGTAAAGTTACCGAGGTTGAACATCTAGGCACATATTACCACTTGTATTTCTAAATTTTGGGGCCAATTTATTCTCACTCCAGCACCACAAGAAGACACCATCTTGCCTAACATTGAAAGATGCCAGTCACATACTGATACCTATGGGTAGAGTTGTCATGTCTGCTAGCTTTCACCCTGTTTGCTGATGACATTTTTATGTTATGTTATTGGAGTATTTTGAGTTTTGTTCAAAGACCTGGACTTCGTAAGTCTAGAAAGAATGGAAGGATTGAGTTTCGAGATTTCTTTCTCTTTAGGGAGGATGTCCATTGCAGCAGAATGTCATGATCATAAAGATAGGTTTGAACCATGACTGGTGGGTCATGGCTTTCATTCCACTACTCAGGAGGCAAAGGCAGGTGGCGCTCTGTGAGTTCTAGGACTGTGAAGGTTACATAAAGAACTCGTCTAGCAAAAGAAATAAAAAGATTCAATTAATATGTTTAGTCAATGGAAAACAGAAAATGTACGCTTTAGGCCTGGTGTTCTCTATCCAAGTGAGCAGGTCTCCTGTCTCCACACACATTCATAGGAGCCTCAGGAACAGTGGAGAGAAGGTCTGCTTATGGAATCTTTCAGAAGTCGCTACCTCAGTTCTCAAATCTGTCCTGCATTGTTTCCAACAACACATGGTCACAACTGGTTATATGCTAAACGCTCCTGCATTTCAAACCCTTGATGTCACTCTATAAGAGACCACAGAAGCAATTATAATAAGATACATGGTGGGAAAAATAGCAGATGCAAAGTAAAATTCTGACCCTTAGAAAGTAAAATTTGAAAGTTACCAATCTGGTATTTGAAAATGAAGAAACCATCACAACTATTACGGCTAGTCGGCCTATGTTTATGCTTTATGATTTTCCCAACAAAACAACTACAACAAAGGAAGAGCTAGTTCTGCTGTACTTTCTCAGTAAAGGCCTATGGATACTTTATAGATTGATGTTACTTACTGTAAGTATAAATATTGACTTATATCATAGTGGGTTCTGTTTAACTTGTATATAATTTCTGTTGCTTAAATTTTTTCTGACAGCAGAATCTCTTGCAGCTGTTATATAGATATATATATGTGTGTGTGTGTGTGTGTGTGTGTGTGTGTGTGTGTGTGTGTGTGTG
>NW_026591086.1:54576282-54592956 GCF_907164565.1 Psammomys obesus
GTGTGTGTGTGTGTGTGTGTGTGTGTGTGTGTGTGTGTGTGTGTGTGCTGTCAGCATGGTTGACCAATATTCACATTAGAAACTTGTGAGCTGAAGAAATAAAATGGCCACCACATTTTTGATTATAGGAATCATAAAACTGTCAGGACCATTTCTATGAGACTAAGAAACATATATTATCAAGGCAGGGCAGTGTTTAGACTTTGTTTTGACCCAGAAGCCTCATTTATGGGAAACAAGAATGGAACTTAATGATATGAGTATTCATGAATCAATATTTGAATTGCTCTACCATGGAATAGCCTGTATTTTTCATGCTTTGAATTTTACTGTAGAAATTTTAGGATTTATGGCAGCCAAATTGGGTAGCATATAAAGGTTGTGTTAAGTTTTCCCTCAGTATTGAAATAAAGAAGAATGAGTTTATCCAGTTAAATGTAGGTGATATTAATAACTTGATCAGAATTTAAGGGGATTAAATGTCAGAGTTAGGGCTCTGCTGGTAAATATCACTTATGGAAGGTTGAAGTAATAGAAAATTATATATAGCCTTGCAGCTCACGCCATTCTATAAGTAGTAAAATGTGATTTATTGTTCTATAGGCTGTCATGTATTACTCAAGAGGCACAAAGAAATGATGACTTAGAATTCCTGCATAAAAATGAACCAGGAGACTTGTGTTTTCAGGATGTGAAGAGATTATAAACAGAATGTGACACCTATTTTAGTTTATGACTTACTGATCTATAAAGAAAATAACTTGCAAGCCCCAAATTAAGCTGGAGTAATGACAGTTCAGTAATAATGAAAGCCAGCTGTGTCAGGTTCTTTTAATAGGGATATTACAGCATTAAAATGTGAGGTTTACATGTTGGTTCTTAAGAATATGCAAGAAACTTTTTTTAGGGAAACAACTGATTCATATTCTTTAGAAACCACTTTGTTTCAATTTTAGAAATAAGATGTTTCATAGGCATGTGATTTTCTCTGAAATGGAAATTGAAAGTGGGCCTCTTCGAAGAAGACTCCAGGCCCTGCCCTTTATGACAATGAAGCTTCTTCCTTGATTCCTTGGATAGTTCATCTAGTTCTCAATGGGAATTTTTTTCTAACCAGCAACTTGAATTCTTCCTAACTTCTTGCCTTTTTCTTGCTTCATTTTACTCCGAATATTAGTTTTAAAAAAAATCTCCTTATATATTTGAAGTTATAAATGAGAGTATAGCCACTCTTTCATATCCCTGGGCAAAAACTCTCTAATACTTCTGCCCTTTTGATATTTTATTTCTGAGTACTGTTGTACCAATGAAAAGACTTTATGGATTATAAAAGCTATAGAAGTGTGAATATCCCTACTAATGCTCACTTTCACAATCCTAAAGCCAAAATATTTAATATGGTCGCTAGAATTTAGAAAAAAAAATCAACTATTATTTAAATATTGCCCATTGATTTCTTTTTATTTTCTGAGGACAAATTTGATGATTTGACCTGGCCAAATGAACAGTTTATTAAGTTAATCCTCTAAATTTCTATTGGTGAAAATTTATTGGTGAAAAAAAAAGCTTCTATATTTTTCACTGACTTAGTTTTAATCTAATCAGTGGAAAAGAAGGAGATAATATTTGTGTCTAGATTAGCATCCTTGTTTCTCTTGTGGAACATGTGGTGTGCCTTCTTTGTAGATACAACACATTGAAGGTTTTTGTAACTTGATCAGTGCTGACTTAAATATGGCTTTACTTTATTCACTCCTCTTTGTATCCTTAGTAAATAGCCTCTTCATTTAGATTATATCCATTTTACACCAAAAATAAATCACCTACAAATGCAGTTTTCTTGGGGGCACATTTTAAGCATTATAATACTACATAAATGATATTTTAAAGTCTGTTGTATTGATTTCTACAGGAAAGAAGAATTATGAGATAATTATTTGGGAAATAAATGTGTTCATTGCTGAATGTACCTACACCAGGGCAGTTAATGTATAGTCCATCGGTAGAATTTGTTTGCAGCATTATTATTTTAATAATATTTAAGATTTTTACTCCTATTGTGTATGTATGATGTGTGTTTGTGAATATATTACACAGCACACGTGTGGCATGGTGAACATGTGGAGGTCAGAGGTCAACATTTGCAGTAAGTTCTGCCTCTACCTTCATGCACAATCCTACACTGTAAGTACTTTTGCCCACTGAGTCATGTCACCCCGTAGCATTGTTGTTTGAGTGATTGTGCCCTTGGTGCATACTTGGGAGGCGCATGCTAAGTCTATAATCTCATGTGGCATTGCCTTATTCAGTGCTTTACCAATACAGATGCAACAAAAGTGAATTCAAATGTATGGTCATATCCAAGACCTATACTTTCTAAGATGAACATAAACATACACATGACTTTTATCTTTAATTCTATCAGTTTAAAATTTGGATGTTGATTTTCACTTTTGTGTTCATCAGTTTAATGCATATTGCTTGCCATAAAATATCGCACTGACATTTTACACTCTGAGATCAACTTCTAAATATAGAGGTAAAGTAAAGCTCCTGCAGTTCTGCTGCCATGTGCTTCTTGTTCTTACCCCCTTTGCCTTTTTAAAAATTTTTTCCTCCCTTCCTTACTGCTTCTCTTTAATTCAGTTAAACGAGAAATGTGAACATAGTTCCATTTTGTAGAAATATTTACAATAGATGCCATGCAGTAGCGGGAAATATCGTATGTTTCTATAATCGGCTACTTGGGTGCCTCGGCTCTGAACTCGGGTCCTCACGTCTGTATATAAGCTGTGTACCCACAGAGCCGTTTCCCCGGTTCTGCTACGTGGTACTCGGGTCCTCACGTCTGTATATAGGCTGTGTACCCACAGAGCCGTTTCCCCGGTTCTGCTACGTAGTTTTTCTCCTTACTGACTGCATGGTCAAGTGGGAAGAACTGTGGGAAGATGGATGCAGGGAGAGGAATGTGACACATGGCGCTTAGGGTCTTCACACCCTGTGTCCAGTTCTGAGCAAAGACTCGATTCTGTGGTTAATGGCACACGTGGACAGTCTGAGGATTCTATTATCTTTTCTCCAGCATAAACAAGAATAGAAAGGGAGAGATCACCCTGCGAGCTGGGCTTCTCTCCTTTACTCACGATCCTTTCTTTTTTATTTTTCCTTTTGGGACAGTGTCTAATGTGTCTCAGACTAGCTGGCCTTTAATTACCTAAGTAATTAGGAACTGCTCCTCTCCCTTCATCTCTCTGGTACTGGAATGAAAGGCCGTACTCCATCTTGTTGGCCTCATGATTACTTGTGAAAGCAGTTCATATTTCTCTAGTTAGTATTGAGGGGCACATGAGACTCAGCCTCCAGTCTCAGGAAAATGCCTTCACAGGAACCCTTAGAGTTACAGTGACACTTCTAGTATACCGTGAACCTTGAAACCTCAGTTATCTTGTTTCACTAAACTTAAATGAACTTGTTTACATTTTATTATTTAATTTAATTTAATTTAATTTAATTTAATTTTATTTTATTTTATTTTAGTGTGTGTGTGTGTGCACAGCCATGTGGGTATGCCACTCATTGGGAGGTCAGAAGACAACTTCTGGGTTCCAGATATCCAATCCTATCTTTCAGTATCACTGACAAATATCTTTATTCATTTGGACATCTCTGCGGTGGTTCACTCTGCTTTTTAACTAAAGCAACTTCAGTTGCTTTAGTAACCCAATACTTTTTGTCTTCGTAGGCCATCCAACCTGCTCCTGACAGTAAAAACATCATTTGGAAAACGTAGAAACAACCAAGATATGAGCGAAGAATTACTGGCATCACACACACACACACACACACACACATACACACACACACACACACGCCTCCATGTGTATGTGTGTATAAGATATATGTATATATATGTGTGTGTGTATGTAAATGGTAACTGAGCATGGTAAACACGTAATTAATTCCGGTTTTTCCATTGGAATTTTGTAATTTCCACATTCTGGGAAGCTGAGGCAGGATGGTAGCAAGTTTGACGCCACCTCTGACACATGAGAGGGACCTGGCTTCATAGTGTAGATGGATGCCCTACAGATCTAAAAGCAAAACTTGAAAATGGAAATGGAGCTGTGCAAGTAACTGAAGTAGCTGTGGTTTGAACTATTGTGGAAGACTGAATTAGTGTTCTTTCCCGAGCCCAAAATACACAATGCTGTTAGGTTTTCCATAAGATCTTATCATTTGGACCTCAGTATTTTCTTTTTCTTTTTTTAAAACTAAATATTTTGTATTTTTTACATTATTATAATTTATTCACTTTGTATCCCAGCTGTAGCCCCCTCCCTCATCTCTTCCCAATCCCACCCTCCTTTCCTCATCTTCTCGCATGTCCCTCCTCAAGTCCACTGATAGGTGAGGTCCTCCTCCCCTTCCATCTGATCCTAGTCTATCAGGTCTCATAAGGACTGGTTGCATTGTTTTCCTCTGTGGCCTGGTAAGGCTGCTCCTCCCTCAGGGGGAGGTGATCAACCAGCCACAGAGTTCATGTCAGTGATAGCTCCATTTCCACTAGGGCACCCACTTGGAGACTGAGCTGCCATGGGCTACATCTGTGCAGGGGATCTAGGTTATCTCCATGAATGGTCCTTGATTGGTATGGTCTTTTAAATCACAAATTTAAAAATGAAAACAGAACTGCTTGGTAAATAAAAGCTAAATTTCTTTAATGTTGTTAAAAGTTAATAATTTCTTTTTAGACCCAAGGCTCAGGACTTGCTATCATTGAAGACTCAAATTAATTCCTTTAGTCACAATAAGCACGGCTAGTAAACTGTATGGCACTACATTCTAAGGTTTATAAATTCTGGAATTAAATTTGGTTTGGCCATGCTTATGAAATTATAGTCACTTATTAAGTACTGAGATGCAGTTGGCTTCTTATTGATGAAGCAGTCATAAGAATCTATGATTTTATACTTAATATTAACTCTTCATATAATAAGAGGATAAATTGCTCAGCCACTCTGGATATCTCATCAAAAGCAGGAAGACTATTTTTAATAGTCTAATACTTATAGTTTTGCAGTTAATTTCTGTTTTATCTTTGAACAAATTGTCTGTACCTTTGCCAAAAATTTCATGCATTTTTCAAATAAATGAAATAAAGTTAAATCTGGCTAGGGATTTGGTCATTACCTAGGATTTTCTTTTACTTTCAAACATGCCTCTTCAAAACCCTACATCTTTTGTTTTGTTTGAGAAATAACTTTTATAACAATAAATTGAGTGATTTTGAACAGCAAAATATTTAGAAGAGATTGGGGAATGGAGTGATTTATTGACTATGTATATATGCCTTAGAAAATGTTTGAATGGTGTGATTAGAAGAGAGCCGTTATGTTTATCAGTTTTGTAAAACACAGATTGTTGAAATACAACAATCCAGGTTGTGAAAATTCCTAAATAATTCATGGAAGATATCAGAATGAAGCTCCCACAATTTGTTCTAGTCTTATTTGGATATAATGTCTGTGTGTGATTCAGCAAATGAGGTTATAAATATTCATCTGTTTTTATCACTGACTTCAGCTGAGACTCTGAGCAGACAGTGGACTGCATGATTCAGCTCCAGGTTTCCCATGCCTTTCCATCCACTTCTCCAACTTCATTTCCATGCTAGACACCAGGAGCTTAGTAATGTTTCTGTTAGCTGCTTGCAGGCAAAATTATATTTCTTTGTATTGGAATTTGGAAAAGCCATACCTGATTATCTGTAAAATTTCAGGCTAGATTCTCATAAAAACTCAGGGCAAATGGAAAGATAGTCAGTGCTTAAGGCAAAAGAGTCAAATTTCTTCACCAGCTTTTCAACAAAAGGTAGGACCTAAAATACATGCTGTAAAGCCAAATGAATAAAATGCATGGGGAAAGGCCAGCTGTTTCCGGAGGGCCAGGGAAAACCTTTTTATTCTCTATGAAATCAAATCTAGGAATAAGTTTTCAAAGTCACTTTTACAAAACACAGTCAAAGTCATATCTATGTAAACAGAGTTCCACACTGCAGAAAAGATTTGTTTAAAGTTGAATGCATAATCCATTAGTAATGGTCCTGACATAACAATGTGCTCATAGAATCTGTAGCTGCTAAGCTAATAGAATGGGTTGCCCTAAAAATCAAAAGCATTTGGCTTTTAACATTCTATTTGTTGGTCTCTGCAATTTGTATACTTGGCTGCTGTGAATATTTTTTTAATATCAAAGATTAATATTTTAGAGTTTCTGCATAAGAAATAAAAACATATACCTATACATTCAATCATTTATTCAGCCATTACAATAAAAATACAAATATTTAGAGCATACTCAATACAAATATTTAGAGCATATTCAATACAAATATTTAGAGCATACGCAATACAAATATTTAGAGCATACGCAATACAAATATTTAGAGCATACGCAATACAAATATTTAGAGCATATTCAATACAAATATTTAGAGCATACGCAATACAAATATTTAGAGCATGCATTTATGAGATCCCTAATGTTTCTCTGTGTTAAGTCCAACACATAGACAATGGATACTGTGCAGTTGTGGAATGCAATGAAGCTATTATGTAAATGACTTGGGTGAGTTTTTACTCAGCTAAGTGTCTATTTAGTAAATACACGAGGTAATGCCCTCATTATTAGTATATTGTATTTAGTGCTACCAGGAGCAGATTTCAGGCGCACATATGAGCTGTTGCCACATTAAAAATTTCATTCTAAAATGTTTACAGTATTAATAAAATATATGAATCTATACAAGAGAAACACTATGCACAGGCACTATGTTACAAGGCAAATAAAACAGTTATAAAGCGTCCAGCATGCCTGGCGTGGTCATGACACCTTACTCCCAGCAGTTGGGAGGAGGAGGCAGAGGCAGGCTGCTCTCTGTGAGTTATAGTTCAAACTAGTCTATAGTTAGAGCGCCAAGCCAACAAGGGTTGCACGAGGAGGTCTTGTCTCCAAAACAAAACAAAACACATGCATGCTTGTACACACGCGTGCATGCACGCAAACCCCGAAGCAAATAAATTAATCAAAAAGCTCCCTAAGCTGTAATTGTTTGCAAACCTGTTGCTTGCAAAACTGGATTTCAGATAGTTTAACTAGTTGCCAGATTTCTTCTTCTTTGGTAATAGCCTATGATTTTACATTAATGCTCATTTTGACATGATTTCCTGTACATCCAGATGCTGTACATGTTCTATCAAATGGCAAATTAGGCTTTCTCCTGGGACTATATGAATGATTAAGACAAAATAAGAGATAGAGGGAATTAGTAAGGATTTGGGGTTAGGCACTGGGGTTGCTTGAGCACAAGCTCAAGTATTCAGACATTTTGATTGGATATTGAAGTCTGCTTGAATTAAGCATTTGTTAGGAAAATATTGGGGGAATTTTACACCCTGCACTTCTGAGTTTGGAACCTCCTGCCTGCCAGCTCTGACATGCTGCAAACAGATGCTCCGATACATGGGAGCCCTTTTCATCTTATTGGGGAGACTCTTTGAAGGCTCTTAATGGTTATTTTTTTGAAAATGGTTCATTTAAGACCTTAATTGGGTACATGAAACTATTTTTCTGTCATCAGTTCTAGGCTGAGCACATGTGCGCATTCTTTTGTTTTAGACATGATATGACTTTATGAGTCATGGAAATGAAAAGTCTTGACTCTTTAAAACGTATATTTGACTGGATCAGTGATGCTTAGCGGTGTAAGGAGGAGCCGGGAATGTGGTCAGTGTTAGGCCACTGGGGCTACGTTGACCAGAAAGCGGCTGTGTGGTGGCAGCCACAGGGGCCTCTTTACCCAAGCTTCCAGAGACCTGCTTAGGCCGGTCAGGCATTATCTGAGGGCCTCTCTCTCTCACTGTGTGCCAACTTTTCTTGGCGGTGTTAGCCAGGCACCTCAGTGGGTTCAGACTCTCTGGTCATCTGCTTATTAAGCAGTGTGGGTAAGAGTCTACATTCGTGTCCTCATTTTATCTTAATCACTTTGCTAAGGTCATGTTCTCAAATGAATTCACATTCTGATCCAGTGAAGAGTAAGAGTTCCACGTAGACACAGGAAAGGTGCTGGAACCCATTCCACGAAAGGAAAGAAAATGTTAAATCTATATTGATTTCTTTACAATGCCCAAGGCGAAAACATTTATATTGAATCCAGCAAGCATCTAGCTGGGTTCTGGAGCCACGGCAGACTGAAGATGAGAAAGCATGACCTAGAGGTTCTTTCTGCTCAGTGTGAGTTCTGTGCATGTTTTCTCATTTGAGGTTTTAGAAAAAAAAAATGAATATACCAACTAGAATCTTTAAATTTTTTTCCTTTAAAGACAATTTTACCCTGAGTTTTCTGAAAACAAACAAACAAACATACAATTCTAGAAATGGCTTTGGACTTTTTACCAGCAGGTTTTTACATTAGGACACTGATGTCTGGAAACAGGTGTGTGTGTGTGTGTGTGTGTGTGTGTGTGTGTGTGTGTTCCGTGTGCTGTGCGCTGTGTACTGTATATGTAGATGGGGAGGGAATCTGAACGAACAGGATTGCTCACCTGCCACAGTCATGCCTGGATGTTACGGTTTCTCTAATGGGGAAGGGTCTCAGGATGCTCATGGAAAGGTGGTGCACGGGGTCAGTAGACAGGTGAAGAGGTCACTGGGTGGCTTGTGGCCCGCTTTTGTCCTCTCTGTTGCAGGAGCTGAGACGTGTGGGAATGGAAGCAGTGTTCTTGGTGGAGGCTCTAACACGAAGTAGCAGCTGGTGTCTCCTCCAGAGCCTCCTGCATAGGAGTTCACCAGCTGACTTGGTCTCCTGCCAGCCTGTTATGGTGCTATATATCTCTTTCCGTTGCATCATATGGTGGACATTCACTAAGTCAGCCAAGACTGAAGCTCATGATTCCAAAAGTTAAAGCATAAGTGGAGGAGTTACATAGATCTGAGATGAGAACAAGAAAATCCCAGAGAAAGAATACTTTCCTCAGTGTTCTCTGCCTGTTATATCTGTCGGAGTCCTAAGCCAACTACTAAGTCTGTAATTTTCTGTTAATTATTAGTTTAATTATAATGTTTTACAAAGGTTGCCTCTTAATTTTCCTGTGGGTGAAGTAATTCACAAATAATAACACCAGGAAAAGAAGGTCTGGTTCCTTGTGCTGGATTTGCAAGCAATAAGCAGTGACCCTTCCCTAGTTACTCAATCTCACTCCATCTCTGTATTTCACCTATAAAAGCGTGGAGATAATATCTGCCAACCTAATTAGGAATAGTAAGGATCAAGTGAAATCATGTCAGAGAGGGTGCTTTATAAACTGCCAGGGACTGTACAAATAGAAATGATGGATGCTGGCAGAGAAATGCAAGATTATATTGGAGGCATTAAAGGCTTATAATAAATGCTTCCGCTTCTCAAAAACCTTGTCTGATCAGACTAAACCAAGGTGTCTTTATTAGAACCCAATTCTTCAAATCCTGATCTGAGCATGAACTCGAAATGCTATGATTTTTCTAGTGGCTAAGAAATGTTTAGCTGCACTGTTGAATCCTATGACAGTTTATAGTCAAATTATCAACACTCAGTTTGGTGGCTGTCTTCTAGATCTTTGTTTTAAAAGACTAAATATTCAGTCGGGTATAATTTTACCTTTACATATCTTTTTGATGTGCTACTCGTTCCCCTGGGGCAGTGTAATAGCTTCAGCTGTCAGTTTAACACTCCTAGACAGAGTGAACAATGATTGAGGCATTGCCTTCATAGGATTGGCCTGTGGGCACATCTGTGAGGCCTGTCTTTACCACTGTGAGTGGTATCATCTCTGGGCAGGTAGGCCTTGGCTGCCTGAAGCATGACTGGAACACTGTTTAGCGTCTTCTTCAGCTCCTGCCTACGTGTTTCGACCTTGGTCTCTTGTCCTGTCTTCCCCTGAACTGGCATGTGGAAGTGTGAGCCCTCAGATCTGTGTTCATCCTTCATGGCGCTTTTCTTCAGTTCTGAGCACATCGATAGAAACCTAAACCAGGACAGGCTTCAATCTTATACTTTGTCTTTGTTTCTCCAGTGATTAGCCCAGATTAGATGAATGCCTAGAGCTTTAACATGAAACTGTAGGGTAAATGACAGGAGTAATTTTCTTTCATTCAAATTAAGGGTTTCCACACTTTCTTTCCTAACATAGAATTAGTAGAGTGCTTCCAAGCCTTGCCTGTCCCTTCCAAATCACACTTCTTAGTTCGAAAATAAGTACATCTGTGTCTCCATGAATTAAATGTCTTTCCCTTAGTACTGTGGATCTTGGGAAGAGCATATTGATATAGTAATAACGTTTGCTTTCAGCACTAACAATTTTCTGGTGACCCTTCCTTTTATCTTATTGACTTTATAGTTTACTTTGCTAAGTGTTTGAACATTGTTTTAGAATAGGGCTGTCAGGTGGTACTTAAACATCTAACCACACAGCACCCTGCCATGCTTAACTTTCCTGGGTCAGCTGAATATGGGTTTTCAATTTTTGATTTTATTTAACTGGGGAGCATGAGAATCACTAAGAAGCTCAATAAGACACAACACTGCATTTCCCAAAAGTCTACAGTTTGCTAGTGTTAGGGCATTACTCGGCTGTGCTGCAGACCTCCAGATGATTTTAACTACACCAAATGGGAACTCTAACCCCTGAATGACTGCACCCTTCTGCAGTCTGCCTTCTGCACCCGTTAGCTACCTTCTGCATTTTTCAATTCTCTGATTTTGACTTTTTAAGTACTACCTAAAGAACTGTTCTGAGAAAAAACAAAACAAGCCCCATACACGAGTACAAAAGTTATGATTTCTGTTTTTACTTACATATATCAGTGTCAGAGCAGACATTTGGATTAATAATTTATATAATTAATGTAATTTATTAATCAATATAATTAAATATATAATATTTAATAATTAATGATTTCAAGGTGACATACAGCAAAACCAGGTTCTGTATTGTTACTTTTTAAAAATTAGCATCAATAATTTTGTTTAGCAAAGAAAAAAACAGTAAAATCATGAGTAAAAACATTTTATATAATTTATATAATTTATAAATCAGTAGCTATTTTCTAAATCAAAATAGATACAGGTAAAGAAAGAAGAAATCTTATATGTATGTATGCCTCTACATATTTCAATGTAGACATATCTATATAAAGCTGTCGGTTATTAAAGACTTACTTTAATTTGAAAATGCTCTTTAGTATCTAAGTTAGGGAAAACATGCTTTCACTTGTAGGGGAGAACTTTCTAGAAGATCAATGGTTTCCGTCTTAAATGTATATTAGAGTCATCTTGAGGTTTCTGGACACAACTCTGATTACGCCTGTAAAGTTTTTAATTCTGTAGATTTGGGGAAGGGCCTGAGAACCTGAGGTTTTAATCATGTTTCTAGCTCCGTTCTGGAGCTCAGGGCCCATGATTACACCACACGAGAGCCAACAGTCTTGAGAACTCATTGCTGAGATATCCTGCAAAGCCGGTAAAGACAGTTTGTCAAGACATTGTAACCAGGTGTGTAATGCTATAAACCATCTTTGAGGATTTCAGTTGTAACCATTTGTATATGAACAATTTGTTTATACACTGCCCCAAAATAATTTCTTTAACATAATTTCTAGTATTTCTTGCATTTTCTTGATTGAAGAAATATCTTTTCAGCCAATACCTATTACTTTTTCAAGAATACTAATTTTGATCATAATTTGAAAAAATATTTCTTAGGATAAATACTTAGGAAAACACCAGGATTCTAGGGTCATTGCAGGAACTAGAGGTTATGAATGTCCTGATGGAGGAAGGCTCTGGGTAGCTCAGCTCTATTCTTGTCTTCAGCAGAATACAATGCTGTCTCCTCAATATTGGCAGTAATATATTGGGTGTGTGAATAAAAGCTTTGTGCATTCTTTAGAAATTGAAAGTGCAGGAAATTATTTAAAGCTATGCTTACTTTAATTTCAAGGTTTGCTTTGAACACGGTCACTGAAACTCCGCTGTTTGACTTTTTATTATGACAGGTATACATTCCAAAGCTCTGTATGCTCACACATTAGCTGAGGATAGTGTGACATGTGCCTAGCCTGATGCGAGACTTGACATTTGGTGTGGTTCCGCCTTCTTCACTAGGAGCCCCCGGGTGGTCTGCCTCGGGTCAGCACCGGAACAGATCACTGTGTGCCCCAGGCTTCCAGGAGGCGTTGTTCTTCTCCCATGTGTAGAGTCAGCTTTCTGCCCATGTCATCATTCCTCTAAAACCCTCAGGGCCATCAGGAAAAGGATCAGAACAAAACTTTCTTTGTTCTGTGAAGAAAATCTGCACCTGATGCCAATAACAAGATGACTTTATTAATTTCCTCAGTAAGTGCAGGTTTGGAAACATAATTTTTGTAGGCATATAGAGATCTTTCCGTAGATGTTTACAACTTATTTAAGTGAAACAAACAAACAAACATGAAAATGAATGATAATAGAGGTCCGAGTTTTTGTAAAAAAAAAATGAATAAATGTTGATGTGTAATACCACACACTCTTCATTCTTCCCTCCCTTTTTCCTAACTTTCACATTCTATATGATCACACATGAGACACATATCTGCAGAAATGGTAGGCATAAAACAAGCGTTTGCTCAAGGATGGTGTTTTGCTGTTGTGATGCCTAATGTCATAGAGACTCTTTACTGCTGCAAAAGCAAGCGTTTCTGGAAAGGGTTTCCCCCACCTACACCCAGGCAGAGTCTCTAAATCAGATGGCATCCCTGCATTTTAAAGTAAAGTATTAGATGATTCAGAAAAGTCAGGGTCACACCACTAGTAAGTGGTGAGAACAGACTGTGAATAAGGACTTGGCTTTCAAAATTCTACCTTACAATTACTTCATACTGTGCCTAAGGAGGCCAGAATATCAAAGCCTGCAACGATGCTTATCTGGAGAACAGATTAAAGTTTTGGAAGCAGAATAAATGCTCTGCTCCCATCAAAAGGATCCATTAAAGTCTATAAAGAATAAACTAAAATCACGAGCTATAATAGTGCCGTGTTAAATGAATATCAATGTATTAATTCCTGAGGTTATTCTCTCAAGAGAGATTTGCATGAATAACGCTCCAAGTCTGCAACTATTTTGAATCCACTGAATTGGAAAAATTTAATATTCAGTACATAGACAAAGAAAGATGAACATTTTATTACATTTATTCTGAGTTTATTTCTTGACAGTAATGGAAATATAGAAAGATGAAGTATACAGGGCTTATTTAGCCTCATATTTTAATATTGTGCATATGAATATAGCTAACCTCAATAAAATAGAATAAATAAGCAATCATTTTTATGGGTACAAACTCATTTTTTTAAACTGAACATTTTCTAAGATAGCCTGTGAACAGAAAAATTCCAGGTATGATATTTCATGAAATTGATATGCAATGAAAGGAACATTTGTATGTTGCTTTTCATTGGGTAGTCAGTATTTAGATTTTCGTGAAGTCAAATGCAAAACAACCAGGAGACAAAGCCCCCTCCTAACCAGGAAGCTCTTTACAATTGATCAGCAATAGAGCTGTGCTGGGTTTACAAATCCCACTCCAGGCATTTTAGTGTTTTTTTTTTTCTTTTTTTTTTTTTCTATTTTAAAGATTGAGAAAGAATATGAAGTTAAATGAGAAGAGAGGGAATGGAGAATCTGGGAGGAGTTAGGTAATTGGAATATAATGAAATATAATGTATGAAAGTCTCAAACAGACACCATGTGGTTTCTGAGAATTGAACTCAGGACCTTCAAAAGAACAGCCAGTGTTCTTAACCTCTGAGCCATCTCTCCAGCCCTTTGGTGCTAATCTAACTGGATGTCCACTTGTAGAAAAATGCAAATAAACCCATATTCATCACTGTGCACAAAAGTAAAGTCCAAGTGGATCAAAGACCTCAACTTAAAACCAGACACACTAAATCTGTTAGAAAGAAAAGTGGGGAAGAGCCTTGAACTCATTGGCGCAGGAGACAACTTCCTGAACAGAACACCAACAGCTCAAGCTCTAAGATCAAGGTTCAATAAATAGGACATCATGAAGCTGAAAACTTCTGAAAAACCAAGAACACTGTCATCAGAACAAAGCTACAGCTTACAGACTGGGAAAGTATCTTCACCAACCCTATATCTGACAGAGGGCTGATATCCAAAATATGTAAAGAATTCAAGAAATTAAACACCAACAAACCAGAGGATGTGGAGAAAGGGGAACATTCCTCCTTTGCTTGTGGGATTGTAAACTTGTACAACTACTTTGGAAATCAACCTGGCACTTTTTCAGAAAATTGGGAATAGTTCTACCTCAAGATCCAGCTATACCACTCCTGGGTATATACCCCAAAGACACTCCATACAACAAGGACACTTGCTCAATTATGTTCATAGAAGATTTATTAAAAATAACCAGAATCTTTTAACTGAAATAACCAGAATTATTTTAACTGAAGACTGGATAAAGAAACTGTGGTACATTTATACAATGGAATACTACTCAGCAACTTAAAACAAGGAAATCATGAAAAATTGCAAGCAAATGGATGGAACTAGAAAAGATCATCCTGAATGAGGTGACCCGGAACCAGAAGGGCATGCGTAGCATATATTCACTTATAAGTAGGTATTAGTCATACTGTATAGGATACGCATACTAAAATCTACAGACCTAAAGAAGCTAAACAAGGAGGACCTTAGAAAAGTTGCTTAATTCTCATTCAGAAGGGCAAACAGGATAGACACCAGAAATGGCGAAAGAGAGGGAACAGGACAGAGCCTACCACAGAGGGCCTCTGAAAGACTCTGCCCATTAGGGTATCATAGCAGATGCTAAGATTCATAGCCAAACTTTGGACAGAGTGCAGTGAATGTTATGAAAGAAGGGGGAAATAGAGAAACCTGGAGGGGACAGGAGCTCCACAAAGAGACCAACAGAGCCAAAATATCTGGGCCCAGGAGACCTGCATAGACTGATGCACCAACCAAGACCCATTCATGGAGAGGACCTAGACCCTCTGCTCAGATGTAGCAAATTGGCAGCTCAGTCTTCATGTGTGTGTCTGAGTAAGGAAAGCAGGGGCTGCCCTCTGTCATGAACTCGGTTGCCTGCTCTTTGATCACTTCTGCCTGGCAGTGTGGCCTTGCCAGAAAACAGTGGAAGAGGATCCAGGCAGCCCTGATGAGACTTGATAAGGTAGGGTCAGATGGCAGGGGAAGAGAACTCCCCCTTTTAGTGGATTAGAGGCAGGGGATGGGAGGGTGGAGAGGGAGTAAGAGAAAAACAGGGAGGAGATGGTGGTGGGGAGTACAATTGGGATATAAATGAATAAATTGTAAAAAATTAAATTAAAAAATAAAACATAAATTGCTTCCAAAAAAAAGTCCCAAAGAATGTATAAAATAAAGCTAAATAACCGAAATGGAAATGTATGTAATAGACACCAGGAAAGACAAAGCAAAGGACTCAGTGAAATGACCTGAAGTGTGTGTGTGTGTGTGTGTGTGTGTGTGTGTGTGTGTGTGTGTGTGGAGGTTCCACCTTAAGTAGAATTGTTTCAAGGGGAAGTTTTCTAATTAAACACATGTATCCTTTACTCAGATTCTGGCAGCACTGGGGGGGAACTAGTTTCTTTGAAGAGGTGGCCAAGTATTCTATGAAAAATTCCGGTTGGATCTGATTCTTGCAGCTTCCTAATTTGGCTCATCCAATGAGAGGGTGAAAGTAACCAAGAACCTTTCCAGCTTCTCTCCTGACTCTTTCCTTTAATATAAGGATAGGGCAACTAAGAAGATTACTTTGGTAACAGGAGAAATGTTTGAACTTTAATTGTCTATTTGAACAGTTCAAAGCTTCGAATGCTTTTCACAGAACAGTCACCGCACACCGTCACCTTTCTCCTGCCCACTCTACAGAGAGTCATACACTTTGAACTTGTTGTTAACAAAATTCAAGTCTCTACATAACTGTTCCGTCACTCCATCACTTCTGCCTGGTTATAGTCCACTGTGATAAGAAAATGTGGTGTTACTGTCCCCATTGACCCTGCAACCATTCTAGCCACCTTGTCTGTTCCTACCTTACCTGCCATGAGTTCTAAGGTAAGAATGTGTGCCTGCTAAAGCAGAGAGAAAGGGGAAATTCTGAGAGTAAATAAAACAAAATATTAAGTAAATAAAGGTGATTCAGAATGGCCTCAATTTTCCCAACAAGTGATGAGTTTTTCGTGGTGGTGTCTATCAGCCTCTGTTTATAACTTCTCAGGGAATTAAATAAATAAAATCATTGCTTCAAACCAACTGAGAATGGCCAGTTTGTCTAAACTGGTAGACATGGACTCCAATGACCATGCTTATTTATGGGATGGTGGAATTGTAATGATTTGTAAGAACAAAGAAAACACTAAAAAAAGCTAACTGGGGGAATCCGCAGTTTAGTGTCTGAGAAGTTATACATGTATTCTTTGTTTAGTTCCATGTGCTAATAGGACAGAAATCTCTCCAGTGAAAATGCAAAGCTTCAAAACACATTTTATGTGATGGTTGGAGTTCAATGCATGTGATGGTTGGAGTTCAATGCATG
>NW_026591086.1:54592966-54644022 GCF_907164565.1 Psammomys obesus
TGATGGTTGGAGTTCAATGCATGTGATGGTTGGAGTTCAATGCATGTAATGGTTGGAGTTCAATGCATGCTTTTGTGTATCTGGACCAACATGCATGTTATTGTTGCATTAATTCTCTATCTGATTTTTGCTTACATTTGACTAATATTTAATTGGTGTTCTTAAAGCTCATAAACAAACTGGAGAGGTGCAGAACTCAGTAGGTAGTTTGCAGAAAACTCACCCTCAATTTTGGATTCCTTTTGGACAACTTACAAGTGTATGATGTAAGAAATTGTCAACAATAAATTGGCAAATGCACATTAAGTCAAAAATATTTTTAAAATTATTGAATGTTGTTAGCTTAGTTTACTACTTTTTTTTTGTACAATTTTATTAATTGAGTTCAGCTCATTCCAAATAGCAAGTTAAAACAGATACTTTCTTTTATTTTATTTTATTAATTATACTTTATTCATTTTGTATCCCCCCATAAGCCCCTCCCTCCTCCCCTCCTGATCCCACCCTCCCTCCCCTTTCTGCATGCCACTCCGCAAGTCCACTGATAGGGGAGGTTCTCCTCTCCTTTCTGATATTAGTCTATCAGATCTCATCAAAATTGGCTGCATTGTCCTCTAACGTGGCCTGGTAAGGCTGCTCCCCCCTCAGGGGGAGGTGATCAAAGAGCAGGCCAATCAGATTATGTCAGTGGCAGTCCCTCTTCCCATTACTATGTAACCCACTTGGACAGGACACTGAACTGCCATGGGCTACATCTGTGCAGGAGTTCTAGGTTATCTCCATGAATAGTCCTTGGTTGGAGTATGAGTCTCTGGGAAGTTCCCTGTGTTCAAATTATCTTGTTCTGTTGCTCTGCTTGTGGAGTTCCTGTCTCCTCCAGCTCTTACTATTTCCCACTTCTTACATAAAATTCCATTCACTCTGCCCATCAGTTGGCCATCAAGCTCAGCATCTGCTTTGACAGTCTATACTGCAGAGGCTTTCAGAGGCCCTCTGTGGCAGGTTTCAAGGTTGTTTCCTGTTTTCTTCTGGTTTTCAGAGGCCCTCTGTAGCAGGTTCCAAGGTTGTTTCCTGTTTTCTTTTTCTTCTGATGTCCATCCTCTTTGCCTTTCAGGATGGGGATTGAACATTTTAGTTAGGGTCCTCTCTTTTGCTTAGTTTGTTTAGATGTACAGATTTTAGTGGGTTTATTCTATATTGTATGTTTATATGAGTGAGTATATAACATGCATGTCTTTTTGTTTCTGGGACAACTCACTCAGGATGATCCTTTACAGGTCCCACCATTTACCTGCAAATTTCATGATTTCCTTATTTTTCATTGCTAAGTAATACTCCATTGTATAGATGTACCACAGTTTCTACATCCATTCTTCACTTGAGGGGCATCTGGGTTGTTTCCAGCTTCTGGCTATTACAAATAAAGCTGCTACAAACATGGCTGAGCAAATGTCCTTTTTGTGTACTTGAGCCTCTTTTGGGTATATGCCTAGGAGTGGTATGGCTGGATCTTGAGGAAGCGCTATTTCTAGTTGTCTGAGAAAGCGCCAGATTGATTTTCAGAATGGTTGTACAAGTTTACATTCCCACCAGCAGTGGAGAAGGATTCCCCTTTCTCCACAACCTCTCTAGCATGTGTTGTCCCTTGAGTTTTTCATCTTGGCCATTCTGATGGGTGTAAGGTGAAATCTCAGGGTTGTTTTGATTTGCATTTCCCTAATGGCTAATGAGGTTGAGCATTTCTTTAAGTGCTTTTCTGCCATTCGATATTCCTCTGCAGAGAATTTTCTCTTTAGCTCTGTTCCCCATTTTTTAAGTGGATTACTTGGTTTGTTGCTTTTCAGCTTGTTTAGTTATTTATATATATTGTATATGAGTCCTCTGTCAGATAAAGGGTTGGTGAAGATTGTTTCCCAATCTGTAGGCAGTCGCTTTGTTTTGATGACATTATCCTTTGCTTTACAGAAGCTTTTCAAATTCATGAGGTCCCATTTATTGATTGTTGCTCTTAGAGCCTGTGCTGTTGGTGTTCTGTTCAGGAAGTTTTCTCCTGTATCAATGTGTTCTAGGGTATTCCCCAATTTTTTCTAGCCGATTTAATGTGTCTGGTTTTATGTTGAGGTCTTTGATCCACTTGGACTTCATTTTTGTGCAGGGTGATAAGTGTGGATCTATTTTCATTTTTCTACATGTAGACATCAGTTGGACCAGCACCATTTATTGAAGATGCTATCTTTTTTCCATTGTATGGTTTTGGCATCTTTGTCAAAAATCAGGTGTCCATAAGTATCTGGGTTTATTTCTGGGTCTTCTGTTCGATTCCATTGATCCACCATTCTGTTTCTATGCCAGTACCATGCAGTTTTTATAACTGTTGCTCTATAGTACAGCTTGAGATCAGGGATGGAGATACCTCCAGAAGATCTTTTTTTGTAGGGGATTGTTTTAGCAATTCTTGGTTTCTTGTTATTCCATATGAAGTTGAGAATTTTTCTTTCCAGGTCCGTAAAGAATTGTGTTGGCAATTTGATGGGAATTGCATTAAATCTGTAGATTGCTTTTGGTAAGATGGCCATTTTTACTATGTTAATCCTGCCAAGCCATGAGCATGGGAGATCTTTCCATCTTCTCATATCTTCCTCTAATTCTTTCTTCAGAGACTTCAAATTTTTTTCATGCAAGTCTTTGACTTGCTTGGTTAGGTTACACCAAGGTACTTTATGCCATTTGTGGCTATTGTGAATGGTGTTGTTTCTCTAATTTCTTTCTCAGCCCTTTTGTCTTTTGTATACAGGAGTACTACTGATTTTTTTGAGTTAATTTTGTATCCGGCCACTTTGCTGAAGGTGTTTATCAGCTGTAGGAGTTCCCTGGTAGAGTTTTTGGGGTCACTCATGTATACTATCATATCATCTGCAAATAGTGATAATTTGACTTCTTCCTTTCCCATCTGTATCCCCTTGATCTCCTTCAACTGTCTTATTGCTCTAGCAAGGACTTCCAGCACTATGTTGAAGAGATATGGAGAGAGTGGGCAGCCTTGTCTTGTCCCTGATTTCAGTGGGATTGCTTTAAGTTTCTCTCCGTTCAGTTTGATGTTGGCTATAGGCTTGCTGTATATCGCCTTTACTATGTTTAGATATGTGCCTTGTATCCCTGATGTCTCCAGTACTTTAAACGTGAATAGATGTTGGATTTTGTCAAATGCTTTTTCAGCATCTAGGGAGATTATCATGTGGTTTTTTTCCTTTCAGTTTTTTAATATGGTGGATCACATTGATGGATTTCCGTATATTGAACCACCGCTGCATACCTGGGATGAAGCCTACTTGGTCATAGTGGATAATATCTTTGATGTGTTCTTGTATTCGGTTTGCAAGTATTTTGTTAAGTATTTTTGCATCAATGTTCATAAGGAAGAATGGCCTGAAATTCTCTTTCTTTGTTGAGTCTTTGTGAGGTTTAGGTACCAAGGTGACTGTGGCTTCATAGAATGAGTTTGGTAATGTTCCTTCTGTTTCTATTTTGTGGAATAGTTTGAAGAGAATTGGTGTTAGCTCTTCTTTGAAGGTCTGGTAGAATTCTGCGATGAAACCATCTGGTCCTGGGCTTTTTTTGGATGGGAGACTTTTGATGACTTATTCTATTTCTTTGGGGGATATAGGACTATTTAGTTGATTTACCTGGTCCTGATTCAGCTTTGGTAAGTCAAATCGATCAAGAAATTTGTCCATTTCATTTAGATTTTCAAATTTTGTGGCATATAGACTTTTGAAGTAAGTCCTAATGATTGTTTGGATTTCCTCAGTGTCTGTAGTTATGTCCCCCTTTTCATTTCTGATTTTGTTGATTTGGGTGGTGTCTCTCTGCCTTTTAGTTAGCTTGGCTAAGGGTTTGTCGATCTTGTTGATTTTCTCAAAGAACCAGCTCTTGGTTTCATTGATTCTTTGAATTGTTTTATTTGTTTCTAATTGATTGATTTCAGCCCTGAGTTTGATTATTTCCAGCCTTCTACTCCTTTTTGGTGTGTCTGCTTCTTCTTTTTCTAGGGTTTTTAAGTGGGCCATTAAGTTGCTTGAATGAGCTGTCTCGAATTTCTTCTTGAAGGCACTTAGTGCTATGAACTTTCCTCTTAGCACTGCTTTCATTGTGTCCCACAAGTTTGGGTATGTTGTGTCTTCATTTTCATTGAGTTCGAGGAAGACTTTAATTTCTTTTTTTATTTCTTCCCTGACCAAGCTGTCATTTAGTAACAAGTTGTTTAGTTTCCATGTTTGTGTAGGCGTTTTGCTATTTCTGTTGTTGTTGAAGTCCAGCTTTATTCCATGGTGATCAGACAGGATACAAGGGATTATTTCAGTCTTCTTGTATCTGTTGAGGCTTGCTTTGTGACCAACTATATGGTCTATTTTGGAGAAGGTTCCATGAGGTGCTGAGAAGAAGGTAAATTCTTTTGTGTTTGGGTGTAAAGTTCTGTAAATGTCTGTGAGGTCCATTTGATTCATGACCTCTGTCAGAAATACTGTTTCTTTATTTAATTTCTGTTTTGTTGACCTGTCCTTTGTTGAGAGTGGGGTGTTGAAGTCTCCCACTATTAATGTGTGGGGATCTATATGTGATTTAAATTTTATCAATGTTTCTTTTACAAATGTGGGTGCTCTTGTATTTGGGGCATAGATGTTCAGGATTGTGATGTCTTCCTGGTAGAATTTTCCCTTGATGAGTATGAAGTGTCCTTCCTCATCTCTTTTTATTAATTTTGGTTGAAAGTCTATTTTATCAGATATTAGAATGGCTACTCCTGCTTGTTTCTTGGGTCCATTTGCTTGGAAAGTCGTCTTCCAACCTTTTACCCTCAGGTAATGTCTATCTTTGTGCCTTAGGTGTGTTTCTTTATGCAACACATTGTTGGGTTTTGTTTACGTATCCACTCTGTTAATCTGTGTCTTTTTACTGGAGAGTTGAGTCCATTGATGTTGAGAGAGATTAATGACCAGTGGCTGTTAGATCCTTTGATTTTGATGTTGGCTGTGTTCATAAGGTTGTGTGCTTGGTTGCTTTTTGTTTTGCTGTAGTAAGGTTAATTATTTCCTGTGTTTTCTTGACAGAAGCTAATTTTCTTGGGTTGTATTTTCCCTTCCTGTGTCTTCTGTAATGCTGGATTTGTGTGTAGGTATTGTTGAAATTTGTTTTTGTCATTGAATATCTTGTTTTCTCCGTCTATGAGGATGAGAGTTTTGCAGGGTATAGTAGCCTGGGTTGACATCTGTGTTCTCTTAGCCTCTGCATGATATCTGTCCAGGCCCTTCTGGCTTTCATAGTTTCTGTTGAAAAGTCAGGTGTAATTCTAATGGTTTTGCCGTTATATGTTACTTGGCCTTTTTCCCTTGCAGCTTTTAGTATTTTTTCTTTGTTCTGTATACTTACTGTTTTGATTATTATGTGGCGGGAGGATTTTCTTTTCTGGTCAAATTTTTGGGTGTTCTGTAGGCCTCATGTATGCTTATTGGCTTCTCCTTTAACTTGGGGAAATTTTCTTCAATGATTTTGTTGAAAATATTTTCTGGGCCTTGGAGAAGGGAGTCTTCTTTTCCTCTATTCCTATTATTCTTAGGTTTTGTCTTTTCATATTGTCTTGGATTTCTTGGACTGTCTGTGTCAGGAATTTTTTGGATTTAACATTTTCTTTGACAGATACATCGATTTCTCCCATTGTATTTTCTACACCTGAGATTCTTTCTTCCATTTCTTGTATTCTGTTGGTTATGCTTACCTCTGTAGTTCCTGTTTTCTTCCCTAAATTCTTCCTCTCCATTATTTCCTCATTTGTGTTTTCTTTAATTTTTCTAGTTCTATCTTCAGGTCTTGAGTTGTTTTGTTTACTTCCTTCACCTGTCTGCTTGTATTTTTCTCTTTTTCTTTTAGTTCCTTCAACTCTGTCTCTTTTATTTCTTTCAGTGATTTAATTATTTCTTCTCTGAAAGCCACAAGCTGTTTGGCTGCATCTTCCCGTATTTCTTCACGGATGGCCCTAATCTGCTTGTCTTTATCTTCCTCCATTTCTTTACGGATAGCCATGATCTGTTTGGTTTTATCTTCCTCTAATTCTTTACGTATTTTATTTGTTTCCTCTATTATCCTCTTCATCAACATAGGTGTAAGGTCATCTTCTTGATTTTCTATTATGCTGCATTGTTCAGGGCTGTTCGCCCCTGGATGGCTGGGTTCTGGAGATGCCATATTGCTCTGTCTTTTGTTGGTTGAGCCTTTACGCTGACCTCTACCCATTGGGCTGATTTAGGTGTTGGCTGTTAGTTTCTGTGCTTCCTGGAGTCCTGAGGTAGGGAGTATCCCCTTGGCCGGAAGATGATTTTTCCTGAAGGAGTCCTTCTCTGCTTTTTGGTTATGGTCACTGTATGGCCAGCGTTTCTCAGGAGTTGCCACTGCTCACCTCAGGTTTATAGCCCTGAGTAGTAGCTGTGGTCTATGTTAGGCAGGGGGGGATCTCCTCTTACCCATAGAATTTCTCAAGACAGCTGCTCCACTGCTGGGTTTCTTGTTATAAATTTAGTGTGCTGCTGCTCACTAAATTTCCATGTACCGTCCTCTTGAAGAAATTGCTGATTCCCTAGCTGTAGGGTTTTCTCCCAACAGGGAAACTCAGTCTGTTATCCTGGGGCGCACAGTTCTGTCCAGGAAAGTGGAAGGTGCACTCAGCAAGTCTCTTGGCCAGAGGCTGAGTGCTCTGCTCTGGACCTGGAGAATGTGCACCTAGGTTGAGTTGGCGCCTGGGGGCGCTGCCATATTTAAGGTCGGAGCCTTGGCTGCTGCCTAAACTGGGTAATTTTCCCTAGACTGTTTCGGGGTGGGGGTGTCGGCTAAGTGCTCTGAGATCAGACCAGCCATTTCCCTCCCTGTGGGTTTGCACCTGTCAGTGAAACACAGTCTCTGGTGCCCTGGTGCCCTGGTGCCCACAGTTTTATCTGAGGCAGAGAATCAGGCGTGCAGGCAGGGCTCCGTGCAGGTGCCCGGGTCCCAGCTCTGGGTCCGGGCTGGCTCCTGGGGCGCCTGAGTCTTTTCCAGGGGATGACTGGGTAACCTGAGGTCAGTCCCAATCGTTTCCTGCTCCGTGGTGTTATCTCTCGACTGGGAAATCCATTCTATCGTGTTGTGGGCCCACAGTTCATTCTGGGACCGTGATCAGATCACGCTGGCGTGTAGCTCTGGGCTGGCGACCAAGCGACTGGCGGAACCGGGCCCTCTTCCGTGGTTTAGCCGGGTGAGTTAAAGCTGATTGAATCCCCCACTGTGGGGTATCCTCTCACCTGTGAAACACAATCACTTGTGTTTTATGGCTGCAAGTTCTGATTGCTGGTCACTGTGCCAATCCTGCTGTGCTACTCCTCAGAATGAGAGTCTTCCAGGCGCCGCCATCTTGCCCCGCCTCCACTTTCTTGCTTTTTAAAGTGAGTCCGATTTTATGTTTAAAAGGCTGTGCTCATACAGTGGAAGCAAAAAGCAAAGAGACTGAGTGGGAGAACCAGAAGAAAGTCCCTAAGGGCATAGTAGCAGTGCAGTTAGCAATAATTTTAATTGGACACCCAAATTGAGCCAGCCTCAAATCATGTGTTTGTCTTACAAATAGGCTCAATTCTGTCCTTTAAGTCCTTTCAGAAGCTTATGAAGATTTATACCAGTAGTTAGTTGTTTTGTCTGAGCTACAGAGAATATTTAATAGTTTTTATGAGGACTAATGAGCAGAAATGTCTCAACAGATAAAGTTCTTTAGGATGTTCACTGTAGTTATTTGATATTTCCTGTATCTGCTTACAGTCACGTGAGTAGTAAGAAGTAATCTTTGATATGAGACTTTGCATTTATATGTATCAGTCAGAAGTTTTATATAGAAAATTGTGTAGCATACTTCATACCCTGGACATTTCTTAGAGCTATGTACTAAATACATAAATCATGCAACTATTTTGGAGTACAAAATTTAGTTCACTCCATTTACTGAACAAATATTGAGAGTGTACCTACTATGTGCCAAGTGTTGGAGATAAATTGTTAAGTGAAAACAGGCCTAGTGGAGCCTGTAGCTTGGAGGAAAAAGGTATAATAAACGGAAGCAATACTTGGCTAGGGGAAGAAATCAGTATGTCTGAGAAAAGATCAAGGCTTTCTTGACAAATATGAATAGAGGGTCTAAGTTGGGGATTAGAGGAAAACTTAAAGAGCATATGGAATTGGGTTGTAGGGTGTTCTGCAGCAGAATGGAGTAAAAGCCTTTTTAGGAAATGAAAGGAAGCTGCCAAGATCAAAGCAGAGAAAGGAACAGAGAAGGGTTTATGACCAGCTCAGGAGAGCTGCCCTAAGTGGTTGTAGGTTTTTCCTCTCTTCTCCAAGCTCCCGGGATAATGACTCATGAGACTCAATTATTATTTTACAAATACCTAGGCCATATAGCTAGGCTAGTTCTGAGTAGCTCATAACTTAATAACCCATTTATCTTAATTTACATTCTGCCATGTGGCTGGTTACCTGAGCTCAGGCACCATGTGTCCATACTCCTCACATCTTGGCAGCTGAATCTCACATGCCTGGCTCTATCCCAAAATCCCTTCTGCCTGCTGGATGTTCCACCTATTTCCTGCCTCAGCCATAAGCCGTAGGTTCCAAACAATACACAAGAGATTTCTTCTATACTACATGTTTTGACATAGTACTGGAGTAGTGCAGTAAAAAAATTGGAAGAACTAAAAATACTGATAGAGAAATAAAAGTTGCAGATTCTCTCGTTACCTAAAAGGTCTTCATTTTAACATTTTACGGCTAATGACACCTTTTTATTCATGTGTGGATAAACACAAACAGGCAAACATATACTCTTGAGTTGTGTGAAAGATCTGTCACAGTCTGCTAATAATATTTGGGATAGAAAATGATGCATGAGCTAAAGAATGATATTTTCTAATATTCTGGCTCTGTTGACACTGTCAATCATAGTTCTGCTAAGTTAACATAAGTCACTTGTCTTACGAAAATTAATTTGTGTATTTTTCCCTATCTCAAAATGAGAAGTTATTTTTCATCAGATGTGTGTGTGTGTGTGTGTGTGTGTGTGTGTGTGCACGCACTCTCCTGTATGTGTTCCATGGTAGAAAAATAAAACTAACAACAATGGCAATTTCTAAAGAATGACTTAAAATTAGCAAAGCTAAAGTGTTCTTTGAAGGCAGAACCAAACCAGGAAAATTTACAGGGACACAAATGTTACTTTTGAGAATATTTAAAACCATTGTTAGAGTTTATGTATTTCATTTTATTTAGGAGTTGCCAGTAGACAAGTACGCTATGTAAAATCAAATATACTAAGAAATACAGACCGA
This sequence comes from Psammomys obesus, assembly GCF_907164565.1. NCBI lineage: Eukaryota > Metazoa > Chordata > Mammalia > Rodentia > Muridae > Psammomys > Psammomys obesus. The sequence goes on from NW_026591086.1 coordinate 54,602,356, forward strand.
AATATTTTGGATGGAGGTTTATTTATAGATACTGGTAGTCAAGAACTGGTAAAATAATAACAAGTGAGAGGGAACTAATGGGAATGTGTCCACAGTGCTTTGCCACGTAAGAAGTCAGGCCTCATCCTAAAACCCACACTCAGACAGCCAGGTCTGCAGAAGGACTCACAGAGCTCAGGGGAGAGCTAGACAGATCTCTAAGCAGAACAGCCTCCAAGGTGCCCAAGTGCTCGAGAGCCTGCTGCTCAGGTGCCAGTGGACTCAAAGCCATCTTGTGTGGAGGATGTTTCTTTCTCCCCTGTTGTAGGAGGCTACCACAGTCTGTGAACTAAATGCTCTTCTAGGCTCTGTGGGCTTTGTGTTCCTTAAGATTTATTTATTTATTATTTATATAGTATTCTGCCTGCATGTCTGCCAAGTGCACCAGATCTGATTACAAATGGTTATGAGCCACCATGTTGCTGGGAATTGAACTCAGGACCTTTAGGTCAGTGATTTTAACCTCCGAGCCATTTCTCCAGCTCATAGGCTTTGTGTTTTGAGAACTCCTTTAAAGGAAAAGATTAGCATTCTGTGCTGCTTATTGCAGTGTTCTGGCTGTTTATTGTCTGTGAAAAAGGAGGAAAGAGATCATGAAGTCTTTGTCCTGAGAGTATAGCCCTAGGACAGGGACTTTTCCCTGGCCTGATGAGAGAGGTGGAGTTTAATGCAGGGTGTGGTCCTCTCTGTCCTTCCTTATTTCCTTCTGTCTTTCTCTTCTCCCTCCTTTTCTCCTTTCCTTCCTCTTCCCTCTACAGCTCCCAGTCTCCATTCTTTCTCTCTCCATTTCTCTTTCTCTTTTTTGATGGTCCAAATGGCTGTTTTATAGTTTAAAAAAATAACAGCATAAAATCCATTTTCTTAAGGTCTTTTAAATGTACAGTTCTGTAGTGTTAAGTATGTCCATATTGCTGTGCAATAAATCTCTGTAACTTCATCTTGAAAAATAGAAACACTTCATTTATTTGTGTAGTTGCTAGGGGCTAAAGGTGGGGCCTTGTGCATGCTAAAAAAGGAGTCTACCACTGAGCTATACCTCCAGTTTAACTCATTGAAAACTGCCTCTATTCCCTGTCTCTAGTCAAACATGAGTCTACCCACTAACCTTTGAATTCGGCTACTTTAGACATTGTATATACATGGAGTTATAGTGTATGTGTGACTGCCTTGTTCCACTGTCTTGTTCCATTTAGCACAATAAGGTTCATCCATCATAGTATATGATCTGATTTTCTTTTTCTTTTTTTGTTTTTATTTTTTATATTAATTACAGTTTATTCACTTTGTATCCCAGCTGTAGTTTCCTCCCTCATTCCCTATCCCACCCTCCCACCCTCATCTCCTCCCATGTCACTCTCCAAGTCCACTGATAGGGGAGGTCCTTCTCTCCTTCCCTCTGACTCTAGCCTATCAGGTCTCATCAGGACTGCCTGCATTATCTTCCTTTGTGGCCTGGTAAGGCTGCTCCCCCCTCAGGGGAAGGTGATCAAAGAGCCAGCCACTGAATTCATGTCAGAGACAGTCCCTGTTCCCCTTACTAGGGTACCCACTTGGACAGTAAGCTGCCATGGGCTACAGCTGTGCAGGGATTTTAGGTCATATCCATGCATGGTACTTGGTTCAAGTATCAGTATCAGAAAAGACCCCTGGGTCCAGATTTCTTGGTTCTGTTGCTCTATTTGTGGAGGTCCTTGTCCCCTCCAGGTCTTTCTATTTCCTCCTTCTTTCATAAGATTCTCTGTACTCTGCCCAAAGTTTGGCTATGAGTCTCAGCATTTGCTTCGATACCCTGCTGGGCAGTCTTTCGGAGGCCCTCTGTGGTAGGCTCCCGTCTTGTTCCCTGTTTTCTCCCTCTTCCTATGTCTGTCCTGTTTGCCTTTCTGAGTAAGAATTGATTATCTTACCCAGGGTCTTCCTGCTTGCTTAGCTTCTTTAGGTGTACAGATTTTAGTATCTTTATCTTATATTATATGTCTAATATACACTTATAAGTGAGTATATATCATGTGTGTCTTTCTGCTTCTGGGATACCTCACTCAGAATGATCTTTTCTAGTTCCCCCCTTTTGCCTGCAAATTTCATGATTTCCTTGTTTTTCATTGCCGAGTAGTATTCCACTGTGTAAATGTACAATTTCTTTATCCATTCCTCAGTTGAAGGACATCTGGGTTCTTTCCAGATTCTGGCTATTACAAATAAAGCTGCTATGAATATGATTGAGCAAATGTCCTTGATTTTCCTTTTTTTATGGCTGAAAACAGTTCATCATCTGTATGCTACACATCCTTTACTTATTTGTTTTCAAGGAATATTGGGTTGCATTTCCATCTTTGTTATATATCATGCTGCAGTACTTATTTATAGTCAATAAATATTGGGCTGCATTTTCATCTTCTTTGTTATATACCATGCTGCAGTGAATGCAGGTATGTGAATATATTCATATTATCCTAGTAGATTTGTTAGTTAGCTAGTTTTTTTTTTTTGGTCAGGTTTATTATAATTATTATTATTTACAGTTTATTCACTTTCCTTCCCAGTTATAGCCCCCTCCCTCATCTCCTCCTGGTTCCTTCCTCCCTACATATCCCTCCCCTATCCCTCTTCCCTAGTCCACTAGTAGAGGAGGTCCAATCTTGCACACTGATTCTCCAACTGAGGTTCACAGATGCTGCGCAGCAAGGGCTGCAGTGTGCTGGGCATGGGGACATTCATGGTGCCCTGTGGTAGGTTTATGGGGAAAGGCACAGTGAGTCCAGGTCTGACAGAGTCCAGCGTGATGGATGTGAGTCAGGTCCTCTAGCACATTGGAAAGAGATGTCCCCTCAGGTCTGCCTCCCACCCTAGCACTCTTACTTCCTTCTTGATGTTCCTTGTATTTAGTGATGTGAAAGATGCTAGCCAGAAATTTAATGATAGCTCAATAATAATATGGAGATAATTGCCATATGACAAGAAGAATCTAAGAGTTCTGTTGGAATTTTGCCCCACGTGAGCAGACACTGAAACAACATTGTCCTTTATGAGGGAAAACTAATCTCAAAATAAGTGTCTCTTGGTCTTTCCAGGCCCAGAACACTGGCTTGCAGCATTCACTACACTTTCTCATCTTTCAGAGAAGCTGGGTAACTCATGTGTTTTAGCACATGCCTTCTTTTCATCTTAAAGACCGCTATCAACACTCAGCCATATTCAAAAGATATCAGGGAGAAGATGCAGAGTTGAGTAATAATTAGGAATGTGCCACACATTGCATTTGCAAGACACATCAAACTACTTTTCAGATATCAGGAGGTGTAATCAAGTCTGCAGCACATTTGCTAATGATATTTCCTTTAACTGTTAAACCCGTATGTATTACAGGGGAAATGGTATCCATATGTTTAATTTGTTTGCACAGTTCATTAAAAGATGTATTAAAAACTATTTAAAAATACTGGAAGTTTCATCTCAAAGATAATTTCTTTTGTCAAAAAACTTTAATTGATAGAAAAGTTAAAAATTTTCAGTAAAAAAAGAATGTTTTGAAGTAATCTTACATGGTGGAATGGCTGACTCTAGCTTATTAATTACCTCACATAATTACCAATTGTTATGCCAAGTGTATAAACAGGGTTTCAGCATCAGATATGTAAGCAGAGGATATGACCATTTCATGGTATGACTGAGGGGACGTGTTTATTGTAGATATTAGGGTGAGTACAACCAGGGCCATCTGGAAGAGTCCAGAGCAGAGAATGTGGCAGATTGAACATGGCCAGCAGACAGCACTTGGTCCTGAGAGGAGAGACAAAGAGAGAGTGAGAGAGGAAGAGAAGGAGATGAACAAGAGAGAGGTTCAAGTGAGAAAGGGCCAGGAAAGGAAGACAGAGATAGACCAAGAGAGTGAATTACCTAAATGTTGGGGTTATATGAGAATGAGAAGTTAGGAGAAAGGAAACCTGTGAGCTCGAGAGGTTTAGGGCATGGAGCAGGGTGAGAAGAACAGAGAAGAGCATCATTACTGAGTGAGCCTCACAGCCAGGCATGATATTTGCTATGCTAATGGGTACCATAGCTGTTCTCTCTTTCTGACAGCAATGAGAAGATGGCTCCTTGGGTTGAGAAAAAAAGGGAGCCAGAAACTGGGGGACTGAATGTTCCTATGGAACTGATAGCAAGAAGATACCATTCTGTTACCATCTACTTTAAGAAAATCATGTTTTATTATTATTATTTGTTTTCCCATAATTTCAAATTTGTTCAACTATCCCAGAAAAGACCCTTTTGTGTTAATAAGCAGAGATGATATCATCAGCTGAGTTTTGCCAATATAGGCTATTCTTGATCAATCACAATTTGTTAAACTGTTTTCAAGTTTCATCAGTTATATTTTAAATAAAATTTGCAAATGTACCACTTAATAAAATGTATCCGTAGGTCATCTATAAGGAACAGATGGGTTCCAGAGCTTCTCATATTTCAGCCTTTTGAAACTGCAAAGTAATTCTTCTCCAATTAATATAATTTAAACAGATAATTAGCAGAAATCTATCCACAATAAGACAATCAAAACCATTTGGGATTGATATAAAAAAAAAAAGAAAGAAAAAAAGGTGGATCTGTGAGAACACTTTTAAAATCTATGTGTACACTATCACTTATTTTCAACTGTGGATATTTTTAAGCCTCAAGTAATGTGATCAGATAAATTATCAGCAGTGCTCTAGTGCTCTGTATCAACTGCAATTCAACACATCTGTCCAGAAGAGTACTGAATAATGAATTGCACTAATCAATCTAGATAAAAGAGATTTAATTAACATTAACATCTCCTCCAGGTTTAAAAAAAAAACTTTTTTGTTTTGTTAATCAGGAACTATCTTCAGATGATGAAGTATTTTCAAGATAGATTTTATTAAAGGCATTTGAAATAGTGTAGGCATGATGTAAAACCTTCCTCTGCTTGCCCTATGAAGGAATACCATTAAAACTTGCTAATATTCCTTTATGGCAATTTCTGGGTATTATACCACACAGCTATTTTGGAGGGAATAAAGGTACATTGCTACATTTTATTCACTATGTATTTGGAAAAAGATGGATACGTGGGTGACCATCACAAGATCCTTAGTGTTCCAGTGGACAATTTTTAGGATGAGTTTTCAGACATAGAAGCTTGGCACAAATAGATGACTGCTGGAGCTACAAAGTGCTCAATCGCAGGCTCACACATGAATCATTATTTAAACCCCTATATACCCTACAGACCAGGCAATCACCAGACACACAGAATCATCTAGAAGCCTTTATGTACTCTACAGACAAGTTTCATTGGTCAGATTAGCAAATCAAGAGTTGGGAAGATGAGAACGGATCTGGCCTAGAGACTATGTTGGCATTTGTTGCTTTGGTCCAAATTGGAATGTAGAGACCAAGGTCAAGGGTGACAAATACGGGAGGCTTTTTAAACATACGCTGACCCCACTGATGGGGTATAGAAGTACCATGTAAGTCGTGGTGATCAATTATCATGGCTCATTCTCTGGGAATATCTTAGGATGAGAGGAGACAGGAAGAAAAACCCCAGAGTCAGAATATGTAAGACCCATTCTATACCAAGTTGTTTCATCTCTCTCCACTTCAGAGTTCTTATTTGTAAAATACAAATTTAGTAGCTGTGCCAGAATTAAAAAAAAAAAAATTAAAAAGTGAGATTTTATTTATTGTGGTTACAGGACTATACAAAGTATATAATTAAGTTATTAATTATATAATGTTCTAAAAGACAACCATAAAGTGAAAAGAAAATGTATTTAAAGTACTAAAAGGAATGTTTCAATATTTATATGAAATTATATTAAAATCGTCTTTAACCGTTCCTAACTTTTTATTTGCACTATGACAACAAAGGACTGTTAGGAAAAGCAGTGTTTGCTTTTATAAAGAGAGGAAAATGCAATATAGAAGAATGTACATATGTATGTTTATACTTCCTAGATCAGTAATATAGCCATATGCCTACTTTAGGACAAAGACAAAATGGGCAAATATATCCTGTGTTGATATGACATACAGGAAAATCAGCTTTAATTTACATGGTCAAATCCTTAAAACATACCCAGGGAGATTTTATTTGATGCAGAACCACCTCATATTTGACTGAATTACAATCTTTATACAAGGTTTTGTTTATGTGTGCAACTCTCATTACTTTCAGGGTCAAAAGGTGAGGAACAAAGTCTGCCAACAAACACTATACATTCGGAAGCTTCTTTTACATTTTCTGATCCTGTTTTTTTTTTTTTTTTCTTCCTCTATTCAAGGCTTATATTTTATAGGAAAACAATAGTCTCAGCTTTGGGAAGTCATCTTTTGAGATGCATAAACTGAAAGAAAAGAGACAGTTTCTGTTAGTGGTACATCATTTCAACATATAGCTAGCCAGAGACAGAATGTTCTAGAATTTCTTTAGTTAGTATGCGGGATTACTCATTTTTGTTTCAGAGTGTTAAGTTCTGGGCTGTAAATAAAGCGTGGAAGTTAACTTAATGAGATGTGCCATAATCATGCAGGGCCAGTTGCTGGCTCGCTAGGGTTCAGGTGCAAGTTTGTCAAGTCATCTAACTGTCTGCCCAATCCCCTGTGTTTACATCTGACTTTTTTTAAACCATGCAAATGAAAATTGTGGGTGATGTCTACTGGGTTGAAATCAGATAAAAATAACATGAATGCACAAGAGGATGGGGAAATGATGTTGTTTACTGGGCTCAGAAATGAAGAACCATTTCTTTCAGAAATATAGACTATGTAATGAGCTTTTTAGTGTAGAATGAAAAGATGGAGCTAGTAAAATTAGTTGATGGATTGGTTCATTGTATGGTGATCAAGCACTTTGATTGATATCTCAGTGATATACTGTCTGCAATAGGAAGTTTTGCAGAAATAATGGTCTTTGATACATCTCATTTTCAAAGTTACATAAATTAATAGCCTCCTTCCCTTGCTTAGTATTAGTATCATCATTGCACAGTCTGACTAAATGCATTTCTCATCACACTTCTGTGCACGGAGACACGCTGCCCACTGCTGTGAAAATTAGTGTAACTTTGGTGAGTCATTTGTTCCAGCCTTAGAAGGAAATGAGACTTCTGGAGCCCATACTGATCTCATGATGACTTTAGCTTCTCCACGATGTGCTCTTAGTTCTGTAGCTTATCTTTGAGAAATCAGCTTACTTCAGTTAAAGAAAATATTTTCAAGAAAGTATGAAAAGGCTTTCATAAAAGTTGTTACTCAAAATGTATTTAATATGATCGTTAACATCTCATAATATTTTGTGCAAATTTATTTTTCATCCTAAAGTAAAAATTGTGACTGACCATTTGTTTAAAGAAATACCCAGATGGCTTAGCGAGTACAGGTGCTTGTTACCAAGCTGACAACCTGAGTTCAATCCTTGGGACTTATACAAGGTCCTGGAAGGAGAGAACCTATGCCTGGGGGCTCTTCTGGACCTCCACAGATGTACCCACCCAGCCTCCCACATACAAAATAAATAAATAATATACAAAACTGAGAATATCAATGAAACTAGCTTTAGAAAACGAAATTTCGTATCTGCTTAAAATTAGACATTCAATGGCAGATGTAATAGGGCTGACGTAATAGGGCAAAACAGAGCCAGAGGCCATAGACCCCTGTGGTAAAGAGTTGTGTGATTTCCATCCCACCACTAGTAGACTGTCAGAGCTCTGCTTTGGCAATCTGACCGGGAAGTGTCTGCTTTACCCTAGTGCTTGCAATAGCACCAAGGTCAGAACATCTGCGCTCCTGGAGAAGGTCATGCTCCATGTTCCATGTTTAGCTTTGGTTACTCAGTGCTGCAAGGTCGGAGGACCATACCTAATCCTGGTAGGTTTATGAAGGAATTGGTTTGAGCTAAAGTAGTGCATGAGTATGTTCTGTCGACAATTCCACCTCTTCCTAGGTCTTTCTGAGTCTTGAAGGCCTGCACTTCATTGTGCTTTGTATTAGGGCTCCCTTCTTAATGCACGGTCTTTATCATGAGGCAGCCATCAGCATCTTACCCATATCTTTGAGCATGGTGCTCCTCCTTCGCTTTGCTGAAGTATTCCTGCAGTGCCATTTTTATACAATAGTAATCTCTATGCCAGTACAGCATTAGTTACTTTTCTCTGTGGTTTGACCAAGTACCTGAGAAATTAGTAATTTTTTATATTTTTTATCTCTTTGCTCAAGGGCTTTTAGTCTACCATAGAGGAGAAGGGATGGCATCAGCTGTCCGTGGTGGCTGCAGTGGCTAGCCAGGACTCCTCAGCTCCTTTTACTTCACCATGGCAGAGCAGAGAGACTGGGAATAGATATAGGGATGTGCTATGTCCCTCATGGCCTGCCCCCAGCAACCTAATTCCTATGAGACCATAAATCCCCAAAATTGTATAATTCTGTTTCAAACACACAGGCAATAATATTAAAAAATAAGCTATTTTGTATTATTTCCAATTCAAATTGCTATGGGGATAAACAAACACATCCAGCTTCTTACTGGGAAGAGGTGAGTGTGGAATGGGGTTCCCATGCAGACAGGCGGTAGCTTGTAGGTGACATCTGTCGTAGGGAATTCTGATCCCCAGATGATGGCTGATGACAACAGCTTTTTTAAAATTCTTTATTAATTACACTTTATTCACTTAGTATTCCCCCTGTGGTTTCCTTTCTCCTCCTATCCCAATCCCTCCCTTCCTCCACCCTCTGCATGCATGCCCCTCCCCAAGTCCACTGATAGGGGAGGTCTTCTTTTCCTTCCTTCTGATTCTAGTCAATTAGGTCTCATCAGGAGTGGCTGCAGTGTCTTCTTCTGTGGCCTGGTAATGCTGCTTCCCCCTCAGGAGAGGTAGTTAAAGAGCAGGCCAATCAGTTCATGTCAGAGGCAGTCCCTGTTCTTATTACAATGGAACCCACTTGGATACTGAACTGCCATGGGCTACATCTGTTCAGGGGTCTTAGGTTATCTCCATGCATAGTCCTCAGTCTCAGGAAAGACCCCTGTGCACAGATTTTTTGGTTCTGTTGCTCTCCTTGTGGAGTTCCTGTCCTCTCCAGATTTTACTGTTTCCCACTTCTTTCATAAGATTCCCAGTGCTCTGCCCAAAGATTGCCCCATAAGTCTCAGTATCTACATTGATAGTCTGCAGGGCAGAGCCTTTCAGAGGTCCTCTGTGTCAGGCTCCTGACTTGTTCCCTCTTTTCTCCTTCTTCTGATGTCCAACCTCTTTGTCTTTCTGGATAGGAATTGAGCATTTTAGCAAGAGTCCTCCCTTTTGATTAGTTACTTTCTTTAGGTGTACAGATTTTAGTAGGTTTATCCTATATTATATGTCTATATGAGTGAGTATATACTGTGTGCATCTTTCTGTTTCTGGGATAGCGCACTCAGGATGATCTTTTCCAGATCCCACCATTTACCTGCAAATTTCATGATTTCCTTGTTTTTTATTGTTTAGTAATATTCCATTGTGTAGATATACCACAATTGGTGTATCCATTCCTCCACTGAGGGGCATCTGTGTTGTTTCCAGGTTCTGGCTATTATGAATAAAGCTGCTGCAAACATGGTTGAGCAGATGTCCTTTTTGTGTACTTGAGCCTCTTTTGGGATATGCCTAGAAGTGGTATAGCTGGATCTTGAGGAAGCGCTATTCCTAGTTGTCTGAGAAAGCGCCAGATTGATTTCCAGAGTGGTTGTAGAAGTTTACATTCCCACCAGCAATGGAAGGAGGGTTCCCCTTTCTCCACAACCTCTCCAGCATGTGTTGTCACTTGAGTTTTTAATCTTAGCCATTCTGATGGGTGTAAGTTGAAATCTTAGGGTCATTTTGATTTGTATTTCCCTTATGACTAAGGACGTGGAACATTTCTTTAAGTGTTTCTCTGCCATTCGATATTCCTCTATTGAGAATTCTCTGTTTAGCTTGACAACAGCTTTTGATAATAACCAGAAGAACACTTTTGTTATTGATTAGACAATTTTATACTAACCTTTTGGGTAATTAACTTATGTCACAATTAGGGCTTCAAATTTCTTCATTTTGTGCACAAGTTGAAACTGACACGCCTCCTCCCTTCAGCCACATTAAGTCAGTGCTTTCAAGTAGATGTGCAACTTTCTGTCCTGTGAAAATCTGAGAGCTGTGATTAGAAGCATGGACTCATTTCTAGATGAAGATTTCCCCAACAGACACTGGAGGAAGTTCAGGTTTCTATGAACTAAAATGAATAGTAATATTAGCATCACAGAATGAATGAAACAGCCTCTAAAATTATTTTTTTACAGAAACCATACACTTTCATAAATGGGCTCAGAAATCTTTAGAGTATCCCAGTCATAACAATATTACATGGATAAGCCGACTATGTCGGTCAAGCAGAATAAATGTATTATGGAATATATTACGAGGAATACAATTTCTATAGTGTGTTGGTGTTTCTGTAATTGAAGGGAATTGCATTTTAAAAGTTAATTTATTGTTACTGATTAAATAACGCAATTGTTTTAAGTATATGACTATTATGACTCTTATCTTTAGTAATAGTGGATAAATTTTTATAGCCGGCCAGCCATTCAATATTTATATATATGGTATTTAAATCATTTGTATAGGTGATATTGAAATTAACTATATTCCAGAAGACACTTTAGAAATCTTTCAGGAGGCAAGTCCAGTTTATTTGCCTCATTGGTAGCACGGCTTGCAAAGGCTCATTTATAAAGGTCATTCGTGGAAAGCTAATAATCCTTGCAGAAGTTTCTTTTCTAAGTAGCTCTATTTCATAATAATAGTAATAATTTTGAAAAAAATTAATGGCTGTATCTCTTTAGCCTACTTTTGAAAAGATAAATTATATATTGTTTGGGAAATCTTTGGCAATTCGATTCAATGAAAATTAAGAAATAAAAAGTTCGTGTTGTAGAAGAAATTTATTTTGAGCCATAAATGATGCTGTTCTGCTTTTACTGAGTTAACATTATATCACTTTAAGAAAGATATTTAATTTTTTTATTATTTACATATTTATCTATTACAATTTATTCACTTTGTAACCCACTGCAGCCCCCTCTCTTGTCTCCTCCCAGTCCCACCCCCCTCCTCTTCTTCTATGCCCTTTCCCTAGTCCCCTGATAGGGGAGGACCTCCCCCTTCCCTCTGACCCTAGCCTATCAGGTCTCATCAGGACTGGCTGCATCATCTTTCTCTGTGGCCTGGTAAGGCTGCACCCCTCAGGGGGAGGTGATCAGAGCCTCCCACTGAGTTTGTTAGAGACAGTGTCTGTTCCCCTTACCAGGGAACCTACTTGGAGTCTGAGCAGCTAATGGGCTTCTTTTAAACAGGAGGTCTAGGTCCTCTCCATGCATGGTCCTTAGTTGGAGTATCGGTCTCTGCAGGCCTCCTGGGCCCAGGTATTTTGGCTCTTTTCTTCTCTTTGTGGAGTTCCTCTCCCCTCCAGGCCTTTCTATTTCCCTCTTCTTCCATAAGGATCCCGACATTCTGCCCAAAGTTTGGCTGTGAGTCTCACTCAGTATCTCCTTCGATTCCCTGGTGGATGGAGTCTTTCAGAGGTCATTTGTGGAAGGCACCTGTCCTGTTCCTTATCTTTTCCTTCTTCTGATGTCTATCCTGTTTACCTTTCTGAATGAGGTTTAAACACCTTCCCTAGAGTCTTTCTTGTTGTTTAGCTTCTTTAGGACTATAGATTTTAGTATGTTTATCCTATATTGTATAGCTAATATCCACTTATAAATGAGCATATATCATATGTGTTTTTCTGCTTCTGGGATTACTTGATTTCCTTGCTTTTAATAGCTGAGTAGTATTCCATTGTGTAAATGTACCACAATTTCTGTATCCATTCCTCAGTTGAGGGACATCTAGGTTGTTTCCAGATTCTGGCTATTTTGAATAGAGCTGCTATGAACATAATTGAGCAGATTCCTTATTGAATGGTGGGGCAAGGAAGAAAACTTTTTATTCAAGATTGTACTCTCATTATTTCCTGAGTTCGAGAACCAGAACTTGTCATCAAAGAGTACTTGTGTGATGGGCATTTTCCAGTATTTATCTGTTTGATAGTTACTCCTGCCTCCTCTCCTCTCTGCCTTTGCCACTTGCATGTAGTCTCCTATACACGGAGAGCAATGTCACTGTTGGTGAAACAGAACGGCGCATGTTCAATGGCACACTGCCACTGCCCTGAGATTGTTTCGCCCTGTGTTTTGGTGTCTCTCAAAACGAGCTGCTCATGTGATTAGGCCATGTGATCTGTTAGTGTGCTCACTCAGGAGTACAGGAAGATTTTCAGCTCCATTTCCCCCAACATCTGGCTGGGAAGCGGAAGGACTGCAGCTTCTTTTTGCAGCCACGTTTGACTTATAAACACTTGTTTATAGTCCCTATCAGCATCATTTCACATCTATTTGACCTCATGCCAAGAGTTATTCAAGAACAATAATTTTGTTACCTTCATGCTTAGATAGATTTCCCTTCCTTATTAGAGGATGTCGGTGTGGATTCAGTAAATGAACATTCATTGGAAAAAAAAAAAAGCATTGACTTGTTTTTTTTTTTCTAATTAAGCAGTTATTAATATTGTGAAAAATGAAGTTTTTCCACATCTAAATTTATATATTATGTCCTGTTGAGTAGTTTTAATAAATGTTATATTTTCCCCAGAATTTCCATAAAAATGTCATTTTACCCACTGACATATGTTCTTTTTTTAATTTTTTGGTTATTTCGTACACTTGAAACAATCTCTTTGAGCCTGGCTTGGTGATGCATGCCCATAATCCCAGCGCAAAGGGAACCACAGGTAAGCGGATCTCTGTGAGTTCAAGGCCAGCCTTGTATACAAAGTGAGTCCAGAACAGCCAAGGCTACACAGAGGGACTCTGTTTCTAAAAAACTAACTACCTAACTAATTAACTAACTAATAAAAATAAAAAGGAACCAGTCTCCTTGGCAAGAACTCTTAATCGTGAACCTATTACTAGGATCTAGTCACTATCCTGAAAAGGCTTAAAAGTTCCTAATAATCTTCTCCTCATACTTACACCATCCAACAAATGCAACAGAATAAAGCAAACCCAGACTTCCTCTCTCAGAAAGTAGTTGACTTGGTGTCTTTAGAAGGCAGTTTGTGCACTTCCCTCACAGGGAATGTTTTTACTCCCTGTGTTTGGCTCACACTACTCCTGCAGAAGGAAGAGGCATCTCCTCTCCTCACCTCAGCTGTCGTACCCACTGAAGGCCATACCAAGGATGCAAACTTCCTGCTAGGTTATGTATTGTTGTCTTTTTTTTTTTTTTTAAATTATATTTATTTACTTTACATCTCAATCGTAGCTGCCTCCCTCCTCCACTCCCCCTTTCCCTCTCTCCCTCTCTAATCCCCCTATTTCTCCTCCCCTGACTCTCCGAAAAGAGGAGCCTTGCCCCACAAACCCACCCCAGCACATCCATTTGCATCAGGACTGTGCATGTCCTCTTCCACAGTGTCCTGGCAAGGCAGCCCCATCAGGGGAAAGTGATTGATACCACGAAACAGAGACCATGTCAGAGACAGTTGCTGATCCCCTTTCTAGAGGACCACATGGTGACTAAGCTGCCCATTGGGTACATATGTGTAGAGAGCATAGGTCTAGTCTATGTCTGGTCCTTGGTTGGTGCTTCAGTCTCCACAAGCCCCTCTGGGCCCAGGTTACTTGGGACTGTTAGTTCTTCTTGTGAAGCTCCTTTCCCCTCCAGGCCCTTCTATCCTTTCTCCCACTCTTCTATAATGTTCCCTATGCTCTCCCATGTTTGACTGTGCGTCTCAGTTTCTGTTTCAATCCGAGGCTGGGCAGAGCCTCTCAGAGAAGCCATGCTAGATGCCTATCTGCAAATCAGTGAGTAGAGCATCATCAATAGTATAACAGTTGGCTCTCTTCCATGGAGTTGTTCTCAGGTTGATTTAGGCTTTTTTTTTTTTTTTTTTTTTTTTTTACGGTCTCCCAAAAAATCTTCATCTAATGAAATGAGGGTTGTTATTCCTGTCTTTGTTTTTTTTTCACTCAAGCTATTATCAGTCCTTTAGCCAACTAAAGGACTCATATGTCCAACTATCTAGTGGTCATTCTTCCTGGACATGGCCTGACTATGGCAATGGCTCATTTACTTAGGTATCCATTAGCGCACAACTTAATTTTTATGCTCTTTTTTGGGATTGGCTGGGGCTCTGTTCTTCATATGATTTTGTGTTAAGTACATGAGACAAGACTTCAAGGGATGGAAGAGCCTTTATGAACAGAGTTTTAGCCATGTGTTTCTAAGAGCCATCTCTGTGCTTTAGGGTGTAGGTGTCACTGTGGCAAGCCTGGCCAAATATAAGGTATTAAGTGTCAGGTTCATTTGGCCCTTTAAGAGAGTCACACGTTTGTAGAGGACAGAAAGCCACAGTGCTTTTTTTTTTTTTCTTTTTTAAGGAAAAATATATCCTGATAGCAATATTGCCAAACCAAAAAAAAAAAAAAAAAAAAAAAAAAGAAAAGAAAAAATCAGTCTCTTCCCATTTTGCTGACATGGGCATTCACTGGTCTACATCTGGAATGAGATCATTTCCAAGTAAAAGACATTTTTAGAAATAAACACGCACAATGGCCGCTTTAGCCCAGCCCCCATACCTTATGCATGACCATACTTATTGCAAACATTTTAAGATAAACCACAAAGCATGCGGTCCCTTGCCCTTGACTCGGATTTCTGGGTGTTACTGCTTACCCTTCCAAGTGTTCTCCTCAAAGCTGAACTTGTGTTGGAGGGATCTTTTAATTCTTCTGGAGCTTTTTAATGCTCTTCACGATGTCTTTCTTTGAGGCTCAGACTGTCCCTTTTCTCTCCGTTTATGTTGTATGTCTCCCAAGAGCCTTCCTCTGACTCCCCAAGCTGGTATCACTCTCGTTGAAAGCAGGATAGCTCACTTTTGTGGTTTTGTGGGCGTTTGTTTGGTTGGTTGGTTTTGTTTGTCTTTCAGTTTTTTCTGCTATTTGCATGGATGTTTCGCCTGCGTGTATGCCCTTCATCATGTGCTCCAGTCTGTGGAGACCATCAGAAGGCACTGGCTACCCTGGCTCAGGAGTAACAGATGGTAGGAACTGAACCGAACTCTTGGAAGTGCAACCATTGTCCTCAACTGCTGAGCCGTTTCTCCATACTTGTATTGTTTGTTTTTAAGAGGAAATTAGTCACGTGATCTCTCATACAATATTTATTTCTCTACTTAGCTAGTTGTCGTGGACTACGTACTCTCGGTGGCAGCGTTGTTTGGAGTGAGCTGAATTATAGAATCTTGAACTCAGTAAATATTTCTGAGAGACATGATATTGTCGGGTTATGTATTTCTTCTGGTATCTTTCACACTTTTCAGATAAATCAAGATTTTCTGGTAATGAATTCTTTTGCTTCATGAATAACATTAAGTGATCCTTGGTCGCTTAGAAAAATAACCTGAGCAAAAGGAAATGAATGAATGATTTTGACTTTTGCAAAATTGACAGAATATATTTTAACCATAAAATTAAGTCAGAAAGACTAGTTTCAATGCATGGTTCTGTTTTGAATGCTGTGGATAACACAGATAAATATTAGGCAATATTTCTGCCTGCATGAATGCTTACTACTTAATAAAGGAGATATTATAAATATGGTTTGGAAACACATAAAGCCCTTAGCACAGAGCCTGGCACAGATAGATAGCCATTACATGCTCTCTGCTATTAATTTCAAATTGAAAATGCATGCAGCTATTTTAAGGATACTATATGCCAATGTCACTTGTAGAAAAATTATAAAATTTAATTTTCTTTCTGGTGCAATTGCTTTTCTAAAAGTTATAAATTATATGTAATTAGTGGCATCAACCAGAAGAGATCAGGTACTGCTCTTCAAGGCCTGAATTAATCATATGAGTAGTAATTCTCTAAGTAGATATTGCGTCATACATGTATGAGAGCCTCTTAAAGCATTCAAGATTAATAAAGGAGCAAAGACATTAATCAAGGTTGGTATCTAGCTGATTTGCATAAATTAATTAACATCAACAGCTACAGCAAGCAGCAGGCTAGCAACACTCACACTCGGGAAAACCCTTACATCCCTCCATGTAAGCCCACAGGGAGAGGGATTCTATCTCTAGACAAAGTAAGGTAACCATTTACATAACACAAGTGACAACACAACCCAGCCACTGTAAAGAAGAGAAGAGACATGTACCTTAAAAACACAGGGAATACCCAGGCACTGTGACATAATCCGTACTAGCCTTTTTTGGTGTCTATGACCTGACGTTTCATTAATATTCTCTGTTTAGTGATATTTCACTAAAAGTAAAGGTTAATCTATGTTTGTTTTTCAGAAAACTGTTTAATAAACAGGTTCATTTTGTGGATATGCCTTAAGGAATGTGGGTAATAATGGAGTGGATAGAGTCACCTATTTTTGTCTTCACGTTTATATCTAAATTCATGAATATGCTTACTGGCATAAGTTATTGCCTGTATCTACTCCAATCATTTTCAGTTGACAGACATCGCCTTAATATGAGCATGATGACACCGTTCATTCTTCTGTCTACTGAGTCAGTGTTAATCCAAACAAACAATACAAACAAACAAACAAACAAAACAAACAAACAAACAAACAAAACTGTTATTTTACTTGGCAGTGAGATTGTAAAACTCAGGATCCCCAATTTACAAGGCAGATTCAGTCTGAAACATGGTGCTCTCTGCAAGCAATTAGTCCCAGCCTGATAATGGTGGTGCTTATGAGCATGCAACTGTCCTTCCTGAAGAGAACAACTGAATTCCTCACATAGTATTTGGGATAATTGATAAATATGCTTGAGTAGCAGAGGTGAGAAGAAAGAATCTTTTCAAAAGTGAGAACACTGCATTTTCATTCCTCAGTGTAATTAGAGTTTCTCTCTGGGTATATTTGTTCAGTTGGGCTTGGCGAAATTGAGGATATTTGTCAATTTATGCACCAACGAGGTATAAGGAGGAGCAAAGGAAAGGGAGGAAAAGAGGACATCACTCAGCCATCAACCTGGTTTCCTGGTACCCACTCACTACTGGCATATATTGAATGGTGGCTCATTTAGCCTGGTCCTTTTAGCTCTCAGTGACCGAGCCGCTATTATGTCTTGTAGGAGACTTGAAAAAGCCCAGAACAGCAGTCCTTACTTCTTCATTAAAAATGGAGACCTAGGGAGCCCCAGGGAGCATACACACATCTTTCTCCTGTGTGCTGTGGCTAGTGCAGAGCATTTAGGCCAGTTGCCATCCTTTTTTGCCAGACCCTACAAGCTTCCCTTGATCTCCCTAAGTGTTGGACTTTCTTGGAACATCACAATGATAGCTTTCATAGATTGTTCATTTGGCAAAATGACCACAACATTTTAGTGGAAAGAACAAGATTGCATCAACATTTTTGACACCCTTACAAAAGCTTTCTCTTGTGGCTTTGGTTTAGTTATATAAATATAAAATATAATTTATTCAAGCTTCTAAAGAGATCCAAAGTGGGTCACTGTGTATTTTCCTCAGCGAGTACAAGAAGTGTTTGTTAAAGTATTATGAGGGGCTGTTTGTGAACAGCAATGGGACATGGGAATGCTATGGGAACAGTTTCTTTTCTGGTCAGTGGCTGTTACTATTCTAAGAATCTAATCTTAAAATATGTGGGCTCCTGTGTTTCCTGCCTAAGATAACGCTTATTAACTTCCACATCTTCTAACTGCTGAAAACCATTCACATGTCCTGATGAATGATGAACTAGCACATGGTTGTTCTGTTTCTGAAATGCCTTTCTGCTAATCTGATTTTCCTTTGCTTCCTTCTTCCCCTGTTCAGTGGACTTCTGAAGTTTTGGAATACATTCTTCCTCTGGAATGTTCTTTGAGAGTATTACTTTTTGTCAGTGGAGAGTATAGAAAAAGGATAAACTGGCTTTATTCATGGACACTGTAAATTAATCAGAAGAATAACTTGATTTCTGTGAAGTTGAATTTCCAAAAGGAGTCACCATTTTCTTTATGGGATCAGAGAATTCATTAGCAAAGTAGGAAGACAACAGGTGAAATGGGATTCCAGAGTTGGACACATCCGCCACTGGAATCTGCTTTTAGTGTGGCTGGAACAACTGTAAGGAAGCGAACGTAGGCACCTAACGGCAGCTTCCGCCATTGTCCCTCCTAGTGTGAGCAGTGCATAGAATTGGCTGAGTGGGAGACACAGTGTTGTGTTGACAAAGGTTTAATATTTGACATCACATAGTTTCTGATTCCGTTGCTGTGAAGCCTTCCCCGGCCCACAGGCCAGTGAAATCTTTTACATGACATATGACTTGGTTTGCAATATGAGGTGAATTATTTCTGTGACAGGTTCTTGTAAATGCACATATCAAGGAGAGATTAAAAACAAAAAATAGCCGGCCTATAAACATATAATTCTATAACTACAGATTTTCCAATGGGATAGGTGAAATTAGGTTGCTGTGCAACTGCAGCAACAAATATTTTATTTGAATTACTTTTGCATTTAATCTGTCACAGTCAGTCTCCTATACTTCTTTCTTCAATATAGCTCCTATGCCACTTTGGAGCTACCTGCATTATACATCGTTGTTTACTTAAATAGAGTTTTTATTGTGCCTCAGTTTACCTTTGGAAAGTTTCAAACACTTGTTATTACATTTCTTTTGAGTATTCAGAATACCTACTCTTCAGTCCTTTAACAATATGTGTTTCATATACCTGTTGAGAAATTTTCATAGTGTGTGTGTGTGCACAGTAAATATTGTACAAGCTATTATTATTATTAGTGATAATAAGTATGAAAAGAAAGTTGCAGATATGATTTCCCAGCCTTAGTAATAGCTTTTTAAATGAGTTTGAATAGCAGGTGACAGGCATACTTGGGTAGAAGAAGATTGAAGGTCAAGTTTTCAGTGAATCAGACCAATGATGATAGTAGATGATACCCGAGGAAGGAGCAAATGGAATTTAACCAAAAGGGGAGAATTTATGTTGTCTTTTAAACACGTAGGTAACATAATAATCTACTGATTTTTGTAAGTTGGGGAGGGTTCCAGTCTCATTACCACAGTTCAAGTGCTGTTAGAAAAGAACATTTGAGAAGAGGCAAGATGATACTTCAAGCTTTAGTAGATTTTGGTATTTAGGCATAGATAGATTTTGCATATGAAGAAGTTTTAAGGATGCCAGAGGAAATGTTTTTGTACAAATAGAGGAAATTCTTGAACTCACAGTGTAAAAGAACTTATTCTGAGATAGTCACCACGCCCATCATGGGTGCTCTGTCATGGCATAGTCATCTTCTGTGTGACTAAGGGCACTCAGAGTCATATGTGAGCTTCAGACGATACAGCCAAAAGCAAATTATCTAGAGAATTCTTGCAGGCGTTTTTACTGGCAAATGGCAGTCTGCAACTGTGTTTTGAGGTACCGTTTCTGGCTTTCACAGAGACCTAATAACAAGTTTTCCTGAAATTCATTCTAGAATTGCTCACATTTGCCCAGGTCTGATCTCCTCTTGTCTTTTCTCTGATTTGAAGGGTTTTTTTTTTTTTTCCTCCATATGTGGATTTCTCCCAGGATTTGAGTTCCACAATATTTTGAGCATATTTTGGAGATCAGAGGAGCTGTTATTGAGTAGTTATTCTGGCTTATGTTAGGAACATCAAGACAGATTTTATTCAAAGTGTGATAGCAGAGGGAACAGCGTATCACTGTCTTCAAATCCATATGCAGCAAAGACAGATGGGCCTTCATAGCTTGAAGGCATAGTCATCAGGCCAGTGGGTCTGAAGATTCTTAGAACCTGAATAGAAATCAGAAGTGGTGGATAGCATTTCTTGACAAACTTGGTTCAACAGGCCATAGGCAAGGGCCAGTTAACAAGAGAGCTCTAAAGACATTGACTATAGTTTGTGCAGGGAATGAATCTTTGTTATGCTCTAGCATCTGCATGTGTGTAGGCTGGGACACCATGCCCTTCCTTATCCTATCTGTGAGCCTCCTTTCTCAGCCATAGGCTCTCCAGTTTCACCATAGGATCATTCCATACTTCCTAATTGAAATCATGTGTTTGGAAAAGGTGATAGAGGCCAGGGTCCAAATAAGGATGCTGAAGTCACAATAGTGTCAGATAAGCAACAATTACTTAGGCCAAGCAAACCTGTACCTCTAGAAGAGACCTGGAATTGTGCATTTTACAAATCTTTCTTAAGGATTTTGTTGAGCAGCCTAGACTGAAAACCCAAGCTGTGTTGGCTGGCAGCAGTGAGTCTCAGCCGTCTGTTGTAGTTATGAAGCAAAGCAGCAGTGCTGGCTATTGTGATGCGGCCCCTGTGTTCCCCACACGAGTTAGGCCACTGATCTCAGATGACTGAGTCAGGCAAGGAGCTGAGGCCTCCGTGTCTTTCTGATGTCTACACGTACGGAGCCTGTCCTTGCGAGCCAAAGCTGCTGCTGAGGGAGAGAAGCTTCCTGTTCCTTCTATCTCATTTCCCCCTGGATGATTTTTCCCCTTGCACTTTCTCTTCTAGATACATTGTCTTACATCAGGGCCTCACAGATGTGTTATGAATGACTTAACAACTTTATTCTTCCAAACTTTTCAGATTGTTTTTCATCTGGAAAAGCACTCCAGATTTGATTTCAGTTTTCTCATATTTCCTAAATGACTTTATCAAGCAATCTATTTTCCAGACTTGTTTTTATTTTTTTTCTTATATTTTTCTAAATGTGCTTATCAAGCAATCAGCTTTCTTCATCCCATATGTACTGAACTATATTAGAAAATAAAATATTAAAACCAAGACCAGGAAGTACAGATTATACCAAAAGAATAGTTGGTCCTGAAATGCGCTTATTTCCTATGAAAAGAAATATAGGGTTAGTATATTCAGTGCACACCGCAATAAGGAATATTACTGCCTAGTTTTCATACCATTCTGTGTATGCCAGTCATGCGCAGAGACCTGGACGTCCACATTCCAATAACCGTTATCGAAGGACTCTCGGGTGGAGTGCAAAGTACAAGCAGAATACTGAACAGAATGTGATTCCGTGGTGAGCAACTGTGGTGTGAAACCCAAGGGTGTTGAGTTCAAGAGACAAGGAATCAGAAATGAGGGTGAGACTTAGGCTTAAAGCCGAAGGCTGTGAGTGGCCAAGCAACAGCAGGAATCAAATCAAAGCCGGTTTTCTTTGCTTGTTGTTAAGTTATATCTTGATACCACTCAGAAAGAACATGTACTCACCTGCTTCCACATGTCAGATAACCTGTCTTCCTAGTTTAATCATTTCTATAATAATTCACAGAGGATAGCCATTTATGACAGTTAAATATTTAGAAGAAAAATAAGCAGATTTATTGCTTCATCATGGTAAGAAAGTTGTCAAATATTTCATATAATGACTAATCTAAAATTTCACCACAACCTAAATCTCTTTCCTGAGCCAAACAAAATTATGTTGCAAAATAATGTAATTCATTTAGTATCAAAGGAAAAGTAAATGCTTCCAACCACTGCACTAACAGTAATCGTACATTAATAATACAAAACTTAAAAATCTGAGTGTTCAAGAAGGCCTGGGAACCTTATTGCATGCATTCTTATTATGTTTATTCCACAGTGTATTTATTTTCTTTCTTTCTTTTTTTTTTAATTGAGACAGGTTTCTCTGTGTAGCCTTGGCTGTACTGGACTTGTTTTGTAGATCAGGGAGGCCTCGGACTCCCAGAGATCCGCCTGCCTCTTTGTCCCCCAAGTGCTGTGATTACAGGGATGTGCTACTGCGCCGGGCTGTTTTCGTGTTTGGATATGTTTGTGCAGTGCCGAATTCACTGTTCCCCAATGCTCAGTGCATGCCTTCTCGCTCCCCTTGAGCTTTTGGTGCTCGCAAGAGCCGCAAAGGACCTTGGGTGAATCTGGTGTTATCATCGTCTCTATAAATGCCTCCTGAAATTTTATTTTTCATTTCTCGCCTACCTTAAAACTTTTCAAGTCAAAGAATTATTCTGATTTTCTTTCATAGCTAGTTGTATGATTTTGCTCATACTTAACCAGAATATTCTGAATTGTGGAAAAAGATGTAATAGGTATTTTGAACAAAATATTGTACATCTCTCTGTGTAATAGAAATATAATTCAAGATAGTCTTACATCTGCCCAGTCATCACAGAGCCTTGCCGCTGAAAGGAAATCATGTACTCTTCCTGTAATTTTACAACTGTACATCAGTAGAGTATTTGACTGTTTAAACATATTTTAAAAAGAATAAAACAGGATTTACTATATCCTTCCTTGACTTGTAATTTTAACTATTTACAAAGTTGTATCAGTATTTATTAAGTGTGCAAAGAGTAAAGTGTAGAAGTCTGTGAAGAATGTAAAGTCATTGTAACAAATTATACTAAGTAAAGTCTTCAGTAGCTATGCATAAGCAAACACAGATGAAGTTTGATGTGTTGTCATATTAAACACCCTCAAGCACTGAGTTCTTGAAAAATGGCAAGAGTAGGTGTAAGTGTACTCACTGTAGAATAACCATATCAGTTAAGGCATATATTAGACAGCAAAATTTAATCATCCCCCTCTCTTTACATATACATATATGTGTATTAAATTAAATATATGTGTAATATTTAATATATATTAAAACATTTAAGGCACATTAAAACAGCCTGTTGTACAAGAAACATACACATTTCATTTCGCTACTTAAAGAACAAAGAGAACGATCATTTGAAAAATGATGATGGAGCTGTGTGTGGTGGATAAGCCTTTAGTCTCAACACTTGGGAGGAAGGTGAGCCTCTGGGTTCAAGGCCAGCCTGGTCTACATAGTGAGTTCCAGGACAGCCAGATCGGAAGCTGGTGTGAGGGCCTCGCTTACTGACACTGTCTTCTCTAAGTGTTTCACAGTGAGTCTTCTAACACTAGGTGGGATTCCTCAACCATATTTATATTACTGAACCCACATCCATATTAAATTTAATTTCTAATACTTTGATACTTGAATAAGACTTAAGGCCCCCATGCATAATCATTTTAAAGAATTTGACTAAAGAAATATCAGGAGGGTAATTATAATATTGTATTTTACATGTATTTACTTTATTTCCATTGGAAATACTAATGTTACTCATATTTAAAAAATATATAAATATGTATTTATGTCACAAACATTGATGTAAGAAAATATAGAAAAGAAGGATTTTATAGGAGTGCTGGGAGGAAGGAAAGAAGAAAATGGTGTAATTAGGTTATAATTTCTAATAAAAGAAAAAAAGAAATATAAATGAACATAGTAGATTCAAAAATCCACAAAGTGCCTTGAAGTCAATCATTGTAATACACATGATGATCAATAATCATCTTTAATGTTTTCTTTATAAGGACCCTGAGCATGCTAGACAAATGCTCCATTCGCAGTCAGTACTATCTTAGAAAACATTCTTGCGTGGGGAATTGTGTTTATTTGTAGGGTGCTTTGTTTAATGAGCATGACATGAAGAGGCACAGCTGTGAACAAATAGAACAGTGACTTGGGAAGCAACAGTAGACCTGATTATTCTCCTCTTCCTGAGGGGTTGTTCTCTTTTTTGAGAAAACTGTAAAACCTCTAAGGAAATTACATACAAGGCATTCTTAGTCACAGTATAAGCAATGAAGAATTTAGAGATAATGGTGATAGTGACTTACAAGGATTGAGTGAACATTTTAATATGTGAATCTCAGAACGATTTAAAAAGCAGCTACTTTACTATTAGACTAAGACACACAGACCTGAAAGTAGTCACCAGTATTGCTTCTCTGGTGGGTACGAACACACTCATTCACATTTTTTATCATTTTGGGTGACTGATTCTAATAGGACCATATATGTCAAATCACTTTGAAAGCATGTTGTTAGCATAACACATTAAAATAAAAGTGTGATGTATTTACATAGAAATTCCTAGCATAATGATACCTTTAATTTAGCATAACTTATGTTACAAACTATAATTGGTATAGAATTTAAAGCATATATGCTTTAGCATAATATGGTCATGCAGGAAATATATTACTTGGGAACATACAAAGAAACACAGCAAGCTATAATTATCTTCATGATGACACAACTTAGAGTAATATATATATATAGAAGCAAAAAGCCCTAAATGGAGGAGCCATTACTTAGAGATACTATGCATTTAGTAGTACTATCTGGTGCTGTCACCACTGTTTTTTCCTGACCCTTTCTTGGATGTAAATTCTAGCATAGATGGTTCCAGCTTTGCCTTTGGCAGTCCTGCCCGGCTTATAATGATTGTGATATGTAATTCATGAAAAGCATCTAAGTCTTTGAAATTTGACACATAGGGGTATTGCTATCTTATAGCACATTGTGATAATGGCTGACTGTGGGTGAGTTATTTGCTAATATTGATACGTTTTTAAGGAATCCGAATGGATCAGTTACCACTGTGAGCTATCATTTTCTACAGACCTGTAGTCACAGAACCACGTTCAGGTCTCTAGTTGTAAATGAATACCTGGCTTTCTCCAGATACTGATACCTATACAAACTAGAAAACAATTTCACCCTGCTGCACAGCTTTGTCCTTAAATACTCAGTAGAGAGATGCAGAAACCACACGCAAAGCTTTAGCTCATGGCTCGTCCAGTCAAGGAGCCCTCTCAGCCCTTATCCTCCCATTTGACTTTCTTCTTCATTGGTCCCCTTGGCATCCAGGCTGACTGTTTTCTGGTTGAAGAGCCTGTCCTGTCCATTTAACTAAAGTGAGCAAATCTGGAGCTGCCCAGGGGTTCTCTGGAGATGACCATGCCATTTCTGGTTACCATCCTTGAGTGGGTACGCTAAATGTCCAGTTTTGGAGAGCAGAGTTCCAACTAGACATGCTTCACTGTACAGCTGCCTTCTTTGCTCTAAGTTTTGAAGCTCCTTTAAGCCATTTCACAAATGAAAATCTTGATCTTAGCCATTCTGATGGGTGTAAGGTGAAATCTCAGGGTCGTCTTGATTTGCATCTCCTTGATGCCTAAGGAGAGAATGGCAAGATCAAAAACTCAAGTGACAAAACATGCTGCAGAGGTTGTGGAGAAAGGGGAACCCTCCTCCATTGCTAGTGGGAATTAAACTTGTACAACCACTTTGGAAATCAGTTTGGTGCTTTCTCAGACAATTAGGAATAGTGCTACCTCAAGATCCAGCTATACCACTCCTAGGCATATATCCAAAAGATGTTCAAGTACACAACAAGGACATTTGCTCAACCATGTTTGTAGCAGCTTTATTCATAATAGCCAGAACCTGGAAACAACTCAGATGTCCCTCAGTGTAGGAATGGATACAGAAATTGTGGTACATTTACACAATGGAATACTACTCAGCAATTAAAAACAAGGAAATCATGAAATTTGCAGGCAAATGGTGGGTTCTAGAAAAGATCATCCTGAATGAGGTATCCCAGAAGCAAAAAGACACACACGGTATATACTCATTTACAAGTGGATACTAGACCTATAAGAGGATAAACATACTAAAATCTATACACCTAAAGAAGATAAACAAGAAAGAGGACCTGAGGTAAGATGATCAATCCTCACTAAGAAAGTCAAATGGGATGGACATTGGAAGTAGGAGAAAATAAGTAACAGGACAGGGGGCCTCTGAAAGACTCTACCTAGCAGTGTATCAAAGCAGATGCTGAGACTCATAACCAAACCTTGGTCAGAGTGCAGGAAATCATATGAAAGAAGGGGGAGTTAGTGGGACCTGGATAGGACAGGAGGTCCAAAAGGACCAAATATATCTGGGCACAGGGGCCTTTTCTGAGACTGTTTCTCCAACCAAGGACCATGCATGGATATAACCTAGAACCCCTGCTTGGTTGTAGCCCATGGCAGCTCAGTATCTAAGTGGGTACCCTAGTAAGGGGAACAGGGACTGTTTCTTACATGAACTCAGTGGCTGGCTCTTTGACCTTCCCACCCCCTATGGGTAGAGCAGCCTTGCTAGGACACAGAGGAGGACAATGCAGCCAGTACTGATGAAATCCGATAAGCTAGGGTCATATTAAAGGGGAGGAGGACCTCCCCTATCAGTGGATTTAGAGAGGGGCAGGGAGGAGATGAGGTAGGGTGGGAATGGGAAGGAATGAGGGAGGGGGCTATGGCTGGGATACAAAGTGAATAAACTGTAACTAATATAAAAAATAAAAATTTAATTATAAAAAGAAAATATTAAATATACTTTTCTGGGTTTGAAAACTATTGTGTCACAAAAAGAAAAAAAAAACAAACAACAAAATTTCCCCATGCTTTTATTATACAGTAAAGTTTTCAGAAATGTAGCTGGCAGATAAATTGAAAAAAAAAAAGCTACTTTCTTTGTTATTGTATTTTAACAGGTACTGTTTACTACTGTACCACATCATGAGGCTGATGACTATGCAGCTTTTGTCGTTTAAATAACTAATAAGACATTTCCCTTCCATCTGCTGGTGCAGCTGTCTTCGAGCTGTATTCTTGGCCTAAATATTAATGTACAGAAATGGCATTATTTTCTTCAACAATGTTTAGTAATGTAAAATGAGTTTACACCTTATGTTGTAAATAAGGCGTTGTACCAATAAGATGTGAAAATAGGTAGGATATATTACCTGAGAGTATCGTTTTTGGCCTAACACCAAGGGTTGGGTCTCAATCAGTTAACTGTGCCTTCACCCTTTCTGCCTGAAGAAGCAAGATGGAACCTTTTGCATGGCTCTGAAGCATCCTCTGTCTATGTAAGCATAATAGAGACCTGGCAGCTCTCTTCCTTGTTTATGGAGGACACCCTCAGAACCTTCCTCCTGGAGAGCTTTGAGTTTCAGATAACTCTTCAAGTAATGTGTCAGCTACTGAATCAGTTTTCACCAAATAATCCTGCTTTGTCTTACACTAATCTTGAGATATTTGGGCACCACTGGTACCCATGGTGTTCACTCAGTCCTCCAATGAATATTTTTTAAGTTTTGACTGATCTTCAGTGATGGTGGGAAACACTTCTCCATTCACAGGCTGTTATACAATTCCCATGATTACTAGCCAGCACAGCACCACTTGTGGATTTATTTGGTCTACCAGGCATGGAAGAAGTCTTTCTATACCAGCCAAAGCCCCTCCAAAGGCTATTGTAATCACTAGACTTAAACTATCCATCTTCAAATGCCCTCGGGCTATTTCTCAATTCTCGGAATTGATTGAGACCTAGAGACTTAATCCCTTTGTAAAGAGAGCCTGACAGAAGTGGGTCTGTGCAAAACAGGGTTATCCATCTTTTGTTTTGCTAGTCTGTGGATGAGCTACTGAAACCGTCAGGGCCTCCATACTTCTGACATCCAATGGCAGCTAGTGCTGTAGCAGCATTCTGTGGCCTTATGGACCTCTTGCTTGGATGCTCAGTGAGTATATCCCAGTTCCTAGGCTGGAAGAGTCTTTGAAAGTAGTTAGGCAGTAATTGTAGCTCCTGGTCTGTGGTTAAAAAGAGAAAGTCAACCTGAAGAGTAAATTGTTATTATAATAGAGTACAGGATCTAAAGAAAGCTATGTGGAATATTTATTAATAGCACATGATTCATATAACTCATTCTGAAAGTTACCTTGGCAGAGAAAGTATGTGGACAACCTAAGTACATAGTTATTTCACATCCTTCTCAGGTAGAATTGGCCATGCTTCAGAAAGCATTACCAAACCAGATTCTCAAAGGCTTTTGAAAATAGTTATTTTTTTCTCTCTGTAAATCTGAATTATTTTCTTTTGTTGAAATTGATTTTTTTTAGTGCTTTTCATTCTCCAGCAGGTTTTCTCATTATTTATTTCTATCAAACTGTCAATGGATCCTGAGAATATGGCACAAATCTCTCATCTCTGGTGTTAAGACAAAGGCCTTATTCTATTCTAAGTCATTTTCTTTTCACAAACTGTGTGTGTGTGTGTGTGTGTGTATGTGTGTGTGTACCTAACACTCTATGCTAAGGTCCTTTCTTCTTTACATTTTCACTACTTAAATAAAAATTGAAACCCACTAGATTCCTTCGGTTTATTTAGTTGTATCTTGTTATTCTTTTATTACATTTTTAAAATTTATGTGTTTGTCTATGTGTTTGAGTTTGCAGGTGTGTGTGTCTGTGTGTCTGTGTGTATGTGTCATATGTACAGTATCCATGGAGGCCAGATGTAGGTGTTGGATCCCCAGGAGTTGTAGCTATAAATGGTTGTGAGTTACCTGACATGGCTGGGGAGAACCAAATTCGGATCTTCTGGAAAAGCAGCAAGAGCCTTAGTTGCTGAGCTATCTTTCCACTCTTTACTTTGTTACAGCTCCATAGTTTCGTTAGTACCCTTCTTTATATTTCTTATGTGCACTTGACATAATTTCACATAGCTTTTGATCACACTGTCAAGGTCTGTTCTTGAATCCTTAAATATATTTTCTTCTCTAATTTGATAACCTGCTATAGATCTTCAAGTCAACAACCCTAAGGTGAGCTATTTATTGAGAGGATTCAATTGAAAATATCACAGCTCTTTTATGAAGAATAATTGGTTTTGTGGAACACCCTGGCTACTCCAGAACAGAGCAGAAACTCATCATTTCCTATACCAGGCGAGCTTGTGATTTTGCCTTCTTTAAATCCTGTTGTGCCCGGGTAGATTTATGTTGCTGGTGGATGGCTTAATTTGACTTTAATGATATCCTATTTGGCTCTGTAAACCCTACTGAAGCCATTTTTGTCACATAGTTAATAATGCAATCTAGTCTGTAATACTATTATAAGGCGATAATAAAAGCAGATATTAGAGATGTCCCATTTTCATATTTAATGCAGAAACAATGTCTTTTAAGTAATGAAGTTAGCGTTTCAGTAGGATGTGCTCAGCTAGTGTTAATAGTGGTTTTGAAGACTTGTGTTTAGATCTCAGTAACATAAATTGAAACATCTATATACTTGCTTATCTGTCACATGCTTTGCTATTGTGTTTTTGGTGGAACAGCTTCTAGGATCATTTGTTTGGTAAAGCACAAGACTAAAAACAACTCCAAACCAAACAAACACAAAACAAAGCTAATAAACAGTAAATTGTTTATAATTTAGACTGTAGAAATAAAGCAATGTTTCTTTTCCAAAGATGGATCAAAGACATGTATTATTTGAATGAAAACAGCTAGCAATATAATTATTTTTAATGATGAGCAAGGGTTAATTTTCACCAATTTTACTGCCTTTTTATGAAATAGCTGAGATCTCTTTAGAGTATGACTATGGTGTGAAGCATACAAAATGAACACTTTCTCACCCCAATCCATGGTGCATTTGGACTCTAAAGACTGATTTTATTGAGTAACTAATATGTCTTCAGGAATTTCAGCTTGGAAATTGAAGTTTAATTTCTCATTCACTTCAGTGTAAACAGTATAAATATTCATATTCATATTCATATGCACACGATATAATTTTGTAAATAAAAGCAAAGTGCAAGGCAGAGGCCTGGCCGCTTTTCTTTGCCTTGGGGGGTTATACAGTGTACAAACTGTCCAAAGTGCAGGGAGACTTGACCGTGAAGGCGGCAGGCTGACGCAGGAAAGGTGTGTGACCACGAACAGCTCCGGTGGCAGCGGCAGCAGACGTTCTGAGACAGGAAAGGTTTACGTTTCTCTTGGGCTGACACAGGAAGAGCCAACTAGGACAGCTCTGGCTGAGATGTGGCTGAGGAGTTGCTGCCATTTGTCTCCTGCCTCCACAGCCCCAGGGCAGGAGGGAGGGACTGACCGCCATGAGGAAGGGAACTGGCAGGGAATCACTTGCTGCTATGTGTTAAATTGGCTTCTACACACAGTACTTGGAGGGTGCGATGGGCCTCTCGCATTCCGTTGGGACTCTGCCCCATGTCAGAGCCGGGATACCTTTCCCAGTCCGCATAGCACGTGACTCGGATTTACTGCGTCAGAGCTATGGGTTTCTGGGACTCCCTTCTGAGTACCAGAAGGCTGGACACCTTCCCACCCAATCACGAAGGCGGGCCAGCAACTCCCAACAGGAAAAATGATAACCATGGAAGAAGGGGGGACAGAAAGACATCGAGGGGACAAGAGCCCCACAAGGAGCTAAAAAATCTGAGCTTAGGTGACCCTGCAGAGGCTGATGCACCAACAGTGCATGGAGAGGACCTAGACCCCCTGCTCAGATGTAGCTGATCCGCAGCTCAGTCTCCATGTGGGTGATGAGGAAGGGGCGCAGGGCTGCCTGCGGCATGGACTCTGTTGCCTGCTCTTCGATCACTTGCCCCTGGCCATGTGACCATCCCACAGGGGAAGAAGATCCAGGCAGTGCTGATGAGACCTGATAGGCTAGGGTCAGATGGCAGAGGAGGAGGACCTCCTTTTCAGTGGTCTAGGGGTGGGGGATCGGGGGAAGAGGAAGGAAGGGTGGGACTGGGAGGAGTTGAGGGAGGGGGCTTCAATCAGGATATATAATGAGTGAATTGTAAAAAATATATATATATATATATATATATATATATATATATATATATATATATATATATATATAAAGAAGTGACCAACCTGAGAAGATAAACTTGGTTCCTTACAATCTGTGGCTTATTCTGCTGACTGCCGGCCCGTGGGTATGAAGTGGCAGCATTCGATCTCGGCCGCCTGTTTTTGTTAATTATTGGTGTGGGATGCCGGAGATGCTGATACTCTTAGGCTGTAGCTACTAGGAAGAGCAAGCGGATGGGCTGGAGCACACCTGGTGTTGGGGACGCGGAATGTAGGAAGACACCCTCACTTGATCGAACGCAGGAGGCTATGCGTGGTTGTACCTTGAGAAGTGAAGAGCCTGGTTCTCACACTGTACAGTAAGTCACCTCATAGAGAAGGATTAACCAGTAAGTAGAAGGCAAAGCCTAAGGATTATGTAGCTAAATTGATTTTCCATTTGCTCAGGCCTGAGGCCGATAAAAATCTAGACTCTTATGATATCAGGAGAAATAGAGGAAGAAGATGTTAAGAGTATTAATACCCAAAACTGAAGGCTGCACATGGTGGTTTAGAAGATGGTTAAGCTTGCTTCTTGTTTTTGTTATCTTGGAGAGGCTGACCAAGACAAAAGGGAATTCTATTTCAGATAGTTACATACTTCTTAGGAATCTCTCTTAGCACCTCAAAAACAACAGTGATGAAACAGTTCTTTAAAATGTGCAATTAGCTATGGTTTGACACATGCGTGCATCTACGATACCATTGCTACTGCAATGGTTCTCCTGATAGAGAACATATCTATCACTGCCAGTGATTTGTGGGCACCAATAAACTGACTTCCTGCTCCTCTCTCCCCAAGACAATCCTTGGTTTTCTCTTGACACTAGTCGAATTTTCATTTTCTAGAATTTTATGTAAGTGGATTTACTGGGCGTGTACACTGTTTTCTTTATTACTTGTGATTGTTGTAGAGTCCAGTTGTGTGTACAGGCTGCTCACTCATTGCCCTACTGGGTAACATTCCACTTTTGGTTATGCTCAGAGTGGGTTTTTCCATTCTTTTCTTGGCAAAGGCTTGGGTTGTTTCCACTATGGTATAGCCATGGGTAAACTGCTATGAATATTTCCGTACAAGTCTTTGTATAAATGCACATTTTCCTTTCATTGAAAACTTGTGTATACCAAGCTTGTCTTTCTGTTTCTGGGTTACCTCACTCAGCATGATCTCTTCTAGTTCCATCCATTTGCCTGCAAAATTCATGATTTCCTTGTTTTTAATTGCTGCGTGGTATTCTATTGTGTAAATGTACCAAAATTTCTGTATCCATTCCTCAGTTGAGAGACATCTGGGCTGTTTCCGCATTACGGCTATTATGAATAAAGCTATTTGTATTCTGGCTATTATGAATGAACATAGTTGAGGAAATGTCCTTGTTGTATGGTTGAGCATCTTTTGTATAGGAGTGGTATAGCTGGATCTTGAGGTAGTGCTATACCCAATTTTCTGTGCTCAGATGTGGCTGATTGACAGCTCAATCTCCATGTGGATTTCTGAGTGAGGGGAGCAGGGGCTGCCTCTATCATGAACTCAGTTTAGTGCTTTTTGATCACTTGCCCGTTGTGATGCAGCTTTGCCAGGCCAGGGAGGAAGATGATCCAGGCAGTCTTGAGGAGTCTTAACAAACTATGGATAGATGGCAATAGTGGAGAACTCCCCCTTTCAGTGGACTAGGGGAAGAGGATAGGGGGAAGGGGAAGAGAGTGTGGGACTGGGGGAAGTTGCGGGAGGGGGTTTCAATCAGGATATATAATGAATAAATTGTGAAGAAAAAAATTAAAATAAAAAGAAAACTGTGGTATAATAGCTGGAACATATGAGAGTTTTTCCCCCCAGCTTGTTATGAAACTGCTAAACTTTTAAAAAGTCACCTTACTGTTTTATTAAGCTATTCTCATGTGAGTATTTCATATCTCTGCATCCTCATTAACTTTTTAAAAACTTATTTATTTATTAATTACAGTTTATTCATTTTGTATTCCAGCTGTAGCCCCCTCAGTCATCCCTGCTACTCCCACCCTCCTTCTCCTCCTCCCATGCCCCTCCCACAGTCCACTGATAGGGGAGGTCCTCCTCCCCTTCCATCTGACCCTGACATAGCAGGTATCATCAGAACTGGCTGCATTGCCTTCCTCTGTGGCCTGGTAAGGCTGTTTCCCCCTCAGGGGGAGGTGAACAAAGAGCCAGCCACTGAGTTCATGTCAGAGGGAACTGAGTCCCTGTCCCCATTACTATGGAACCCATTTGGATACTGAGTTGCCACTGGCTACATCTGAACAGGGTTCTAGATTATATCCATGAATGATCGTTGGTTGGAGTATCAGGTCTCAGAAAAGACCCTGTGACCAGATTCCTTGGTTCTGTTGCTCTATTTGTGGAGCTCCTGTCCCCTTCAGGTCTTTCTCTCTCCTCCTTCTTTTATAAGATTCCCTGTACTCTGCCCAAAGTTCAGCTGTGAGCCTCACTAACTCTTAGTGTTATCTAAGAGTTAATAACTCTTAAAGTTATTTAACTTTAGATATTTAGGTAGGTCTCTGATTATTTTAAATTGAGTTTTCCTGGGCATATCTTTCTATGTACTTATTGTATTCATTTGTTTTCTTTGATGAGGTTCTTATTAGAATATTTTGCTCTTTTTTTCTTGGATGGTATTTTTCTTGACATAGAAATTTATAAAAATAATTTTATTATGTATATTTAAAGTATACACTGTTATGTTCTAATATAGTTCCACGTGTGGAAACGTGGTTACAATGTTGAAATGAACTAACATGCTTGCCATGTCACACAGATATGCATGCTTTATTCTCCTATGGGAAGAACAGCTATGATGATCTTGCTACTCATTCAACAGAACTCCTGAATGTATACTGACATCTTGTGCCAAAATTCTCTTTTGATTTATAGAGTTCTCAGCTTATTTATCCTACATCTTTTTCATTGCATTCCTTAACCTACATCCTAACCATAACATCCTAAAAATAAGAAAAAATTATTTTGTATCATAGGATCCAAATATTAAAACATCATATGCCATTTAATTCTAACTTCAATATTTTTAAAATGTTTTCTTCTATATTTTATAAAAACTCATTTTCTTATTTTGTAAAGAATGGATACCATCATAGTATAGTTAGTTATTTTAATATTGGTCCTATTTTGTATAGACACATTGCAATTTTTTATAGAAACAATTTTCTATGGGAACAATTAGGAGAAAATAAACATTGCAAGTATTCTGTCAAAAGTTCTCAGACTCTGACATATATTATTGATGATATTCTTTAGATATTATACTTTTAAAATTAGTAAATTATTGGCTATTTAAACTTATAATTAGACATTCAATTAATAGACAAGACTCTATATTCAATAATTTTGTGATTACCTAAGCTGTATTTTAAAGAAACTTTTGACTATGTATTTTTAGAATTTTAAGTCATTCTTTAATAATTAACATCCTTAATAGATTTTTACATCATTTTGCTACCAAAATCATATACATCATGGACAGTTAGGGAGTTTTTAAAAAATCACGTTTCATAAAATAATTATTAGAATATTATTTGGAAAATTAAGGTTTTTTTTGTTAATTTTTGCTATGTCCTTGATGAGGTGTTATTAGAGAAAATCAGGGTCTTGTTCCTTCTTCTGCTAATCATTATATTTGATATGACTTTGTTGATGTCTTACGAACGTGCTAATTTGGGCAAAGTTGATTTCGTCTAGCTAATGTATGTTCATATACAAAGAGAAAAGAAGGGCTTTGATGTTATTATTATGTGTGCTGTGTTTTGTATAAGCAGTTAGTTCCAGTGATCTTTTCTACAGGGGAATCTTCTGCAGTGATGACAGCTCAGGTTGTCAGTGTTTAATCCTGAGCTTGGGTTAGCGTGGTACTTGGCTTACCTACCTCTGAATGCACAGTGGTACTTGGCTTACCTACCTCTGAATGCACAGGGCATTACATTCAAATTCTGCACAAAGTCATTACTTTATTAGAATGCTCTTTAGCAAAGTGCTCTAGGATGCAATCTCCAGTTGATTAAACATGCTCTTTGAGTGACAACTATTTTTTATTCATGGTCTGGGCTGCTTTAAAGGCAAGAGGCTCAGGACAGCCCATGTTGCAGATGCAGAAATAAAATCGGTAACCCTTTTTGGGTCTTTTAACAACTGGGTTCATGCCAGTAACCATTCTTGGTGTTCATTTCCTAGGCCAAGCATAGGCCACAAAGATGGCTCGTATTTCATATTTCCTAGAGTTCTAGTAACTCACTGTCAAATGTTGGAAAGGGGCCCATGACAAGGGCCTACATGCGCTTGGAAAAGTTTCACCAGACATGATGTGTGAACATGCTGGTGGGACAGAGTGAAAGAACCACCTTCCATTTTGGTCTGTCTGTACTTTGAACTGCTACTGCCTTCCAAAGCAGCAAATTCTGAACAGAACACCTTCTTCAGTGTTTATGTAATAACAGCTGAGCCAGTGCAGCATTCCTTTAGAGCCCATGACATGCTGGGCATTTACACATATTGGCCAGGCATCCCAGAAAGCCCAGCATTATAGTATTTTGCTTTCATAAATAACAGTGCACAAAGCTCTTCTCCAGTTTTAACAAATGGGAACCTAAAATGCTTATCAGAAATGCATGCTGTACATTCTTACTTCATTGCTCAGCATCTATTAAAGTGTATTGTGCTTTTCGGAGAAGGTGTCATACCTTGTTTTCATTTAATTTCTACAGTGGATACACTTAGTGCATAAGTTGTCACTATTTGATCAGCACGTGAGTGGCAAACTATGTTAATGCTTTGAGCCATTCTCATTAGCAAGTCAATAATTGTGGCAGTGCTTCCAAGAATGGAGCCCTGTGTTGTAAATGCTAGGGAAGGTTTAGCAAGGTAATGGGGATGTGCTTCCTGCTTTTATCCTTTGCATTATTAGAAATTGTCTGACTTACAAAACATTTGATGACTCCTTTATGTGTAACCCTGTATTTAGAGACCAAATTATAATTTTAAAAATTCTTATTAGCATTTTCCCATTAAAATTGGAATGTGCACATAATGGGTCATCTGGCTCTGCCTAAGCAGCCATCATGACTGAAAATATCTGACCAGCTCGTTGGACATTTGCTTCTCTGAGCGGAAGAAGAATGGCTAGACAATTTAGGAGAGCCATGCTTTTATGATTGTCTAGATGTCTTCTTGATGTCTTCTGTGCACACTACTCAAGGCTATGTGAGCCTTTTGAAAAGTAATCAGTCTATAATTTAAACTTACAGTATGCTTCCAGCCAGCGCATTTTCCCACCTTTCTTCATCACCTAGAACACAATGTTTTTATGAAAGATTCATTTTCTCTTTCATTGTCATTCATTCAGGTTTCTGTTTCTTTCTGTCTCTTTTTCTTTTGAGTTGAATTTATGGAAGCGTTTAATCTGAAGGAAGGAAGGACTCTGAAGAAGCAATGCTGACCCACCATGACCCCTGCGTTTACTTTTTTATATTGATTTAAAAAAAAAAACTGACTGGATCATGGTGAGGTCTCAGTTGGTTCTATTAGGATTGTCAATGGAGAATGAAATTCATGGGGTGGGCTCAGACTTGATGGAACTCTTTGTTAAATGTGTTTTCTTGTTATAAACTGCATTCGTTTCTTTGTGCACTCCTGTGGCTGTTGCTGTGCCATGCTAAGCCCATCTGTCATCCCAGTATACTGCAAGGGATTTTGAATGAAGTGGTGGAAGATGCAGAAGGAATGATAGGCAGCTAAGAAAACCAGAGGCTCTTTCTGCTTTTCACCTTAGTAATGGCCTCTTGTTCAATCAAACAAACCTTTCCTTCAGTAAGTTCAACTATCATCATGTGTCATTGTTGCTTTGCAAGGGCAGACGAGCAAGGGCATTTCTCGTGGATGACTGTAGATGGAGTGGGAGTCTGCATCTCCGGATGATGGATGGGTTGGTCTCTGACGGGACCTGAATAAACTGGACACACAGTGAAGAATCTCATTTGAGACTTCCAGCCTTCGTATGATCAGGGGAAGCATAGGAATCTTCCTGGGTTGCTGAATTGTTCATAAAAATATTACATGACAAGTATTTTTGCTGCTGGTGGTTGTTGGTTAGATTTAGTTGTTTGATATTGATGGATAAAACAATAGCAGCAATAACCAAAAATGATGCCAAAGGAACATATTTTTATTTTAAATTAAGAGAATAAGAAATAGGGTAAGTATGATTCTTTTCTCTAACAAAATTCACACAGTATTTTTGATGGAAATAGCATTCTTTGGGAGATAGTTGACACATGATCGAGTAATAGGTTGATTACAAATAAGATAGATTAAAAGATAAATTATAGATTTCAGTTAAAAACAGCAACATCATTTTGTCTTCATATACTTGTGAGTAGCTCATTAAAGAGAATGTTCAAAACAGACATTTAGGGAGGATTAAATAATGAGTTAAAATGCCACAAATTTCTCAGTTGTTTAAATTGGAAGGAGGAGTAGGGGTAACAGAGAAATTTGCCTGTGATGTGATTTCAGAAGGAAATGTTCATCAGTAGGAAGCAGGTTTATGCTTTAGAACCATACAGAGGACAGGAATTGGCTTAATAAGACACTGCAGAAGCTTAGAATAAAACATGAGAAAAAACATGGATCTAAAATTGGCTTTGTTCTATCTCTGTGGGCTCAGACATATCTGACTTTTGGTGAGCTCCTTGCTGGCAAATGAGATTTGTTCTACAGAGACATTGAACTAAAGAGACTCAGACATGGAAATACCATGGATAGCTCAAAGTGGAGTCTTCATATAAGGGCTTTCATCAGGCATAGCACACAGATCTGTGGTAACAACATTTTCCTTCCAAACTGATTAGCAGAAGCATCTTTTCTGAATAAACTGGCCAGAGACAAGATGGAGAGGTAGTTGTATTTGAAGGGTCTGGTCCCTGTTGAAGACCTGCTTACATGGTTGTGAAAATCATTTGGTGATAAGCTGCAGCCTCACAGAGTTCTCAGACTTGTGTTATTTTCTCACTCTTAAGTACATGCAAGGATCACTGGGTAATTGCAGAATGCTCTGACAAGAAACAAATAGGCCACAATAAGAAGAGAACAAAAATCTATCCAAGGAACTTGGTGAAAAAAAAATGGGCACAGAAAAAAACATTTTAATTAACAATAAAGAAAATTAACTTAAAGAAATAGAAGACATTGCACTAACCTAAAGAATGTGATGACATTAAAACCAGAATAATTGGGGAAAGAAGAGAGGTTTCATAATAACTAAAAATATTGAAAGGAAACAACACAAGGGTTTGATAATTAAGAGGATATTTTTACTAAATATAAGTGGGTCACAAAATGTCCAGTTAATAGTGTTTTAGAAAAGAACAAATGGAATTCAAGAACTTCTCAAAGTAATTAAAACAAATAACCCACAACCACAAGACAAGATTATATATATTCCCTGTGCTTAGTAAAATTACGGAAAGACCATTGCTGTGGAGTTTCAAAACCCTATGTGACAGTACCAGATCCTCATGCTTTTAAATAGGAATGATAAATGTCCTGTGTGCAAACATTAGGGAAAGAAAAGACATAGGATGCCTTGAAAACCAAATAGAAGCCAGAATTTTACAAAACCGCTAGCACTATTTGATGGGAATGGATAACAGCCTTCCAAACTAGACGAGAACAATTAAGGGCTTTACGAATATATATGACTTGAAGTATTTGGCCGTATGAACTCTGACCCTAAGATGGTCTTAGTGCTTGGGAAATTTAGACGAGTCCAAGCAATACAACAAAGGGAGGCAAAACACAAGTTCAGGAAAATATAAAGTTGTGTAAAAACAAATGTACCAAATATATCTGAGCACAGGGGTCTTTTCTGAGACCGACACTCCACCAAGGACCATGTATGGATATAACCTAGAACCTCTGCTCAGATGAAGCCTGTGATAGCTCAGTAACCAATTGGTTTCCCATAGTAAGGGTACAGGGACTATCTCTGACAGGAACTCAATAGCAGGCTCTTTGACCTTCCCACCCCCCACAGGAGGAGCAGTCCTGCTAGGTCGCAGAGGAGGACTTTGCAGCCAGTCCTGAAGATACCTGATAAGACAGGGTCAGATGAAAGGGAGGAGGTCCTCCCCATCAGTGGACTTGGAAAGGGGCAGGGAGGAGATGAGGGAGGGAGGGAGGGATTGGCAGGGAATAAGGAAGTGGGATACAGCTGGGATACAGAGTTAATAAAATGTAACTATTAATAAAAAAATTAAATTAAAAAACCAGATGTATTACAATGTAGAATTTGGCTCATTAGCAAAAACATGCCTAGCATGCGACAACCCTATAGTAACTTAAATACGGTGATTTATTTTCAGGAGACTGAGTATTTCCTGTTATGAGACAAATATGTTTCAAGAAATAATCTTTTAGCCATATTGAAAATGATACCATTTTCATGACATGTTTTGGATCATTTTAGGACTGTCATAATCTATAACAGTTCATTGATTATTATTTTATTAAACTGCCAATCTAGATCTCCTCATTTTTTTAATTCAGCTCTACAGATAAGAATTTGTGTCTACCAGCAGTCCTCACGTCAGGCAAATAAGTGATTTTAAAGACAGGTGAAGTATGAATTTCTTATTGCCAGCTCAGCTAATTTCTATTTTAACAATAGCAATTTAAAAAATTACAGTGGTTTTGCTTTTTTCTCTAATCAGCACCATGCTGGGTACAAGTGAAACGTTCATTTACATTTTTGTCTGTAATATGCTTGATTGTTAATTTCCAGGTCAGCGTCTAGTCGGCTATGTTTCATGGGGTGATAATTTATGCTTATAATGGACATTCTATTTAAACTATGATGAGGTCACCTGTCTAAACCAGTTGAAGTACTGTATCCCATGATCCCGTGTTCTCCCAATTACATCAAGATGGGCTTGCTGATTTCCTGTTTTCAGAGACTAGCTTTGGTACAAATGAAACTTTCACCTTCCCACAATCCAATTTATCAAAAAGCTTGGGTTCGGTTCTCTTCTCAAGCAAATTGTGAAACTTTTCTCTTTTCCTTTCTTTCTTCCTTCTTTGTTTCCTTCCTCCTTCCCTTTCTTCTTTCCTCCTGCTTCCCATCCCTCTCTTCCTCTTTGTCTTCCTTCCTTTCATCCATCTAATATTCTCCCACCACTATGCTAACTATTTCTTTTTCCCTGGTGATGTCTTCTTCCTTCTTTCTTGGGTTTGGTGCTGATCTACCGTTATACTGTTCTGTATACTGTGTTACTGTAACGGAAAACACTTTCTTGATTTCTAGAGTCATATAAACTACTTTCAAAACTTCAACTAAATCATGTAGTTTTGCTTACTTTTACCTGGAAGTGAAGTACAGAGTCAGAGAATCAGGGAATCGGAGATGTAGATGAACCCTTGGAAAGCATTTTCTTTTGATACATTATATTCAGTAATATATTCCACAGAAAGGACATTTCCTTTTTCAAATAGACAGTTGTCCTGAATATACTGTTTCATAAATAGAATCAGTTGCTATGCTCAGGTGTGACTTCTATTGTTAACACCTGTGAGCAGGCCCTACAAACAGATATCACTACCCACTAATCTTTCACTAGGATTTCTTTCAGCTCCTAGTGAGAACAGCACCATTGTGGTCGATCTGCGGGGACACATCCAATACCAACACAATTCTCAGACTCTTCCTCTCGCCTTCTCCACCTCTCTGTCCTCTTCTGAGTTTCCTTTCTCTTCCTCCTTCCAATCTGTTGCAATTTGATTCTTTTACAACATACAAAAAAGTTAATATATGTTCTTAAATAAGATGACAAAATATGAAGCCTAAACTGTAAT
Source organism: Psammomys obesus (assembly GCF_907164565.1). Classification (NCBI taxonomy): domain Eukaryota; kingdom Metazoa; phylum Chordata; class Mammalia; order Rodentia; family Muridae; genus Psammomys; species Psammomys obesus. Next base: position 54,643,002 of record NW_026591086.1, read on the forward strand.
TTTTATTATTAGGCTGAATAGAAATGAAAATGTAAACTTCCCACAAAAATTTGTAAAATATAATCCTTGCTATCTGTATTAATTTCCTGTCAGTGAAGGACCCTTCAGTTTGTGCCACAAATGCCAGTCAACTGGCAGGGTGGTAATGTAGTGAGCTTTCCACTTCCTTTTAACTCAAGTCGTGTACACTTTAAAATAATTATGCAGTGACACACATGATTTCTATGTTATACCCTTTTGCCAGGTTTCAGGAAGTAAGCTTGTTTTGCAATGTGAATTTCATCGAGAGAGGGCTTGTAAGTATCCTCGTAGTGCCCATCGCTGAGAGATCTGTGGCAGCACCTTTGGAGCCTTGCGTGTTGATGCTCAATATGTAAGCGGACAAAGGCGTGGTTGCACGTGCGTATGTCTGTAGAGTGGTAAGGGTGCTCCCCATAGTGCTGTGCACCATTTTCCTTGTTTCTTTCTTCTCTGGCATCCGGCACCTCAGAGCAGCCTTTCTGAGACTTTCCCCTTCCACAGCTTTTCCATGGTCGTCTATCTATATGCGCCATGCCAGTCCAGCTGCCCTTAGCTCTGTCCCGACATCTGCTACAAAGAGTCTGTGCTTCTCACCACAGTGGAGCTGAGAAGGCACATTTCAATGTGGAGGAATGTGGAAGTTCTATGGAATAGTGCAGCATAGGGCAGATGAAGGAAGATATTAAGAGGCGTCAATTTTCGGTTTGGGTCTTAGAACTAAACATGCGGGCACCCGCAACGTATAGTTGAACAGTTGCTCTGCGTTTGATGCTGTCTTTGGAATCCTGCAGTAGGAATCAAAACCGACATTCATTTTAAGACCCCACTGGAACGAGCAATAACCTCTCCATAGTATTAGCCGAAAATAAATATTAGAAACATTGATGCACGGTAACGTGCAGATAGAAAATCTAGATACGTAGGGTCTGGGGAGACGGCTCAACAGTAAGATTGCCTGCGCTCTCACGGCCTCAGCACTAAAAGCTCGCCGTGACCGCAT
>NW_026591086.1:54644032-54737218 GCF_907164565.1 Psammomys obesus
GCCTGCGCTCTCACGGCCTCAGCACTAAAAGCTCGCCGTGACCGCATGGACCTGCTATCCCCGTGCTGTGGGGGCCAGGCGCAGAAGGGTCTCTGGGTTTGGTGGTTGCCAGCCTCACTCTAGGTTTAACGAGAGACTCTATGTGAACTGAATTATGCAAAGAATGATAGATCAGGATGCTGAAGTCTTCCTTTGGCTTCTGTATGTATATACAGGCACAAGTATCTATACATACGTATACACAGATACACATACATACACACACAAACACATACACATGCATATATACAACACATTAATTATAATACAAACATAAGCACACACATTTTAGACACATGTTTATTTTGTAAAACTTAAGTGCTAACAAATACTTCATAGGAATGTGGGCAGAAATTTATGTTTTGACATATCTGGACTTCAACAAGTTATTTCATGTAGAAATGTTAAGACATATATATATATATATGTCATATATATATATATATGTCTTATATATTGATATATATATATATCAATTCATTGATTAATAGTTTATTAAACTGCCAAATTAGATCTCCTAATTTTTTTTTATTCAGCTTTACAGATAAGAATTTGTATCTACTGGCAGGCAATCCTCACATTAGGCAAATAAGTGATTTTTAAAGAGAGGTGTGAAGTATGTATTTCTTTTTGCTATCATTCTCCTCCCTCATTCGCTTCACTCCATTCTCCTCTTTGCCCGCACTTCCAAGCCCCAGTGTCACAAACATTTACTTTGCGTCTATGTCTGCTATTATATATTTGCTCTCCTTTGCCTTTCCTTCACAATGCAGGTTATCTGGAAGGTATTTCTTTATGTCCACCACAGACAGAATGCATTTTGCTGATTTTACTTATAGTTGTCAAATGAGAATAATGAACCCATCTTTACAGATAACCATTTCCAAACCATATGTTATTTCTAAGTGCTGACTTTTCACTCCAATCCATAATGTCTGAAAGGTGGTGAGACAGAAAAGTCAGAGAATCCCTGCACATCGCTGGGGAATATGCTTTTGTGGTGGACTTGCTGTGTTGCATCTCCTGCCTCTGGGGAAGGAGATAGCAGATGCCATTTGTGGAGTAAATAAATACGGTTGTGTGTGAGATTCCAAGCTGCTCTGAAAAGCAGAGGCTGCTGTTTGCTTTCTCTACCACTTGCCTCACTAGCGAAACATTTGAGAAACGATTCTCAGCAACTTAGATAAGAACAAAAAGGAGAAAAAGAAAAAGATGAGATTAGAGGAGATATTTTTCACAGAATAAAAGGTGAGATTCCTTTCAATCACTTTTGCATGAGCATAATCTTCAGGTCTGTGCACATATGAAAGTGTCATGGGGAAACACTATAATTTGTACAAATATTGCGACTAAAAATAAATATCACAGGAGCCGGGGGGGCTGGTTCTGCAGTCAAGAGCTCTGTCTGTTCCTTACGAGGACCGTGGCTTGGTCTCCAGCACCCACATGGCAGCTCACAACCATCAGTGACTTCAGCCCCAGGGCATATCAGGATTTCTTCTGGCATATACACACTTGCAGGCAAAGAAAGCAAAATAAAAAACCACACAAAAAAGGAAGGGAAAAATAAAATATAACTGCAAATATCATAGATGACAAAAAATAGTTTCTAACACTCCTTTCTGACTAAAGTGTGGGGGGGGTAAGTATCTGACTCCATCTTTTCTCTGCTTTACATTTTTGCCTTTGACCTCTGATACCTTTATCCACTGGGCCAATGAGTTGTTTCTATTAATGTCATCACTGTTCAAGCTACTCTGGTATCCCACGTTATGACATCCCATCTTCATTTTGACCATTGTCCAGTTTATTTGGGAATGGAGTAAATTATCCTGCCTTCATGGAATTTTTTTTTTTTTTTTTTGGGTTGGAATGCCATGGCCTGTGACTGTTTGAGCCTGTCAGGATAATGCATTGAACGTGACAGTGAGAATATTTAAGGAGGCAGGCTTTCCTCTCATGCTGGGCTTTGTACGTTTGTATTGTTGCACACTTGTTCATTGATGGTACGGTCATTAAACAAGAAAAAAAAAATCAATTCTATAAAGGAAGATAGAGATGTTTCAGCCTCATTAATAGACCAAAACCTAATTAGAGAGACAACGATTATGTAAATAAAGGTGCTTGGTGTCAGAAGGTCTGGATTAAACTCTTGGCTGTGTTCCTGGCCGGCTTAGTCATGGTCTCAGGGCATTTGTGTCCTCAGCTGGAAATGCATCAGAGGTGCTTCACATTCATAGTGGAGGAATCTGTGTGCCACAGGAAGATATGCTCATGTAGACACAAGCCCATGCCTCAGACTCCAGGATGTGTCAGTGACACCAGGAACGATGTTTAAGTAGCTTAGCTCATCATGCTAGGTAAAAATACTTAACAAACGTGCACTTGCTTTTTTAAATATATAAATGCTTAGGGGCAAAAGGTTTCTGCTACTTCCAAAGACAAGAGAAATAGATACTCTCTCTAGAAGCATGGAATCAGAAGAGTTCAAAGCAATTCTTGAATAGTGACTGTTTTGGGGGCTGGAGAGGTGTCTCAATGGTTACGAGCATGTGTTGCAGAGGACAAGGGTTTGGTCCCTAGAACTCACATGATGGCTTACAACAATCTATAACTGATAACTCCAGGTCTAAAGGAATCTCACAACCTCTTCTGGCCTCCAAGGGAACCAGGCACATATATGGTGCACATATACACATATAATCAAAACACTCATACAAATAAATAAATGTTTCTTTTAAAGAAAAATGGCAATTTTGGAAATAGTGTCTTTTTTGCACAATAATATATACAACCCTTAAGCATTTTCTTTTTTCTGGCATGATTCCTACAAAATTTCCTTTTTTGTACTACCGTGATAGCAGAAATCCTTGTTGTTGTTGTTGTTGTTTTTTTTCTTTAGGTTCATGTTAACAGTTTGACTAAATATATAAAGACTAAATCACATTCCTAGAGACACATGAATGCACAAAGTTTACATCCACTAAACTGACTTTTTTATTATATAATACAACAGAAAACTGTAAAATGTACCTCTGTAACATATTTGTGTATTATATTTCATGTTTCATATTATATAAATTACATAAAAGACAATTGTATATATTATATATCATATTTCATAATTTGCATTAGGCAACAGTGATTACTCTGCAGGTTTCTGTTCACTAAAATCTGTAACTCAGAATGAAAGATTTATATAATTTTGAAATTGACCCAGCCAATAGTGCAGAACTCTCAGGCTGATGGCGACATGTTGGTTATTGTGTACTAACTGCAGAATTAGTTAAAAACATTTGAACGTGTACAGATTTTCCATCATGAGTTGGTCAGATCTGCGCAGTTTGTGCAGTTGTAAATTCTAGGGCTAAACAGAGATTTATAGAGATCAGTGAGAACTCGGGGCTATAAGCTCTCATGCTCTGGAGAGCTCAATGACCAAAGTGACAGTGCTTTATCTCTGTGGTCCCAAGAACTGGAGAAACCTTTCCATGAGTTATCCTGAGTAAAGCAGCTCAGCATTTCCTCTCCTGTTGACCTATGTTAAAATCTGAAGCTTGAGAACTTTTAATTAAAAGTAGGTCTCAGAGAATTGTTTGTTTTGCTTACTATCACAGTCCCAGGAAAACTCAGCACTGTTATCCTCCAGGATCTGTGGTAAATTTCACTGTCCACCAGACTATTTTTTTACTTGTCCTTTGGATTCTAATTTTAATTATAATCAAGATAATTTATGGCATGTAGACAAACTTTTCGTACTAGTGTAATAAAGTAAAAGCTACCTAAGTGGTCATAGTTGGCAAAAAGTTTATGTCATGAGTAGATTAAAATGGTAATGACTATGTTAAAACCTTTAGGCTTTTCTTTACTTCAGGTAAATTAATTCAGTCTAATTTGCTATTAAATCTATTAAAAGCAAGGTTATTCATTCTCTGAAAACTTTCTTCTTTCTGGCTCTGTAAACAATTATCACATAAAATTTATGTTCTGTATTTCAATCTATGTTGATCACTAATAGGAATTTATATCATTTTCTAAAGCTCAAAATAGGAAATTTTTCAGCAAATAATCATTTTTGAATTTAATGGAAAAATGGATGTAAATATGGAAAGCTTTTTATCATTACCCTGCATAGCGGAGCAGAATATGTTGTTGAGACATTCCGAGCATTCTCACTCTATCTCTCAGAATTTCTTTCTAAATAGGGTACCGGAAATTTCAGCGGAAATAAGTTCTTTGCACTGCCCCTGTACGTCAAACACCAGTGTTCCATTTCATTTGGCTGGCTGTGTAAAGCCCTTCAAATAAAAGAACAAGCAGACAATGCCTTGGTGAAGGTTGTATAACATTTGAATACCTAAGATTTAAATCATAGCTATCTCTAATGTCTAACAAGATCCAGGAAGGCTTAGGTCATGTTTTAGTTAATATTTAAGTCATCCTCTTCACAGGTGGGAGTTTTATGAGTCTTGAAAGTTGCACTTGAATTATCTTCCTGCAGGATAATTAAGGCAAGAGTCAGCGTCAGCATAAAGAAGACAAAGTCTCATAGTGTTCTTTCAACATGGACGGCTTTTGCATTTTGTATGAGGAACTCTTCATTATGAGAGAATATCTTGTATATTATAGAATGTTCAGAGTCTGTTGTCCCTGTTCACAGCACTTGGAAACGAATATCACCCTCACAGATTTTCAGCGGTTTCCAAGTGGGCTGGAAATTCATCCTTCAAAGAGTACTGCTTTCTCACAGAGACTTAACTTGATTAGATTATTACCCACCGTATTTTCAATTAGTCTTCATGCTCCATCCAGGAGTGATTCACTTGGGTCATTCATGTTTATTTTGGCTGGCTGTTTTATTTTATTTTTTAAAGTGATCATAAAGCATATATGATTATGCACAAATCTAAACAACATAACAGTCAAGTAAAAACTTGCATCTAGACATTCAGTCTCCTTAGGCTCTTTTTTCCTTTATAAGGCACAGCCACTCAAGTTAGTTTTCTATGCCCTGTAATGGACAATTCATGCCTTGATTAACAGGCAAACAAGTGCAGTAGCAGTAAGTACTATGACTTGCACACTAGCTATATGTTTCCGGGCTAGGGATCACCTTAGGGTAACCGGTTGTGAATCTTTGCTTTAATCTTACTTTGCTTTTAAGATTACTGTGTGCAATTCACAATAAACACTGTACTTTGGAATTACTTTCTCCACTTTTCTGTTTTCATATTTGTTTTATTATTATTATTATTATTGATTATTATTAATTCAGTTTGTATCCCAGTTGTAGCCCCTTCTCTCATCTCTTCCCAGTCCCATCCTCTCTCCCTCTTCCTCCCCTATCTTTCTCCACTGATAGGGGAGGTCCTCCTCCCCTACTGTCTGATCCTAACCTATCAGGTTCAATCAGGACTGTCTGGATCCTCTTCCTCTGTGGGCTGGCTAGGTCGCCCCCACCCCCATTCCCTCTCAGGGAGAAGTGGAAGTAGCAGGGAACCGAGTTCATGTCAGGGACTGTCACTTCTCCAATTACTAGGGAACCCACATGGAGGCTGAGCTGTCTATGGGTTACATCTTGGTCCTCTGCATGCATGGTCTTTGGTGATGTATTAGTCTCTGAAGACGCCCCTGGGCCCAGCTATTTTGCCTTTATTGGCTTCCTTGTGGGACTCATGTCCCCTCTGAGTTCTTCTGTCTCCCACTTCTTCCATAAGATTCCCTCTACTCTGTTCAAAGTTTGGCTGTGAATCACTGCATCTGCTTTGATCCCCTGCTGGGCGTAGTATTTTAGAGGAGATCTGTGGTAGGCTCCAACCCTGCTCTCTTTCTTCTACTGATTCTGGGGTCTATCCCGTGTTTCCTTCTCAAGTAGAATTATCTTTCCCAGGATCCTCCTTGTTTAGCTTCTTTAGATCTGTAGATTTTTGTATGTTTATCCTATATTATATGTCTAGTATCCACTGACAAGTGAGTATATGCCATGCCTGTCTTTTTGCTTCTGGGATACCTCACTCAGGATGATCTTTTCTAGTTCCATCATTTGCCTGCAAAATTCATGATTTTTAAAATTAATTTTTAAATTTTTACAAATTAAATTTAAAATTTTTAAAATTAAAAATTGTTTTTAATAGCTGAGTAGTATTCTATTGTGTAAATGTAACACATTTTCTTTATCGATTCTTCGATTGAGGGACATCTAGGTTGTTTCCAAATTCTGCCTATTATTAATAAAGCTACTATGGACATAGTTGAGCAAATGTCCTTCTTGTATGGTTGAGTTTCTTTCGGATCTATGCCCAGAAGTGTTTTAATTGGGTCTTGAAGTAGCACTATTTCCAGTTTTCTGACAAAGCACCAGATTGATTTCCAAAGTGGATGTACCAGTTTGCATCCCACAATCAACGGAATACAAATCGGAAAGGAAGAAGTCAAAGTATCACTATTAGCAGGTGACATGATAGTATAGGTGAGCAACCCCAAAAATTCTACAAGAGAACGCCTATAATTGATAAACACCTTCAGCAATGTGGCTGGATACAAAATTAACTCAAAGGAATCAGAATACCTCCTGTATACAAAAGACAAATGGGCTGAGAAAGAAATAAGGCTTCACAGTAGCCAAAAATAACATAAAGTTCCTTAGTGTGACTCTTACGTAGCAAGTAAAAGTCCACGGTGAAAAAAAAAAACTTCAAGTCTCTTAAGAAAAAGATGAAGAAGATATCAAAAGATCAAGACCATGCTCATGGCTTGGTAGGATTAACATAGTAAAAATGGCCATCCTACCAAAAGTAATCTAAATATTCCCATATTTTCTAAAAGTACTTCATTACTACATTTTTTTAAATCCCCAGCATGCTATGTTTAAATGCATATATATTCTTTCTATCCATTAGAAAAAAATTACTCATCTTTTGTAGAAATGAAAATTCTCCATTCCCACTGGCCTCGTCAAATTGGAAATATCTTTTTCCTTATATGTATTAAGATATGTGGGATTTTTTTTCAAACTCTCTTTCTTAAAAAGGTTGAAGGATGATTCATCATGGAATTGAAAAAGGCTGTTGAATAAAGTTTCCAGGATAAATGTCAGTAGATTTTTATTACCTTTGGAGATTTTTTTTTCCTGAATCTAAAGTATCGATTTAAAAACTTGGAAGACCTGTATAAATAAGATACTTTCCTAAAATAAGAATCATTTAAGGGGTCCAGAAAGATAGTTTAACACTTAAGAATGCTTGCTCTCATGACAAAAACAAATTTCAACAATACCTACAAACAAATCCAGCATTACAGAAGACACTGGAAGGGAAAATACAACCCCCCAAAATTAGCTTCTATCAAGAAAACAGAGGAAATAATTAACCTTACTACAGTAAAACAAAAAGCAACCAAGCACACAACCTGATGACCAAAGCCAACATCAAAATCAAGGGATCTAATAGCCACTGGTCATTAATCTCTCTCAACATCAATGGACTCAACTCTCCAATAAAAAGACACAGATTAACAGAATGGATACGTAAACAAAACCCAGCAATCTGTTGTATACAAGAAACACACCTAAGACACAAAGATATACATTACCTGAGGGTAAAAGGTTGGAAGACGACTTTCCAAGCAAATGGACCCAAGAAACAAGCAGGAGTAGCCATTCTAATATCTGATAAAATAGACTTTCAACCAAAATTAATAAAAAAAGATGAGGAAGGACACTTTATACTCATCAAGGGAAAATTCCACCAGGAAGACATCACAATCCTGAACATCTATGCCCCAAATACAAGAGTACCCACATTTGTAAAAGAAACATTGATAAAATTTAAACCACATATAGATCCCCACACATTAATAGTGGGAGACTTCAACACCCCACTCTCAACAAAGGACTGGTCAACAAAACAGAAATTAAACAAAGAAACAATATCTCTGACAGAGGTCATGAATCAAATGGACCTCACAGACATTTACAAAACTTTACACCCAAACACAAAAGAATTTACCTTCTTCTCAGCACCTCATGGAACCTTCTCCAAAATAGACCATATAGTTGGTCACAAAGCAAGCCTCAACAGATACAAGAAGACTGAAATAATCCCTTGTATCCTGTCTGATTACCATGGAATAAAGCTGGACTTCAAAAACAACAGAAATAGCAAAAAGCCTACACACACATGGAAACTGAACAATTTGTTACTAAATGACAGCTTGGTCAGGGAAGAAATAAAGAAAGAAATTAAAGTCTTCCTAGAACTCAATGAAAATGAAGACACAACATACCCAAACTTGTGGGACACAATGAAAGCAGTTCTAAGAGGAAAGTTCATAGCACTAAGTGCCTTCAAGAAGAAATTCGAGACAGCTCATTCAAGCAACTTAATGGCCCACTTAAAAACCCTAGAAAAAGAAGAAGCAGACACACCAAAAAGGAGTAGTCAGCTGGAAATAATCAAACTCAGGGCTGAAATCAATCAATTGGAAACAAATAAAACAATTCAAAGAATCAAAGAAACCAAGCGCTGGTTCTTTGAGAAAATCAACAAGATCGACAAACCCTTAGCCAAGCTAACTAAAAGGCAGAGAGACACCACCCAAATCAACAAAATCAGAAATGAAAAGGGGGACATAACTACAGACACTGAGGAAATCCAAACAATCATTAGGACTTACTTCAAAAGTCTATATGCCACAAAATTTGAAAATCTAAATGAAATGGACAATTTTATTGATCGATTTGACTTACCAAAGCTGAATCAGGACCAGGTAAATCAATTAAATAGTCCTATATCCCCCAAAGAAATAGAAGCAGTCATCAAAAGTCTCCCATCCAAAAAAAGCCCAGGACCAGATGGTTTCATCGCAGAATTCTACCAGACCTTCAAAGAAGAGCCTAACACCAATTCTCTTCAAACTATTCCACAAAATAGAAACAGAAGGAACATTACCAAACTCATTCTATGAAGCCACAGTCACCTTGGTACCTAAACCTCACAAAGACTCATCAAAGAAAGAGAATTTCAGGCCAATCTTCCTTATGAACATTGATGCAAAAATACTTAACAAAATACTTGCAAACAGAATCCAAGAACACATCGCAGATATTTTCCACTATGACCAAGTATGCTTCATCCCAGGTATGCAGGGGTGGTTCAATATACGGAAATCCATCGATGTGATCCACCATATTAACAAACTGAAAGAAAAAAAACAACATGATAATCTCCCTAGATGCTGAAAAATCATTTGACAAAATCCAACATCCATCCATGTTTAAAGTATTGGAGACATCAGGGATACAAGGCACATATCTAAACATAGTAAAGGCGATGTACAGCAAGCCTATAGCCAACATCAAACTAAATGGAGAGAAATTTAATCCATATCTCTTCAACACAGTGCTGGAAGTCCTTGCTAGAGCAATAAGACAGTTGAAGGAGATCAAGGGGATACAGATGGAAAAGGAAGAAGTCAAATTATCACTATTTGCAGATGATATGATAGTATACATGAGTGACCCCAAAAACTCTACCAGGGAACTCCTACAGCTGATAAACACCTTCAGCAAAGTGGCCGGATACAAAATTAACTCAAAAAAATCAGTAGCACTCCTGTATACAAAAGACAAAAGGGCTGAGAAAGAAATTAGGGAAACAACACCCTTCACAGTAGCCACAAATGACATAAAGTACCTTGGTGTAACCCTAACCAAGCAAGTCAAACTTTTATAAATAAAATTTCAAGTCTCTGAAGAAAGAATTAGAGGAAGATATGAGAAGATGGAAAGATCTCCCATGCTCATGGCTTGGCAGGATTAACATAGTAAAAATGGCCATCTTACCAAAAGCAATCTACAGATTTAATGCAATTCCCATCAAATTGCCAACACAATTCTTTACAGACCTGGAAAGAAAAATTCTCAACTTGGTATGGAATAACAAGAAACCCAGAATTGCTAAAACAATCTTCTACAATAAAAGATCTTCTGGAGATATCTCCAGCCCTGATCTCAAGCTGTACTATAGAGCAACAGTTATAAAAACTGCATGGTACTGGCATAGAAACAGAATGGTGGATCAATGGAACTGAACAGAAAACCCAGAAGTAAACCCACACACTTATGGACACCTGATTTTTGACAAAAGTGCCAAAACCATACAATGGAAAAAAGATAGCATCTTCAACAATTGGTGCTGGTCTAACTGGATGTCTACATGTAAAAAAATAAAAATAGATCCATACTTATCACCCTGCACAAAACTGAAGTCCAAGTGGATCAAAGACCTCAACATTAAACCAGAGACATTAAATCGGCTAGAAAAAAAAGTGGGGAATACCCTAGAACTCATTGACTCAGGAGTGAACTTCCTGAACAGTACACCAACAGCACAGGCTCTAAGAGTAACAATCAATACATGGGACCTCGTGAAACTGAAAAGCTTCTGTAAAGCAAAGGATAATGTCATCAAAACAAAGCGACTGTCTATAGATTGGGAAAGAATCTTCAACAACCGTTTATCTGACAGAGGACTCATATCCAGTATATACAAAGAACTAAAGAAGCTAAAAAGCAGCCAACCAAGTAATCCACCTAAAAAATGGGGAACAGAGCTAAACAGAGAATTCTCTGTAGAGGCATATCGAATGGCAGAGAAGCACTTAAAGAAATGCTCAATCTCATTAGCCATTAGGGAAATGCAAATCAAAACGACCCTGAGATTTCACCTTACACCCATCAGAATGGCCAAGATGAAAAACTCAAGGGACAACACATGCTGGAGAGGTTATGGAGGGGAACCCCCCTCCACTGCTGGTGGGAATGTAAACTTGTACAACCACTCTGGAAATCAATCTGGAGCTTTCTCAGACAACTAGGAATTGCGCTTCTTCAAGATCCAGCCATACCACTCCTAGGAATATACCCAAAAGAGGCTCAAGTACACAAAAAGGACATTTGCTCAACCATGTTTGTAGCTGCTTTATTTGTAATAGCCAGAAGCTGGAAACAGCCCAGATGCCCCTCAACTGAAGAATTGATGCAGAAATTGTGGTACACCTATACAATGGAGTGTTACTCAGCAATGAAAAATAAGGAACTCATGAAATTTGCAGGTAAATGGTGGGACCTGGAAAGGATCATCCTGAGTGAGTTGTCCCAGAAGCAAAAAGACACACACCACACACGGTATATACTCACTCATATAAACATACAACATAGGATACACCCACTAAAATCGGTACATCTAAACAAACTAATCAAAAGAGTGGACCCTAACTAAAACGCTCAGTCCCCTTACTGAAAGGAAAGAGGATGGACATCAGAAGAAAAAGAAAACAGGAAACAACCTAAGAACCTGTTATAGAGGGCCTCTGAAAGCCAGAAGAAGAAAACAGGAAACAACCTAGGAACCTGCCACAGAGGGCATCTGAAAGCCTCTGCCCTGCAGACTATCAAAACAGATGCTGAGCCTGATGGCTAACTGGCGGGCAGAGTGAATGGAATTTTATGTAAGGAGTGGGAAATAGCAAGAGCTGGAGAGGACAGGAACTCCACAAGGAGAACAACAGAACAAGAAAATTTGAACACAGGGAACTTCCCAGAGACTCATACTCCAACCAAGGACTATTCATGGAGATAACCTAGAACCCCTGCACAGATGTAGCCCATGGCAGTTCAATGTCCAAGTGGGTTACATAGTAATGGGAAGAGGGACAGCCTCTGACATATTCTGATTGGCCTGCTCTTTGATCACCTCCCCCTGAGGGGGGAGCAGCCTTACCAGGCCACAGAAGTTGACAATGCAGCCACTTCTGATGAGAACTGATAGACTAAGATCAGGGAGTAGGAGAGGAGGACCTCCCCTATCAGTGGACTTGGGGAGGGGCATGCCTGCAGAAAGGGGGAGAGGGTGGGTCCGGCAGGGGAGGAGGGAGGTGCTTATGGGGGTAAACAAAATGAATAAAGTGTAATTAATAAAAAAAAAGAAAAGCAGTCGAAATGGACAAAGGAAGACCAAACAGGAGGCCTGAGACAGACCTTGAGATCCTCTTCTAGATTCTGGTGTTTCTAGGCTTCCAGATTTTCTATTCTAAGCATATGACACCATCTACACATTTTGTAAGCTCAGAACCAAAGCCCCATTGGCATCTATCCCAGTATGCAATAGACTCTGGGAAAGAACTTCCCAAGTACAATTTCCTCAAAATCCCACCGAAAATATCTTAGAGAAAAAAAGGCATAAGAAAACTGTTCAATTGAAGGGACAATTTCTTTTGCAGAGTAATAGGCACTTAAAGACACCAAGATTCCTGGAGATTATTGGTGAATTTCAGGTAACATCTCTCTTGTAGAATTTATTTGTGAGGTTTGTAGCTTCTGCCTGGTGGTAGAGAACTTGCCCAGCATCTGCAAAGCCCTAAGTTCAATTCTCAGGACCTCAAAAAGAAAAAAGAATGAAAGATTTAGCGGGAGAAATTAGAAATGGTTAGTACCTCAGAGTGTGTCTACAAGCCATCACCTCCTAGTCATTCCTCACTTCACACCCTCTCCCCCAAGTGAGAAGGCCTACTTAAGCAGTCTTATAGAAAAGTTAATAATGTTTACTGTTTTCCTCTCTGACTCGCTATCAGAACATATGTTGCCAGAGTGTTGGGGACACAAAGGTCTTTGGGCCCACAGACACTACGGAAACCAGGAATGTTAAACAAACAGGGGCATCTTTTAAGTGAAGGAGATAAAATACCTATTTTCCTGACCAGAAGGCTAGGAGTGGGTTTTGTTAATGATCTGGTGACATTATTGTTATCTGTGGAGACAGACCTCTCCCACTTGTGCTACCTCATCCAAATTCCCCAGAATGATTATTACAGACTCTTCCCTCCCTAGACTGTTACCCTTCTTGAGGAGAGAGGTCACAGGTACTTTATGGGCAGCTGACCTCTATGCTGTCCGCCAAAGAACTCACCAGATTCTAGGCCTCTTAGCTATTGACCCCACAAAAAAATAAAAAAAAAAAAAAAGAATGCTTGCTCTCCTTAAGAAAACCCCAGTTCATACCACAGCACTCATGCTGTGTAGCCTACAACTTTTTATAGGTTCAGTTCTATGGGATCCAACACAGTTTTCTGATCTCTATTGTCACCTACAAGCCTGTGGTATTTGAAAACCATAAGCAAAAAATCTTGTAGAGTGAAAAGCTGATGTCTTCTGTTAGGGTGATGGAGAGCCAACAGGGGGTTGTCAATAATTATTGGATTCCACATGCAGGGATTATTTTAAGGGAGTTTATGTCACATTAGAATGGCTAAATCATAACCTTTGCATTGGCTTGGATTTAGTAGAATTCCTGGACGATTATCTAGAATGACTGTACCATTTTGTACTTCAGGTAGTGATAGGTAGATACCAGAGTCCCATTTTAAATCAATACTTTGGATTTAAAGTGTTGGAGATGTTGTGTTTACTCTTCTGTCAAACTTTTTCTTCTAAATATGTTCCTCCTCAGTTAATGTATGTTTATTATTATTGTTATTAAAATATTCATATATTCTGGATGTTACTCTTTAGTTTTTTTTTTCTTTAAGTTGCAAATATCCCAGCTGTGGCTTTTGTCTTTCCTTTCTGTGTTGTGGCTATTTTGATACAGAGGGCATACAATGTAATCATATTCTCATTCAGCAGATGGTTTCTTTTATAATGATTTTTGTACAGTGATTAAGAATTTCCCTCTCATAATTTCATAAATATTTTATTGTGAGCCTTTTAAATGTTTGTTTATTTATGCTAGATAACAAATTTCTGTCAGCTTCTTTGGATAGCCTATCCATGTTCTGATTACCTGTATATTCTTCTGCTGTGCGGTATTTTATATGAACTGATTTGTGATCCTATCCCAAGGTAGTAGTCCATTGTCTTGAGGATAAACACCTATGCAGTGTTTTAATTTCTATAGTTTCGTTGACACCTTTTGCTTCTTTAATATCCATTTTTAAAATGCCTTTTACTTTTAAATATGCAGTATTGAATCAGCAGAGTCCAAAAAATTTCTGCTGTCAGTTGAGTTGGAATGACAATGTCTCTAATTTCAATTTGGCAAAAACTGACATTTGTCTGATGGGGACTTTCCCAACATAATGGCAATGTGAATTATCATCTATTCAAGGTATCATTAATATAGCTCTTGATAAAATCTTATGAATTTCCTTATAAACACTTTGCACAAAAAAATATGGCTCTTAATTTTTTAATGTTTCTCTTAATCTTTTCTGATGCCAACCTTGATATATTGCATGCTTTAATGCTATTCAACCCCTAAAATAAAATACAGTTACCAGTAGTAAATTGACAATTTGTCATAGACTCCATCCCCATTTCTACCAGGTGACTCTTTCCTCTATCAACACGCTTTGATACTCATTTCTGAAGTTTATTGTCATTTATATTCAAAAGTCAGTAGTGTAGCTAATTGTGTAGAATTCACGTGTGTTTTCTTGAGGTAGTCGTTTATGAAGTTATTATTTCTTAAATTTTTGTCATATTTTTACAAATACTGATTATTAAACAACAAATATTTACACAATGTTTATTCTTAACCACTGCTAACTGTGCATAATTTGGTGGCTTATTATTATAACAATATCCACACATGTTACAGTCTGTTGTTTTTATTCCTAGTTATCTGTTTAGAAGCCATCATAACATTTTTCAAGGCAGGTACCTGCAAATGGCCTCATTTTGAAGAAGATTATACAACTTGTGAAGACTGTAATTTTTAAGTTATATTTAAGTGGTACCCAGTAGATAGCGACTTCAAATTCATTATTTCCTGTGCTAAGCCAAAATGTTTGTTTGTTTGTTTATTTTTTTAAACTACCAGGGGTAGGGATGAAATCTCAAAGGCTGTACTCCAAAGAGGCAGCCTGACAGGTATTCAAATTGTTGTTTAGATTAAGTGAACCTCGAAGGAGAAATTGCAGGCACTTTAGAGGCTTACTGTAGCTGCCCAGTATTATACCCAGCCCAATTCACCCCTGTTTACTTTTCTGGTCCCTGTGAGCTTTTGAACCTTGTGTGACCTCTGTTCTAGAATAAAGCTGCCATTCCTTCTTTTAACTACACATTCTCCTGTTTCCTTATAAGTACTTTATGCTTGTTCTGATGATATAACACCAGACAAATTCTCTAGACTGCTTTGTAATTCTTTTATGAAAAGGGAGATGAATTATTATTCACCTGGGAAAAGAAACAAGACGTAACATGGAGGCTTTTGTGCAGTGCATGCTTACTCGGTGCTAATTGATGTTGAAAGAGATGGAAATCGTTCTCTCAGTAATAAGTTCTCTAGTTACCTTTCAAGATCTGATTTTGTTGCAGTCACTTTACCCCATGGTAGGAGAAAGTGGCTAAATTCAATAGACAAAAATATTATCAGCTTGTAAAATATAACTTGCTCTGCACTGGGTGCCATAGAGTTTTATGAGGTAACTTCTGGGAAAGACTGGATTATAGAATAAAAAGTCTTACACCCAAGGGACATGTTAAAAAGTCCTTAGTACAATCCATTTGAAACACCTTTTTATCATCTTGGATGCTGCCTTTCTCTGATGACCCGTATTTCTTTTTCCTCTCCTATGGGAGTCCTTTCATAATTTTTACCAGAACAATAGTTGCCCCTGGATTTGGGTGAACTTCAGAGTTTCACTTAGAACCAGAAGCTAATTGAGCTTTGGTTAAGAAGGATAATTATTGGAGAAAACGAGGTGGTAGTTACTCTCAAAAGGTTATAGGCTGGTTTCAATCTCTTTCACTTCCTCAAGTTTCCTTTTGAACTCTGGGCAGTGCAATTCCAGTCTTCTTTTTCACATTGGAGGAAGCTCTGTTTTGTTTGGGATTTGAAAATGACGCTGTGTTAGGTAAAACTGAAGAACAAGTCCTTTTTCTGGTAAGTGGATGCATTAATCAAAGCAGCTGTGTGGTTGTGAGGCTCACTATAACTCCAGGTGGCAAGGAAATAGCTTCCTCATTATAGTCCATACCTGTGAGTTGTGGAGACCTCCTGCACAGGTGGCCTTTCTTGATGGACACCCACCCTTGGTGGTAGGGGAAATGAGTATGGGCTTTCTGAAAAGACAGCAGTACGGCCTTTGGCTTAATAGAGCCATCTTTCTTTGCCTGCTAACAAGCTGCACTGGTGTTACACGATGCTCAAGCTGACAAATGTTGTCAAGGCTCCCTCAATGCAAAGATTTTTCTGCTGTATTAAACATGTTAACTTTTATTTTAATGATGCTAAAACACACATCAGGCGTTGACTCTTCAACACACAGTGTGGTCTCTGGAGTTATTGTGTTAGCTACAAAATATAGTCAGTGTCCCATTCCAATGACCATGAAGAACAAATATCTTCAATTAGAAGCTGTAGAGTCGTGCCGGCTCTACAGTAATGATTCCCTTTATTCTGGAAGCAAACTAAACATACTTACCTGATGTGAAACTTATGAGCTTTCGTAGTTTGAATTTCGCTGCATTCTGTTGAAGATAGATTTATTATACACACACAAACTAGGTGTGGTAACTAAGGTAGTGTTTAGCAGATACCCGTTGATAGTACTATTAGCACATGGATATTTATGTATACACTTGTTATTATGCATAGTTAACATTTTCTAGGATGCCTTGAATAGTCAAATTTATAAATGTTTAGGACTCTCACATAAAATGACCCAGTGTTTAAACATAATGTATGCACATCCTTTGGTTATTTTAGACAGATTTCTGTTCTAATTCGTTTTCCTGTTACTGTGGTAAATACTATGCCCAAAGACAATCTGGGGATAGAATGATGTTTATTTGACTTTCACATTATATTTCAGCATCCAGGGAAGCTGAAGTAGGAGTTTAAGACAGAAACCTGGAGGTAGTAGTGGAAGCAAAGATGACTGAGATAAGCTGTTGACCGGGTTGTTCTCTCTGGGTGTCCAGCTACCCTTTAGTACTGTCCAGGTTCACGTACCTGGGCTAGCAGTGTCACAGGCTGCTGGTCTCTCCTACATCAATTAAGACAATGCCGCACAGCCCACAAGGCCAACCTGATCTAGACGATGCCTCAGCCGAGATTTCCTCTTCCCAAGTGACTCTGGGTTGTGTCAGGTTGACAGGCAAACGTGAGTTTGATAAAGCGAGTAGTTGACAGCTTAAGGTAACTATGACATAGTTTGTGAGCAAGTGAAGACCTTTTTAAACAGAGATAGAAGAGCATCATTGGCACATCTCCTACAGCAGAGACTGAAGGCTTCAGCCCTCAAATAGCATCTACCTTGCCAGTTCCAGAATTAGGAGAGTATTGAGAAGATTCTTCTTGATGGATCTTCCATTCTAAGGATCCAAAGATGGACATTCAGATCACTAGCAAGACCTCACATGGTGCAAACTCTATCTAAGGTGATTGCTACATTGTATTTATGGAATATTAACAAAAATATGCGTGGGGCAGGAACCAGGGATCAGTGGTTAAGAACACTTGCTGCTCTTACAGAACACTAAAATTTGGTTCCCAAAACCCATATCAGGCTTCACACCTTTCTGTAATTCCATCTGCAGGGGATCATACACCCTGTCATGAGTGTATGTATGTCATCATACATCCTACATGGATTCCAACAGGTATGCATGCATACTAACACTTAAACACATTATAGGCTGATATGTGTTCAGTATAGATACATCTTGTTAGTGATTAGTTTTGGTTGGTAGTGGGCTGGATCCTGGATAGAGAGCCTGTTAAGATAGAAGGAGAACTACTGTATTTATTTATTTTTAATTTTCACACTATTGGTTAGGCGTTAACTGTCTTCACTATATTGATTTAAAAACCAGTCAAAATGCAGACACAAAAGATTCAATAGTTGGTCTGAGGCCATGTGTAGATAGCATATGAAGAGTTTCCTTAAGAGCCCAGATGTTCTGTTTCCAGTATTTCTATTGCTAATCACAATGAGAAGTTACCAGATTGATACACAATATGCCTCTATGAGAGCACAGAGATGAAGTGTCATGTCTGTGTGTTTGATAGAGATATTCTGCAATTAATAAAAACAATTCTTTTATGGAAGCAGTTAAGATTCATAGAAGTTAAATGACCCTTTAGGTCATTTTTTTTTCAAGGCAGAAAATAGGAGAATAGTTGAAACAAGAAATATGGACATTTCTACATATGTCTTTTTTTTTAATTTTTTTTCTTCATTTTCCCCCCTTTCCCATGGTAGTACTGCTATATAGCCTCTGACCTCAGATGATTCTAAATTCAAAACAGAGTAAAATTTCTATTTCTCTCCTTAATAACTATAGTACACCCCTTTGGAATACAATCACTAGGAGGCCTTTTTGTTTGTTTGTTCATTTTTGCTAGATTAAAATTTAATATTTTATAATACTATAAGGAAGCTACTGACTTTAAGTTCCAGGATTCATATATCCTTTCCCTGACTATAAATAAAAATCAACAAGTAACAGAAAGAGTCATTCCAAAGGCACGGTCATTATTCTAGCAAGTGGAATATGAGCATTTTAATTCACCAGTCCCTCATGGCTGAATGGATCTAAACGAAGAATAAAAATGTGAATTTTTAAAGATAAATTATAGGTGTAATCATTCATCAGTAAAATAGGTGTGAAGTTGAAATTTATTACAGGCAGGAAGACTAGAAAAGCAAGGAATGCGGACTTTTTTCTACCCTGGTCTGCATCTCCTTTGTTTCCTTATAAGTACTGTCTGACATACTTCCAGGGACCTTTTGAAATCTGCCTCCAGGATCCAGACGGTGACTTCTGCCCTAGCCAGATTTTAGAGCATGAAGGCCATTCATCTGCATCCTTGGAGGATGATTCACATATTTATGTTCCGTACAGTCGATTAGGAAGAAAAGCTTGCTGCTTTATTAATTAGGGCCCTTTAACATTTTGTATTCTTGAGTTTAATCATTTGCTTATTTGAACGAAAGTCATTTTCCTTAATCACTGTCATTAGTAGCTGTCCATGAATGATTCTCTCACTATAAATTTTATAAGTATGAATTTAATGCATTTTCCATTAGGGATTGGGCAAGACCATTTTACTGGACTGAAATATGTTTTTAACAAGTGAGATGAGTTATTGGAATATTTCACCTACCTCTTGCTGTCACTCTCATTGGTTCTCATGGTTGTTCTTGAATAAGACAGAAATTGAGCGTACTAGAAATTTCTAATCTTGTGTTATTTTGTAGTTTAAACTGTCCACATGTTGGGGGAGTATACCCAAAGCACCACTCACTGTTTTAATCTCGAAATTCCTAGTGAGAAACATATACATCTTCTGCGAATAGCCCATTACATTTTGGCAGAATATACTTAAAAACTTTCCTGTACTAGTATAGTGATGAATTTTGAAAATGATTGAAGCAAATCTAGTCCATATCTATCTGATGGTCTTTCAAATGTTTAGAGCAATAGTTCTTAATCTCTGGGTCACAACTGTTTTCGGGGTTACCTGACCCTTTCACAGGTGTTGTACTTCAGATACCCTGCACATCAGATACTTACGTTATAAATCATAACAGCAGCAAAATTACAGTTAGGAAGTAGCAACAAAAATGATTTTATGGTTGGGGGTCTCACAGCATGAGGAACTATCTTGAAGGGATGCAGCATTAGAAAGGTTGAGGACCACTGCTCTAGAGCCATCCTAAAATTCTTTCTGATGGCTCTTGTGCACATTTTCTTCTTCCACCATTTCCCATATTCCATAATTTGAAATCTTCTTATGATCATGATTCTTCTCCTCTGCAATTTTGGCATATATGAACAGACACTCTTTTCATCCAGAGACACCACATACAAGTTCAGCATCTTGAGCTTCGCCAAGTGCGATCCATCTTATGCTTCCGAACATGAATAGGGGTTGATGTTTTCTTGTCTTATTCTTAATGACATTCTGGAAAGACAGGCCCCTCACTGAGTCCTCATTTATTATATTTGTCCCAAACATATCAGAAGCTCCATTCTGGGAAGAATTATCATTGCCTAGTCTCATCTCCATAGTGCATGGACATTGCTTAGTCTAGAGTAAGGACTGAGTGAAAAGTTGGTGAATGAGTTAATACTCACCCTCTGCTCAGTTTGGAAATGAGCAGTTAACTGACAGTCAGAGGAGGCATGCATTTCAGAGTCCAGAGAGTGGTTGTTTTCTGCACAATTCTTTAGAGAAAGGAATTTTCACAGTCCTGTGTTAGTTAATTTCAGCCGCTTTCAGGTTTCTCCATCTTGACATTATTGAGTATCTTACACAGACACCAATGTTTTAGTCAAATATAGGCTTGCATCAAGAAAAAAAAATTAATGTATGAAGTTTGGATTGGAAAATAATTGATTCTTAAAGGAGCATTAACTGAAATGGATAAGAAAGTTGTCATTTTAAAATCTGTTTGGAAATTAGACTTAAACATTTCAGGTAAGATGTTTATTAGGTGAATGTTGTGTGCTAATTCTTTGATAATTCTTTGAAATTTGATAATTCTTTGAAAACAAATGAAATACTTATAAATAAATACTTATTTAATTTGAAAACAAATTAAATACTTATACTAGTTTGGGCATTCTCAAGGTTTTTCAGATGATAATAACGGGTAGAAACCATACTTCTATGAGTCTTGCATTCAACTTAAGAAAGAGATAATTGATTATGAAATTAATAGGAGCAAATAATTTTGATAGGGATAAATGAAAGAAATATACAGAGTAATGCAATAAAAACAGAAAGATGGTGAGAAATTTGGGGTGAGGTTTGGGAAGATGCGAAATGTTTAGTATTTCTACTGCACAATTGAAATGTAGAGTTCTCTAGTCAGGAGAGCGTGGTACACTTAAGGAAAAGATACTTGGGTGACCTGCAGGAGAACAGCAGCTGGACAGAAAAGCATACAGCCGGAGGTGTATAGGTCTCAGCACAAAGAATTTTTGCTTTGTTTCTTGCTAAAGAATTGAATGTATTTTTAAAGACAATTACTCATTGTTGGAGGAGAGTGAGTCCTTGGGGAAGCAAAAGTGAATTTGGAGAAGCCAGAGGAGGTCTTAGAAGATCTTAGATCCTGTGGATTAGTACCATGCTAACGGCCATGGAGAGAAGTTGATGGGTTTCAGATGTGTACTTTAGCTTGCAACGACAGTTCTCCCTAAGGGATGGGATGCAGAAGCAGAAGGGGATTAACGTTTACAATTGAGTATACTGCTAAGATGTGCAGGAGAAATCTCACCTTGTCTTGTTGGAATCTCAGTGTCACTGTGCTACAGAAGTAGGTATTGGGGTTCACAGTATGGTAGTTCCAATTTTATGAACCTATGCATGTAAGCAATTTGGAAGAATGAATGAAGTTTTTAAAAAGTCTCTTCGTTTTGTGATTGTAAACCTTTGTAGTGCTAGTAGAGTGAAAGAATTACATAGATGGCAATCAAGCATAATGACATTGTATCCTGGTTGTTCTTGCACAAGTCACCCCCAATAATAACATAAAATATAGGCACATTTGCTGTTTGTTGATGACCAAACAAATAATGAATAATGCCAACCGTTTTCTATCACTGGCCACCATTGGACCTACACTTCTAGAAACTTGCTTAGCTATCCAAAATAGTGCAAAGCTTCAGAAAGATAGAGCAACCCATTTACATAACCGAGAATAATTTGGCTGGTGAACTCAAGGAGATACTGTGTGTGGATCAAGTTTAACACATTCATTTAGGTTGGCTGACTCCCATGTGTTTCTTGAGCTTGCAAGAGGGTCCCATCTGTTCAGCTCTTGGCCAGAGACCATTGAGCCTATGAGCACTGCAATTTCTTATTGCAAACACCCAGTGATTCATAATTGGTTTACGGTACCCCAGATACTCACCAGTAACATTGCTAATTAGTGCAAATATATGTGGCAATTATTCTACAGCGATGAAACCTGCCTACTTTTGATGTACCCAGCTGATTCCAGAAGCCAACACACTTGCTTGCAACCCCCCTTCCATTACCTCACGTCTACTTTTACAACTTAAAGATGTCTTTGTTAGTTTAGCATCTCAAGATGTTATGATTTTGACTGCTTTCCCAAGGTCTCCCATAGAATGAAATGAGAACGCCTCTCCATGCCAATTGATTGGGACCAGTTGAAATTTATCTTTTTAAACAAACCCTGTTCTCCATCAGATACCTTTGCTCTTCGGGTTGTTTCTGTTTGGAATTGCCTTTTCAACTCCATTAATCCCCACCTGTCACAAATTAGTCTCATTTCAAATGGCTGCCTAATGTTTCATCCTTTGATCTCCCCATATTTACTTTGTTCCTCTCTTTTGATATGTGACTTCTTTCCTCCTGGCCTAGCCATATATCTTAAGCATTTTATTGCTTCTTCTATGTAAGCTCCTTAATTTTCTTCTGACATCTGTGGTGTGCCTTACACATAGCATGTGGCCAATTAGGATTTGGTGGCTTTCATTAAATTTCTTGATATCTTACTCAGGCATAAACATTAGCAGCACAGATAAATCATTTCAAGGTTAACGTGTGGAAATACAAGGCTGGCAGATGCTCATATCATTCCCACATCCCACCCCTATTCTTACATTTTAATCTGTACTGCTCCTCTGTGGTCCCATGATCCGGCCTCTTTGATTTCTTCGTGGAAAATCAGAAGGAAGAAGGGCATGAAAAGCCAGTAGACCTCATTGACGCATGCTCCAGGAGACCCTCATGACAGTTTTTTTTTTTTCTTGTATTATATTGTTTCCTTTTGAATTATCCAAACCTGTCAGGTGTTTTCTTCCTTATCTCCCCAGAGAACTTCCAGTTAATCTAAGATTAGCCTGATAGCCCCTATTTTCCAGGTCTCTGGTTTCATCAATAAAGTAGGTTACATCTTTTTTGAGCTTCATTACCTTCTCCATAACCTTGCTCTCTTGATCCATATTGTTGCTTATTCATTCATACAGCCAGTCCCATCCATTTGGGGCTACTTCTCCACATCCCATTCCTACTCTTGGATGGGGCCATTTAATTCAGCAATGGCTGGGACTGTAAAAGCCTGACAATCTTTGAGCCTTTTGTGTGGTCTTTTACCTCATTGCTCTTCTGGTCTTCAACTTGGAGCCCAGTGGCAATCAACATCACTAAGAATTATTTTGTCCCTTTTCCTCTTCTAAATGTTAATGATAAAACAAATTATTTCATTTTTAAAGGCAGGTAATTTGAGAGAATATATAACAACTTTCAAACAATTACAAAAAGTGGTGTCTGCACAATGGAATGTGGACACCTCGATGGAGGTTGCACGCGACAGTCCAATCCAGGCACTGGATTATGCAGTTTCACCGTCATTCCTGACGCATTTTAAAAATTCAGATGTCGTATCAACACCATTTAGCAACAACATGATTTGTACAAATGCATCTATTAACACAATCTACCTCAAGTGGTTTCGTTAGGTTGGTGTTTGGCAAGAAAACTTATGCCAATCTTGTCATTAATGCTTGACATTGTCCAAGCACGTTAGTCTCACTGGGGGTCACTGGGTCTCACCTTTGAATTCAAAGCAAGACAGTTTCTCCAGGTAAAGAAGTTGCTGTGTAGTGACAAGTGTGGAGGAGCTAGTATTTTGTAGCGGAGAGTCAGCGCTTGTCATTACTATGAGACCTGCTGTTGCTGACGTCGTTATTCCTGCTGTTGTATTGTTTTTATATTGTCCTGTTACCTTGGTACTCTTACAATTATCACTGGGACTGAACCTGTTCTACGTGCCAAGTAAAAAGTGTGCCACCCCTTTCACTAAAGTTGAAACAGAATTAACAGAATAATTTTCAGATGGCGCTTATACATCCCCACCTCAAAATGAAGGCTGTAAATGGGCTTTGTAACCTACAGCGTAACTCTTAAAGGAAAGAAAACTAGGGTGGGAGCCTCAAAGGAAGGAAAAACCCCCAAATCTACTAGTAGGTCCATTTAAGATGGGCTTTATGTAATTTGGAAATTAAATTCTTCTAGACGTCGTTTATGATACACGTACTTCATTGTTAAATGTGGCCACACCTTCTATGGTTTTAAAGCGGTTCTCTATGGTAAGATGTCTTAAATAAAGACAAGCCTTGCTTTGCATTTATCTCCTGTAATTGCTGAGATTTGAGTTTCTAAGAGAATTCTTTACTGAGGTAAAGAAAAGTTCACCACAGTTTGCAAGACTGGTTCATGTGGAATTTATAAGAATGGACTGACCAGCATGCCCTTTTAAAATTCCTTAGTTAATCTCTTTATTGAAAGCTGCTGGGCTAGTTGATTAAGGAAGCCTTATGGGATGACTGCTTTTAGTGTCATACAAATGAAGCTGAATTGTTGCTAAGTAAATCACTATAGATCAAAGTGCTTTGTGGTCAAAGTACTGCAGTTAATTTTTTTTTTTTTTCATTAAGTTTTAAAGAGAAGGTGAAGGGTTGAAGAATGAAACACACCAAATTTGACATCTATGATGCCCATTTACATCTGTGTGCTTTTTTGAGCATCTGATGTCAGGGTCTGGGCAGGAGTGCAGCAGAGCAGAAATGGGCATAAGCAAAGCCAGGTCAACTAACACTCATTTCCTATTTATAATTGCTGGGCCCTTCCTGGCCATTAAGAAATCAGTTGGCCTTTGGAGGAAAGTTCTAGTGTACTCTGGGAAACTGAGGCTACAGATCTGAGACCTTCTCCATGCTTTAAAATCCTTGGTCTCAACATTCTCCTTAACCTTAAATGTCCACAGGACCTTGGCACTCTCCTAACATGTGGTCTTGGTCTTGTAGCTGAATTTTGGTTACGTTTTGCCTTTTTTGTAGCACTGAAGTGTAAAGCTTGCATCTTCTCTGTTTTCCCCACCAGCTAAAGTAGCATCCGCAGAAGTTTGGATGGAGCAGATGGATGCATAGAATTACAGTTTGTCAAATTAGGATGATAATGAGGAAATAAATAATGAGAGTTGTAAAAACAGATGAAACAGGAATGGAAATGGAATCCACTATAAAATTCTACATGGCTTTCAGTAGTGTCGTTTGGCTGGACTTGTGGAAATTTGGGCACCTCGTTTGTGCAACGGGAACTTTACATACTGAGCCACTGTCCCCGCTCTTTTATTAACAACTTTTTTATTTGATGCATTTGGTTGAATTATGGATTAGTGACAAATTAAAATTAATATACTGTTAGAATTTCCCTGGGTAATAAAGAAGGTGGTAAAAAATGTGACAGGACTGCATGCTGGTGTTACTTACATGATGGCATCTTTGGGGAGAGGTAAGGAAAGGATCTGTGGGACATCACACTGAATCAGAATAAAAGGCTTCATCAAGTTGTTATGGAAGTATGTACGAGTGAAATAAATTCTCGAGCAGTGAACTAATTTAGGAAATGGCCTTATATTGCATTAGATGAAATAACTGGCCGAAGCTTAGGCTTACTTGTGCTGACACAGCTGGGTCAGCAGGAAATAATGCCATGGTCCCTGATGATCTTCAAGTTTTTGTGGTGACATTACTTTTAACCTTAGTGGCCTTCTGACAGGTCAAGACACTGCTGTGGATTAGCAAAACTTTCTACTGTGAGCTTGTAAAACACATTGGAGGGCAGTGACTTCCGTACAAGCCACCAAGGAAACACTCTCTCCATTGTTACTTTGTCTTGATGAGAAACAATGCTGGCGGTGTCCAAACAGAACCAGATGCTGCTGGCTCCCTCTACCCTTCAAAGTGTAAGCAATCTAAAGAATTCTTTGTTCTTTAGAGCTAATACACTTCCACTGTAGAATTCTAGTATATGCCATCCCTTAGCCAGGAGCCTTTTCATCTTTATGTTTCAGTTTTTCTTTTTTCTTTTTTTTCCATCATACTGATGCTTTCACAGTACACCCAGCCGAGGGGTGATTACAAGAAAGTAATGGATACTTTAAGTGACAAAAGCTCACCAGGAACTGCCTAAGGAGGAAGGGAGGGCAAACTTGAGGGAGGCTTTGTGGCATTAGAGCTTTCATGAGGTGTGCTGTGCACAAACCAGGAGCTGTACTTGAACCATATGGGCAACACGTCAGGTTCTTCCTTGGACGATAGACAAGGTCCTCATGGAATGACGGTTCTGAAATATTCTACAGTTGTAAAACATAGGACTGTGGAATTCAAAGTTTGCCATGTTCTTTTAAGAGTAGAATGCCATTGTTTCTTCTCTAGTACTGTTCTTTAATATCTGTAACTTACCTAGTTACAGTAACTTGAACTATATTGAAAAAAGTTTTTAATATGAGCTTGCGAACGTAAACCAAAGGTCTCTGTGATGATGTAGTCTATATTCTGTAAGTACTGATTTGCAAACATGAGCAGTCTACTTGAAAGTAAACTTCAAATAAATATACGATCCCAGCATTGTAATTGAAAGGTTCTACTGGGAGCTCCCAGCTGGTCACAAACATGCGATCCTTCTCCCCCTCTCTCTGTTGTGTGGTGATTACAAGTATGTACCACAGTTCCTGGGTAATTAAAGAAAGGTTTTCTTGTCACTCCTGTTTTAGCCAATTAGCTCATCGGGAGTAGTGGGCAAACATAGCCTGTGCGGCCCATCCAAATCAGAAACATAACATTAAGTGGACCCTTCAAAAACTGTTCTTCCAAAATGGGACCCTTACTAGAAGCAAAATAGAAAACTTTAGATCTCAGAGATACAGAGCTCAAACTTACTGCCTTAAATAAGTGTCTTTCTAGGTTCAGTGGAGAGTTACACTGAGCAGAATTTCAGCTGAAATTATTTTTAGTATCCCATTCATTCATGGCTAGGAAAGCCAGGACTGGAAATCAAATGGTACCTTCTCTCCAACCCCAGCTAATGTTTTAAGGAACTAACATCTTTTATAATTAGATGATCGATGCAGAGTCAATATTCAACTTTCATTTTTAAGCCTGTATAATTATTCAGTCCTCTTACTTGCATTACTTATTTGCATGCAAAGGTTTTGTTTATGGATGAAGTGGAAGAAGGATAACCCTCCCTTTGATTAAAGTATCAAGCATTCTACCTTAGCGGCATTCACATGGTTTGATGCATTTTCTCAGTTGCATGCAAAAATACTTGGAAACAAAGAGCTGGGCTGTTCTTTCCATTTCTGATCAAAGCATGTTGGAAAGGATTTTATATTATGGTGGTATTTGTGATAGACTGCAAATCTATAAAGTTAACCAGATCTCAGTCGGGCAGAAAAAAATTCTGTCACACTATTGTTTTTTTCCACTAGCAGTGAAGAAAACCCATACAAATGTGATGAATAGAAGCTGGACTCACATTTCTTCCTGTTTTGGCCCATTATTCTCTCCCATAGGCTTAGAGTAAATGAGTAGTCACAAACATGGGGGGACTGTTTTTCCCTCTGCAGAGAAATCGTAGGTCGCCGGCGTCACCAGTGTGTGTCTGAAGTAACATTCTGCTTGTATTCATCTCCACTCAACCACCGTTAAAGCGCAGTTTCGTCAAGTGAGTCCTCAGAAGGGTGACACACCAAGGTGGCTCACGACCTTTGTTCAGTTTATTACACTCTTTTGCAATCTAATTTGTGTCTCTACTAGTTTAGAAAGGGCATGACCAGTCTGTTCTTACTTTCTTTGGTAGGTGCTTGAAATGGAGTGTTTATTTGCAGATCTGTCAGTCGTTAGCCAGAATTTAGGGAATATGTTGATTTTGTAGTCTTGCACACCATGTCAGCTTTTTTTTTTCACATGGAAGTTATTGAATCATACCATTGGTGGACATGCTGTGAAGAAATATTTCAAGACTCTCATTCAAGTATTAATTAGTTCCAGAAAAGAAATGATCTTGCTCCGTGTACAAACTCTAATGAGCCTTATTCATTAAACAGATTTTTTTTTTTCTCTGCAGGCTGTTCTGAATGCTGAGTAGAAAATGCCCTAGAAAGTGCACCTGATGATTATTTCAATGTAAATTCTGTGTGTGATTAATTTGCCAGACCAAACAGTATGCTGATACATGAGATGGGAAAATACCTGTTACTAACTCTTAAGGAAACACTTGTAGAATTTTAGTGAGATGCTTTGTTGTATATCAGGCTTTTAAAAGGATATTTACGCTAATATCAAAAGATGTTTCTTAATAAGAAAAATTAGTCTCTTTTCTCATATTAATACTTCTTATAAGAGGCCTAAGTTTTAATTTTCCTTCCTTATAATTGCCAGTCCCAATATATTGAAACTATTTTTTTGCCCAAATCTTAAGATGATTTGAACTGAAGCTAGTATAACAGAAATGTTAATTAGTGAATCATACTCAACAGCTATTATGCAAGCATAGACTTTTGTCCAGTGTTGGGCTTACTGTTAATAAATGAAAATATTAGCTAAGTTTTTGTGAAATTTTAATCTATATACATATATAGGTTGTTTTCTTTCCCTTTAGTTTTCCTAATACCGCTGGGAGTTGCCTGTTCTATTTGCATATTTGAAATAGACTGAGCCCAGGAAATAAAAACATTAGTATACAATATAATCAATTAATTGCTGCATTTAAAAAGAGCATAAATCTCCAAATACTTTAATAACAATACAAATATTTCTATTAAAATTCTGAAGCACACTATTAAGAGAACATAGTGATTTGCTTGGGCAGATAATTGCAAATCAATGACTTACCGCATTTAACTTATTTCACGACGTTAAGAATTTTAACATTTGTTTTCTCACTGTAACTAGGATAGACTGTAATAACGCCCAGGAGGGTTCAAGGAGATGACTCAGTGAGTAAAATTGTTTGCTGTGCAAACCTGGATTATCTGAGTTCAATCCCTGGAACCTGTGTGAAAAGCCAGCTGTGCTGGCATGCATCTGTAATGTCACCACTCTTATACTGAACCCCATATCTACCAAGTCCTATGATCTTTCATGTGAGTGCCATGGCATACACACACACACCCCTAGATACACAGATATACATACATACAGCCAGACAGACACACACACACTCACACACACTAGAGAAAGTACATTAAACGTAAATAAAAACAACAAAAAGTATCCCACAGAATTTTCACTATACTCTTTCCCTCATGAGAATAGGTATATGACATATTAAGAATATCTTATTTCACCTTCTTTTCTTTTCCTATCGGGCTGACTTTGAGCAAACCCATTAGGTTAAAGACAACTCTTTTATTTATGAATTCCATTTAATGAACTCTATTGATTTCATTTTTAAAGGAAGTCACAAAGTCAGAAACATTCATACATTTATAAACATAATCCAGTGAAGCATAAATATGTAGAAGTTAGAAAGAGTGTATGGAACCTGGGAATTTCAACTGAGAGCATCTTTTGTTATAATGTAAATCACCAATAAAAGTGTCCTAATGGGACATTTGAGACAAATATAATTAGATGCAGAAAATAAGAAATTTTCTATAATAAAACATTATAATTATGCTTAAAAGATATTCAAATGCCACTGTACTAAACTAGTTTGATGGGCAGCCACCACAATTCCCAGGAGGCAGATATTAATTTTCTCCATTCAGAGTTATAATTTAGTGCAAGTTGAACAAAATGAACTAACGTTATCATGTTCTCAGTTATTGTTATTGCAGAATTTTCTTTAAGGTAAAGTATAAGCTTAAACATAATGCATTGCACAATTCAATTAATACTATTTAAAGGTCAGTGTTTGGGAAATATTTTGCAACTTTATAAAGTATGCAATAATAATGAGTCATGTTCTAACATGATCTATGAGCTCCAAAGTAACTATGCTCTTCACATTTATCTACTTCACACGTGATATGTGTGCATAGTTAGATGAGCATCACGCCAGAATCATTTGTCTAGAATTGGTTTTCAACCTTCCAAATACGGAGATCCCTTAATACATGTCTTCATATCATGGTGACCCACAAATGTAAAATTATTTTTGTTGTTATTTCATAACTGTAATTTCGCTACTGTTATGAACCATGATGTAAATATTTGATATGCAAAATATCTGATGCGGCTGTGACCCACAGGTTGAGAACTGCTGGTCTAGAAGCTAAGCTAAACTCAATCTGTGTAATTACAAACTCTTCGCCTTCTCTTTCACACAAACAACAAACACACACACACACACACACACACACACACAAACCATTTAAGCTTTCAAAGATCCTTTTAATATTTTGTATCTGTATTTGTAAAGAGGTTAAAACTAGATAGACTTAGACATTGTTTTCTTCAGTACCATATAAAATTTATGCTTTATAAATGTTAAATTTATTTTTATATTTTTAAGTGTGTGTGTGACGGTGATATCACCCCAGGGTACTGTTTCTTAGGAACCATCCACCATGTTTTTTGAGACAGGGTCTCTTACTTGGCCAGATACTTGCCTACAAGGTAAGCTAGCAGACAGTGAAGCCCAGGGATGCTCCCATTTCTGCCTCCCCGGGGCTGCACTTACTATAAGAATATGCTCCTAAGCCTATCTTTTTACATGGTTAATAGGGATCTAGCTCAGATCTTCATGCTCATGTGACACTTTATAGACTGAGCCATCTCTCCAACCCAATTTAGTGATGCCAAGAACAGAATCTCTGTTAGGGATTTTGATTTTAATTTTGATTGATATTTATAGGTACATATTTGCATCTGAAAAATGTATTACATCTGAAAAATTCATTACTGGGAAATTCCTTCAAAATTAATGCATGTAACGTCCATATATTGTGTCGTGTCATTCCTTCTTGAAAAATACACAAGAGTTCTGAGCGTATCAGTATTCAAGCAAAGTCACACACATGCACATTTGCAGCATATATTTTATAGCAACAAAAAGGCAAAAACTTAAGTAATCATTGGTTTATAAGCAAACAAAAATTGCGATGTTATTGTGTGATATTAATGAGCAAGCAGGATGAATAAAAGTTTGATTTGGTACACAACATGTAAGGGCCTTAAGAATATCAGGCTAACTTGATATTGGACCGGGGTGGGTTTGTATTCATGGGCCCTCCTCTTCTCTGAAGATAAGAGAATTTCAGAATGGAGGAAGGGGGTGTAAGGGTGGAACTGGGAGGAGAAGAGGGAGAGAGGCTGCCACCAGGCTGTAAAATGAATAAAAAATATGTAAGTGTAAGATAAATAATGTCAAAATATCCAGTGCTGTATTACTCAGTTTGCACGGGGTATCCGAAGTAAATGAATCTATGGAGACCAAAGCAGATGAGTCGTGGCAGTGAGGGGTGAGAATAATTACTTAATACTTTTGAGGTTTCTTGTTCATCCCATTCTGAACTCCTCTGACGGGGATGGGGAGAATGGTGGAAATATTTTGCAGCTACATGCAATTGTACACCATTGTGAAATGCTACCTGCTGCTAAATTGCACCCTGTAAGGTGGGTCACTATACGCTATATGTACTTTCCCCTAATAGATTACTTTTTAAGAGGAGAGACACATTAATGCTTCAGGTTTTTATTCATTTTAGCTTTGAACTCTGTGCACTGTATGAATTATTGTCAAGAAAGTAATAAGTATTCTTAGAATAACATGGTATGATTTTTAAATCTTATATGAGGTACCTAACTTTTTCAAACAACTGAATTCTGGTGGGCTACATCTCAGGAACTTTTTCGTGTAAATTGAGCCAGTTGATTTTAAGCTTCCTGACAAGTTTCCTGTGTGGCTGGGAAAGGCAATGTGTATACTTCTCAGTGGTGTACACCAACTCTTGTTGTATTGAATCAGGTTCTTTATACACATCATCTGATCTAGTCCCGAAAGCAGCTTTATGGAGGAATGCTATCTCCCACATTTAACACTGAGGATGCTGGGATTTCCTGTTCAATGGCAAAACCTATGTTGTTCCAGGCTGATGCCAAAGCACATCTGTAACCAGACCACTGAAGGTCTGGATCCATATCACCAAATTACAGTGAACCTAACTTGAATCACAATTACTGAATCTAGCCCCAAACAAAGCAACATGGAAAAATACAGGTCATTTGGGACCTGGGACGTGGTGATGGTGACTTTTATGGTTATTAGATTGTCTAAAAGGGCCACATTTTTGAAAAGCTTTTTCAGCATCACAGTTTGGATGTTGAGGACCATTGTGTAATTACAACCATAAACACACATGATGGCTTGACACAAGTGGAGGCAGTAACATTTTTCCATCGTTATCTTTTAGCATCAATCTTTACATTATTATGTTCATCACATTCTATTGTTGATAAGTGTGTTCTGAGTTCTAATACATGGAAAACTATCAAGCTGCTGCTTTTATAAGAGTACCTGATTAATGGCAGATTCTCAATAAACAAACAAGTATTTAACGCCATGTTAGAGAGTTGGTGTTCATGACACAGCTGCAGCGAAGAAGATCTGAAGAGCATGTGCTTGTCATATGTGTTCAGCGTTCTTTACTGGCGGATTTGCCATGTTCATGAAATCACTGAGCACACCAGGAAGATATCTGGTGGAAAACACTCAGGGTGTGCGGACATATCACTGATGACATTTTAAACATCAATAATGGGGTCTATCCACCTGGATTGTAAGGAAAGAAGAGAGACGCAAGTCAGTTCGTGACAAGAATCTGGGAGGTCTTGTAACATTTTGAATTAAAACAAAATAAAAATAGAGAGGAAAATAACCAGACATGGAAACTATACAACTCACCAAACACGTATACAGTTAAGAGTAGCCATTTACAGGAAAGGTGTGGAGCTTCACGGTAAATTTTATACTTCTTTCTTAAAATTATTTTTTTAAATGCAGCGAAACCTTGGCAACTTTGTCTTTTCAAATTTATTTATTTATTATGTTTATGAGTTCTCTATCTGGATGTATACCTGCATGCCAGAAAAGGGCATCAATTCACATTATAAATGATTGTGAGCTACCATGTGGTTTCTGGGAATTGAACTCAGGACCTCTGGAAGAACAGTCAGTGCTCTTAACCTCTGAGCCATTTTTCCAGACCTAAATTTTATACTTCTGTAACATATGTGTTTATATGTCCTTATCCACTACCAAAATGA
Source organism: Psammomys obesus (assembly GCF_907164565.1). Classification (NCBI taxonomy): domain Eukaryota; kingdom Metazoa; phylum Chordata; class Mammalia; order Rodentia; family Muridae; genus Psammomys; species Psammomys obesus. Next base: position 54,677,169 of record NW_026591086.1, read on the forward strand.
AAAATCCATAAAAGAGTTAGGCAGATACAGAATCAAGTACAATGAGACAATGAGGAGGCTTCCCTATTCACCTCTAGATTCTGTTCTTCAAAATGTAGTCCCTGGGCATTATCTGAAAACTTCTTAGATATACATGTTTCCAAACTAAAGTTTTAGAAGCATTACTTTGGACAGACAAAAATACGTTGAGCTAAGGACATTGAGATGAAGGTGTGAATAAATGATGGGAATCCTGGCTGCATTTTTGTATAATGGTTTGGTAATATATTGTTTGAGTAAAATAAATGGAGTGCCTTTTGTTGCAGAAATGAAAGGTGAAGGATTTTATAGATAAGCTGGAAACCAGGATTTTATAGATAAGCTGGAAACCCCTTCTAGGCATCAAGGGAAGAAGTGGATGTACTTCCTATCGAATAGATACTTGCCTAGAGTTTCAGTTACGAGCCTTTAGCATAAGAGACACTTAATGCTGCCAAAATTCAGGGACTGAAATTTTGAAACATCCCAGCATCCAGCCTAAGGTTCAAGCAGAATCTCCAAAAAAGGAAATGAGTGATGGAGGTAAAGTGAAATTACTGATGACAGCTAGGAATCTGTGACTCTTGACGGACATCTGGGGTGGCGAGCACCAAACTGCTTCTGCACAGCCACCACCTCTAAAGAAATGATTGTGCTGTACCTTTGTTTTCCCTGTGACACCCCTACCTTCAGAAGATGGTGTGCTGGCTAAGTAAAAGGCAATGCCTTTTGTATGGGAATACATTGCTTGACATTTTTAGGGTTCCTAGATTTTTGGATGGTGAGGGCGATTTCCCAGCGTGCCATGCTTTCTGGGTCATCTGTTACTCTGACCTAACTACTCATCTAAGAATGGTAGGCAGTGGCGGTGTGATTACTATTATGTTTAATGTTCCTTTTCAGTTTCACCCTTTTGTGCTGTGGTTTAACTATTTGAAAATAGATATGCACATCTCTTGTTTTACCAACAGTGTCTTCTCATCTGTTCTAGACAAGACCCTTCCATATCTCTACCAAGAACTTTTTTTTTTTTTTTAATAATCATGTTGAGTCACAGAGATGTGTTTTAGATTTACATTTTGAGGAGAAGTCAATAGGACTTTTGGTGTTTTGCAAGTGTACTGATGTTTTAAATTAGATTTAGCACATTGTAGTGTACTTGAAAAAAAAAAGAAATCAAGAAACAGGAGTGAAAAAAACATTGTATAATGTCCGAAGCCTTTATGTTGCATTGAACATTAGTTTACTTTTTAGAGATTTAAATTTAAGGTACAAGGACTGAAACATTTAGTTGAGTCCTTCTTGTCTGGGAAAGTGAGTAGGCTTAATGGATGATATAAGGAAAAGTAGTTCATTTTTCTCTGTTGGGAATCAAAGCCGGGGCCTAGCTTGGATTGGCAGCTCTTTTTCTTTTGGGTCATGTCTTCCAAATCCTGTTGAGATCTGTCATTCTTAAAGGTCAAGAGATTCAGTCCCCATATCATATGGGGGTCAGGCTGATTAAAGACAGCAAATATAATTAATTCTTTTCAGTAATGAGAAACTATTATTAATGTGTTGAAAAATATCAATAACCTGCCATTTATCTGATTTCTTTCCCTTGTCCCTTTATAGTCGGAGTTTTTGTGACTACACTAATATTTTTAAGATACAGGGCAAGGACATCTGTGATGTAATGTGTCTTGAGATGTGATATAGGCAAGGCCTTAGTATGAGGGGTTTCCCAGAAGAAGTGCCTGTAGGTTGGACTTAAAGGATAATAGTGTTTTGGAAGAAAGAGCAGAGGTCAGGAAAGAACATTTAGGAATCAATCAGCCAATGAACTATCTCTAAGAGATCTGCACTAGAACACTTCAGAAGATGGAGAGAGGGAAAAAAAATCTCTGAAAAGATGAAGCATTTTTGACCCCATGGGAGTCATTTCAATGTTTGAGCCCAAATGTGATGCAAAGCTCTCCATGCTTCAAGAAAACAGCTGCATCACTGGAGAGACTGAAATTGTATAGACCATAGAATTGTGAAGAAAATGAGCTCGGTTTGGAAATCAGGAGGCAGGGAGCCCTTGTATTGGTGCCACCCAGGGAAGGTGGGCTCATGAGCAGGAGGAAGAAAGTGGGTGAACGTGGAAAACTTTGGCATCTGAGAAACACAGCTCAGCCCTTGCTGAGTGACTGGCGAGTCACAGGGCGCTTGGCCCAGAACCCGGAAGCTTTCTAGTACTGCATACAGAATGGCCCTGTGTGTCATACCTAGAAAGAGGGATGCCCCAAGAAAGAGGTGGTTTAAGTGGGAGGGGATTTAATTCTTCTTGTGTCTGACCTCATATCTGCCAGGTAGAAATGTTGTAATGATAGTTGTTAGTTTATGCCTGGGTTTTGGAGCATAGCCAGAGGTGAAGAGAGAGATTTGATCCACAGTTTTGCAAGTAATACATGAAAGTGAAATAAGTATCCTCCTTTTAGATGTATTCCAACAATTAATGTTCTGACGGATTGGAAGAAATCTCAGACTTTGAGTAATACATTGAGAAAAAATAACACACTTCCTTTGTCTTCTGAAAAGCCAGAGTTCATGATAATTTCCTTGAACAAAATATGTAGTGTAGATTCTGTGAAAACAGGTTGTTTGTGCCTCTAATAGCAAATACTTCCATGAATGTGAGTCAGGAACCAGTGAAGAAAGGTAGAAGGCTTTTCCCTTTCAGGCATGGCATATGCTTGGTTTCCAAGGTCAAGGTTTCTCATTTGACTGCCAACTTTCCCAATTAGGAAGCCCCAGAGATCATTGCCTCAAGGTTGTTCAAGCTGCAAAAGCATTCATAAGCACAAACACATTTTATGTCCAGCAAAAGTCACTCTGGTTGGCTGAGTGCAGTTAGTTATCATAGAGACTTACCCGTTAGCTCCAGGCAAGCCCTGCCAACAGCATTGGTATTCAAGACAAAAGACAGCCATCACTGCAAATTCTTGTCTACTATGCAAGGTGTATCTTTTGATCTTTTCAGAAAGAGCTAGAAAATTGGATGGTATTTGCGGGAGCCTTTCAGCTGAGAAATGTCAATAATGTAATCGTGTTGAGACCAGTACACGGAATTGACTTGTTGGGAGATGGATACAGGTGCAAGGATGAAGCGTGTGTCTGATTATTACATAGGAGGGAGTTTCTGCAGGAGACCCGGGTCGCCAGCCCGCACCAGGAAGCAGCATTAGGACGGTGTGACGATTGTTCTGAGCACACCTCTGAGGGGCGTCTCCACAGCTGAAGTGTTCAGAGGACAGAAAGGAATGCTAAAGTAAATTACCCCCTGCTATTTGCATTTGTAGCACCCAACCCACTTTCCTCCATTTGCTGGAGAAATGGCGGCAAAGTCCACACAGGTCATGACGCTTCTCTCTTCGTGGCTCACCTGCCCCCTGAACTGGATCTCTGCAGGTGGGGCACAAGGGACTTCCTGTCACTTTTAATGCACTGGGTTTTAAGTTTTAAGGCAGATTCTTAATATGCTGCCATTTGTGCTGATCTGTACAAGGAAGATCCCAAAAGAGTCACAACAGACAATAGAAACTGTGACTTTGCAATCGCGTATGTGTGCATTTTGGTTTGACTTTTTCCTTTTTTACATTTGCTTAGAATTTTGATGAAATTTGTTTCTCATCTGTGAAGAAATTATCCGTAAAAAAGTAAAAGAAAGGGAGAAAACAGAACCCCTACTTACTTTATTTAATACATACCTCTATCTCCAGGGACAGATGACAACTTTAGCAGGATTCTCCAGATAAAGTATGCTTTATTATGAAAATGCGGATCATAACACTGATTGCCATACTCTCTCATGTACATTAGAATCTTATCTTACACATGTTAATGTTTCCTGAGACTCTGGACTTGTGTTTTGACTAGGAAGCGAAGGGTTATAGGTAAGCTTATAGGCCCAGCGCACAAACTGCTGAGCCTTCTCAGAGAGAAATACAGGATTGCAATCGTGACCATACTGTTAACATTGAATATTTAGAATGTTGCAATCCCATGAGTTTTGTAAATATCCCTTTACATTCTCTTATGTATTTCTTAAAATGCTCTGTGGTGGGCACAGCTCTCATTGTGGCAACATGCCTGGGAGAAAGAGGCAGAAAAAAAAAACCCACTAAGCAGCAGTCACCAGCTCCACAGCTTTACATGGTGGAGTCATCGGCTTGTAGAATCCCAACTCTGAATCTCGCACTGAGTAACCTGCCTCCAAGCAATCAATTAATGACCAAATGTGCTTATCACCATGAGAAACTATACACTTATTGTCAAGTTCACATTTGTTGAAAATCTCCTATCAACCTCCCATGTATTATTTTTTTTTCTAACAAGAGAGAAAATGTAAGGAAGCTAGTTTCTCCCGCTGTATCTCTTTCCATGATTTGGGAGGTTAAGTTTAGAATTCTGTTGATGACACAGAGCTGTAGTGAGAGGATGAGACCAAGGGCCTGATTACCAATGCTGTACAGTGAATGGCATCAGTTTGCTATTATGCTATAGATTCTTACAGAGGATTTTAACTTAAAACTTAAGTTTTTATGTTAGTCACCCTCAGATGCTGGGTAAATACAAGATTTAATGGCACTAATTAACAATATTGATTTGGGGCCTGAGTGAAGACCAAGAGTGATAACTGCTCTTGCAGGGGGTCTGAGTTTGGGTCCTGAATCCATCTCAGGTGGCTCAGAGCCTCCTGAAATTCTAGTTCCAGGAGGTCTGAACACTCCTATGGGTCCTATGGGTACCAGTACTCACATGGATTAAAAAGACACAATACGACTAAATCCTGAAACACGTCAGTGCAGCGGGTGTACCGCAGGTGGTCTGACACTTACTAACCATGAACGTGGCGAGCGTTCTGTTCCTCATCACTGCAAAACTTAAAGCAAGAAGAAGTGGACAAGTCCGCTTGGCACAGGCCATCCAATTGTGTTAGCTCTTAGCTCTGTTACTCAGGCATGGGTCAGCTTCCTCATCTCCGTGGTGGGATATGGCACAGGCTGCCTCAGGTTTCCCTTCCGCTTACAAGCTTTGAGCAGAATCTAGTTACAACTCCTATTATAAATTATATGTGTGTGTGTGATCGTGCTTATAATAACACAAATATCCAGAAAAGCTTGATTTCTCTGCTTTCCCATCTTTAATAAATGTCAAGTAATTGGGCAAAGGAAACTGAAACTTTATACATGCTGAAGTGTAATGAGTATAAAGCAAACTGTTTTCCCACCCTCACTTCTGTCTGAACACAGAATTTTCATGGCTGACCCAAGTTAATGGAAGAAAGAAATTTCTTCTTTCCCTAAAGAAACTCTTAGGAACACAACAGTAAAGAAAATCTCTGTCTCTGAGAGAGAGCCTGAATGGGTCCATCATTCCAGAAATGTTTCTCTCCAATTTTATACTATCTGGCCAGGGTGGAGTGTCTCCTACTGAGCAGAATATAGAGACTGAAAGTCCATTAAATCTTCAAAGTGAATTCTCCACAGAAAAACAAAAGAGTCAAGCATAAGGATTCAGAAATGAAACAAATGTTGGTTGCCAGTCTGTGCGATCACAGTGACAGAAAGGGCTAGATAGGAGTCAGAGGTGACATGATAGGTGCTGGCCCTTTGAACAAGTGCCCAGAGCCACAGAGTCGGGTCATGAGTAGATAAGAAAGACAGAGCACAGAAAGTCACGCACGAAAGAGCAACAGAGAACGAGAGGTCTCATCACCTTCTCACAGCTTAGTGATGTGAGTGCATGAAATTAGCATAGTGGACTTAGGAAATATAACAGGGCTACTGTGTTCTGTGTGAATAAAGAGCCTGGCTCCTACATGCAGATCAGATGTGCAGTAAAATAGAAAACTTCTGAGTTTCTACTCTTGATAGTAATTTTCCTTTTGTTTGCTCCCGGCCAGATTGAGATGGGTGACTGGAGTGGGGTAGGACTTATTGAACATTATTCTTGAATAGGACATTGACATTTGACAGTTGATGTTGTCCCTCCAACGTCACGTTTAGTTTTCACATGCTTTTAAAAGGATTCACGTTTTCAAGTCTTGAAAGTTATATGTAAATGTTTGTCTGTGGACGAGTGAGTGTGTGGGCACCTGCAGCCTAGAAGAGGGCCCGGAACCCACGGGGTGAGGTTAGCGCAGTTGTAGTTGCCTGCTGCGGGTACTGGGAAGTGAAGCTCGGGTCCTGCGCAAGAGGAGTATGCAAATTCTTAACCACCGAGCCATCTCTGCACTCCAGACACTCTTCATTTATACATACACACAAAGCATGTGTGTCCATGGAATGTGTACATAGAATGTGTGTTGGGGTGGGGGGTGGCAGTTATGGTGCCATGTGTGCATGTGGAGGGAAGAGAAAAATCCCCTGGAGTTGAGTCCCTCCTTCTATTGGTCCACAATTAAACTCTGGCCCTCAGCCTTGGCAACAAGCACCTTTGCCTGCTGAGTCACCTTCCTGTGTGGTTCAGTTGTACATATCTAACAAGTATAAAGCTCATCCCTCTATCAGAGGAAGGACTATGAAAGGCCTTTGCTGTTGAATGCACTGTCGGGTGTGTTCTCTGTTCTCGGCTGTGAGCATCTTGATTGATTCCGCAGTGTTTGATCTGAAACCTCGGTTCTGGTTCTTTTTAGAATTTAGAAAACTTTCTCAGAACAAATACCTCTCCCTTGTGACAATTAAAACCACAGCTCTTGTTCTGACAGGAATAAGATAGAGTTTATTTTGGACCATATGAGTGGCATGGCCCTGGAACTTGGACTGAATGACACGTTTTACCAAGATAGTGATTACACGAGATTTTAATATTCTCAGAAGAAAGGAGCATCTTCAAGGCATTCACTAAATACACTGGTGAGGGGGTCTCTGCACTCAGGGATGTCTCTTCTAACGGCTTTGGATACCACCTAGTTATAGCGTCACTTTGAGTTGGTGGGCAGGTGTTTGTGGCTTGCTATGGGTATAACCTTATATAAAAAAATGATGTGAGGACAGATACAGGGGTGGATGGTAAGTGGCAATTAAAGTGTTGGAGAGCAGAAGGCAATACTGGCTCTACACTGTGATGTCCCATCATTCTACAGTAGAGGAAGTTCTGGTCAGCCATTCTGTCTGCAGAATCCTCAGTACTGCTGTGGCTCTTTGAGGACTTCAGTTCCCATTTGCTGCTGTCAGTCCCTTCTGAAATTGGGTGACTGTTTAAAGGTGGGCTTCCCCTCAGACGGACCTTTTCTTAGGCCAAGTCTGCAGTGAATGCCCTTGCTCCTCCCAGAGCCCAGACTCTGGGCTGCCTTCTTTGTTCAAGTCTGGATCTCCAAAACCCTCCTTCAAAATCTGGAGGAGCCAGTTTCCTTGCTGTGTTAGAGGACTTAAGGCTTCTGTCCGTGTCCCTGTCTCCTCAGTCTGTGTTCTGAGTGGGTGGTTGTCTTTTTTTTTTTTTTTTTTTTTTTTTTTTTTTTTTTTATTTTATTTTATTTTATTTTTTCTTTTTAGTTACATTTTCTTAACTCCGTGTCCCAGCTGTATCCCGCTCCCTCATTCCCTCCCCAACCCCACACTCCCTCCCTGGTCTCCTCCCTGCCCCTTTCCAGTGGGTGGTTGTCTTACTGAGCCTCACTTATTTTGCTTAACATATTACTAATTCCCAGGTCTACACATGTTCTTGCCAATGTTATGGAGACATTTCGCTATGATGATAGAATAACAAATAAGAATTCAGCAAAACTTGGAAATAAACTACCTTTGAAATATAAAGAAAAACTTCATATATTTTACTTCTGATTAGACACAACAGTTTACACACATGTGTAGGTACATATTTTTTTTCTTTTTTTTTATTACACTTTATTCATTTTGTATCCCCCATAAGCCCCTCCCTCCTCCCCTCCCGATCCCACCCTCCCTCCCCTTTCTGCATGCATGCCAGTCCCCAAGTCCACTGATAGGGGAGGTTCTCCTCTTCTTTCTGATCTTAGTCTATCAGTTCTCATCAAAAGTGGCTGCATTGTCCTCTACTGTGGCCTGGTAAGGCTGCTCCCCCCTCAGGGGGAAGTGATCAACGAGCAGGCCAATCAGATTATGTCAGAGGCAATCCCTCTTTCCATTACTAGGTAACCCACTTGGACACTGAACTGCCATGGGCTACACCTGTGCAGGGGTTCCCGGTCATCTCCACGAATAGTCCTTGGTTGGAGTATGAGTCTCTGGGAAGTTCCCTGTGTTCAAATTATCTTGTTCTGTTGCTCTCCTTGTGGAGTTCCCGTCCCCTCCAGCTCTTACTGTTTCCCCCTTCTCACCTAGAATTCCACTCACTCTGCATATTTACACGTGTATGCCACTCTGCCACTCGTGCTCTGTGGAACTGTGCGTAACTAGCTGGACACTGCACCATGAGATACGAGTTCCTGTATTTCTCTGAAGCTCTCTGTGTTGTTGCTTACAGTACACGCCCACTGTCATTTTGCATCTGTTGTTTGAGTCTCCATCTTGTCTGTGGCGTACTTTCTTTGTGGCCGTTATCAGTGTTTGCTTTCCGATCACATTGCCTCACTTCCACGGTTTTCTGTTTCCAGAGAGCCTCCATCCACAGCTTTCATTTGTGTTTGTATTTAACTGTTACCAATAACAAGCACTCCTATTACCAGTTGTAGCCTTTTGTGTTCCAAGCCATGGTGCAGGGTATTTGATTGTCCTAGTCATGTCTTCATTGGGACTTCCCACGACAAAGCGCAAGCCTGAAGAGGAACTCTAAAGTGTCCTTCATGCTCCCTGATAGCCCCCTAGGTACCTTTGGTGACACAAGGTCTTGACATTTTCCAATCTCTGTTGGCAACAAACATGCCCTTTCACCTCTATCTCTCCTTAGTCATGTCATGTGACTTTTCATTGCTCTAGCTTTAGGTTCCCCATCTAATTCTTATTTTATCTCCTCCTACCCAGTTTGTTATTGTTTCAGTGTGTCTTGCTTTAAACAAAGACAACTTCATCACACCAATCACAATGCTGTGTCCGCGGTTTTTAATAACAGAATTTACCTTTGCTTATCCGTTCAAAATATGATTGTTTCTAGGTCAATCAATCAATCAATCAATCAATCAATCAGAAATGCTTAGTTCTAACATTGAAACATAGGTCCCTGAAGTGTCATACTTCACCTAAATACTTTGCCGCACATGTCTATATATAATCTTAATAAAATATGAACCTGAAGTTTTACAGGAAAACGTTACATCATTATCCTAAGAAAGCAATTATGTTTCTGATTTTGCTACAGGGAAGTTGTGTCTACTGGTGATCAGATAAGCTGTGACTTATTCCCCTCCATCTCTTCATCAAGAAGATTCCTACTATGTTTTATTGTTTGTTTGTTTTGCTCTTTGTTTTTGCAACTTGTGCTGTATCCATGTGGCAACATAGGGAATGTTTAATTTTGATTATTTTTGTCTAGTCTCTCAACTCCAGGTAAAATCAAGTGTTAATATATAATATAAAGCATAAGAGAGACAATATCGCTCAGACTCTGTTGTCTGTTCTCAAGAGCTGAGTTTCATGGAAGCACATTATGCTCTTTTATGAAATTTTCTGTGTCATAGGTCATAGTAAAGTAACCCAAGATGTGGAATAAGAGATGAACCTGCGGCTCTCGTTGTTGTCTGCATAGTTAGTTTGCAGCGGATCACCATTTTCTATCTAGCGAATCTCTCTAAAATAATGCTGCTTTTATGGATCTTGTTCTTACTCTGAAGTGCGGTTTAGTCAGGACAAGGCATTTCTCAAATATATGACTTACCTCCTCTATGTAAACCTCCCAACAAACTTTATATACATCATGTGAAAATTCAGAGCAGGTGGAAGTACTTGCCATCATCCCTACACGTGTTGTACTTTTGTGCTAACAAAACAAAACACAACCAACCAAATCCTGATAGAGCAGCATGTCATCACAATGACATTTCGAAGCCTGATGCTACTGATAGGGGTTTTATTAGTTAATTAAATGTGTGCAAATTACACGCACTGTTGCGGATAATGCAGAAGAGACATGCATGCTTCATTGGAGCTCAATTTCCTTTCTGAAAAATTATCACTGCATTAAATCACTTGACTTCCTAAAATAAACCAAATGAACTTCTCTCAACTTATTCTGTATTCCAGTCTACTTTTCTCTAAGGTTAGTTTAGTTCTAGCTAGTTAAGTTTGTTTTTTTCTTTTTAGAAATTAAATAAAATAATTTGCCTTAAATAGCAGTTTTTTTCATAACCAGCAACTCATTTTTTATTATAGTTGAAATATAATTGGGACAGTAAAAAGTATGAACAATAATCGGTCTTGAACTGTCATGATTTTTGCTTTCCTTTATAACTTCCGTTTTAATGAAAGAAAGTAAATCATGCAAATCCCTTTTTCCAACCGCCACTCTGTTTTCTAAGTTGTAATGCTTTTCCCCCTTGCAATTATGAATTCTTTCTGTTATTCATTCTACAAATATTGACTGTGTCTGAGATACAGTGGGTACTGTTGCTGATGCTAGGAATGCACTGCTGATTGCAAAAGAAACAATGTCCCAATGCTTGGAAGAACTTTTTATTATTTAAGCTTTTAAGATGAAAAATTTCATCATCCCAGGAAAACACTGTGTTGCTTTGTTTATGGTGCAGTACTGGAAATAGATGGAAAAAAAAAAAACAAAACAAAACGAAACAATCACCGATCATTTGGGATCCTTAGTATTTTAGCTCTGGTTTAAAAATACTAACAAATATATTGGCCTTCTTGAGAAATAATGATTCTTTTGGCAGGTACCTTGATGCTAGAGATAAAAAAGAATCACAAATAACAGCAAGGACTATTCTGTTTCTTTCCTCATGGCATGCTCTGTTCTCTCTCTCTCTTTCTCTCTCTCTCTGTCTGGTCTGTCTCTCCCACTTTGTCTTCTGCTTTCTTCTTGTTGGTCCATTCCCTGTTATTTTATTCTCTCCTCATGCTCTGGATTAAATGTCTTTTTATTTTTTAAACTAAGTGCTTGCTATCTTATATTATTTATTTGAGACTTTACTATATTTTTTTAACCAATGAATGTTTTTCAAAATTTATTTATTTTTTATTGATTACAGTTTATTCACTTTGTATCCCAGCTGTAGCCCTCTCCCTCATCCCCTCCCATTCTCCCTTCCTTCTCCTCCCATGCCCCTTCCCAAGTCCACTGATAGGGGAGGTCCTCCTCCCCTTCCCTCTGACCCTAGCTCTGATCAGGAGTGGCTCCATTTTTTTAATGAAATCTCTTTTAAATATTTCCTTTACTTTGTCATCCCATGTTTCGCTTAGACTCATGTGATTATTTTTTGGTCCTTTGTAACATCTGTGAATTAAAGACTATACTATAGGGATTTTGCTCAATTTTCAAGTATTGGAAGATATTTCTTTTTCCTTTCTGTTATTGAATACTAATTTGATGTCGTTGTGATTAGAAAATGTACTTTGTATGCTTCTACTTTTTAAATAAATATGATGAAAATTTTTGATCTAGGATATGGTTGATGTCAGTATATGGTCTGTGTATATTTGGACAGAAGGTATAGTGTACTCTTTTTGTGTCTCTAGAAATAGAAATTTGGTTTGTTATGTAGACAACCTTTTGTTGAGTTCCCATTGTTTCTTGCTAATATTCCAACTAGTTGCTGTATTAGTTAATGATGGAGCATTGCTAAAATATCTTACTGTAGTCATTGACTGATTTCTCCATAATTTTCTGATTTTGCTTCAGATTTTATTTCGAAGCTTTATTTGTTTGGTATGTACACATTTCACATTGCCTCGCCTTTTCTTTGTGACTTGATTTTTATCATCAGTAATGCCCATCTAAGTTTTAAAATGCCAGTATAGACTTATCCTACCAAAGCAGCAAGGAACTATTTTTCAAATTTACTTAAATGACACATATTATTCCATCTTTTCCTTGCCACCTTTCAGTCATGCCCACAGCTTCATGGGTAGATGCCTTTAAACTGTGGAGGAGACAGAGTACAATGTTGCATTCATTATACCAGACAGTTGTCATCATTCTGAAATGAAAACTCCTTTTCAAAATTTAATTAAATCCTAGAATCAGCATGCCTTTTGAGTTCTTAGATAATAGAAAGGTTTCTGAACTATCTGGAGATGGTAAAAGTTTTTTTTTTTTTCAAACTGAGGATCCTCCTGTAAAGATGTAGATTGTGAGCCATGTCTCATTTTCCTATTTAGTTTTTACACAGCAAGCATTCTCCCAACTTGATCATGTCCTATGATTTTAATAGAATAAATGGTTTTATAAAAATATATAAATGCTAATCATTGGACATGCTCATTAGCATATTCATGTTTTTTGTTAGCAAAGTCATGAATAATGTTATATTTTTTAAGGTCAAAACAACACAGTGTCATAAAGAAAGATTTTTAAGGGATGGGAGAGCTACACAGAGGCAGGATCTGTGTCAGTTAATAGAGAGGCGTCCTCAGCTTCTCCAAGAAACCCAGTGCTGTTCATATTGGGCTTTGTTGACGGGAAAAGCTTATGTGAGCATCTGATGGTCGGTCACACACAGCAGGCCGAGCCCGGAGCATCATTGTAAGTGTGTTAGCCTAGGCTGTGGCTCACCTTTTACTATAAAAGCAAAGAATAACTTTGGTTATTATTTAACAAACTTTTTGTAAAATGCAGTTATCATGAGGTTATAATTCTCTTTTCAGAAAACTGAGAATGACTCCATGCCTTTACATGTTTATGTAAATAAAGTGTTTAAATGAGTAAAACAGCGGCATTTATTTCCACACTACTGTGGCAGGTAAAGAAACATTCTGAATGACTCCTGTGTGATGAGGGAAGCAGGTTGGTGGGACAGCGCTGATGGATGAGAACCTCTTGCTTTGGTGGTGTTGACAAAGCATTCCTCATCCATGAAGATCAGCATGGGAAACACTGCATGCTGGCCTTCAAATTTACATGGCAATCTAAAAGAGTTCCTGACATCTGCTTTATGTGTTTCCAAAATCCAGAATCATGGCGAAAATGAGTAATGATTTTTGATGTATTCTGATTGAGGAAGATGGTTGGGAATGGATGAGCATTAGAGCAGGCCTCCTAGAGCCACTTCCAGACATTAAGGTCATTGCAAAGAATTATACTAAATGGATTTCATTTGCCAAGTCTAGCTATTGTAGATGTTTTCATTATTTAATGCTGTGATTTGGATGATAAGGAAACAAATTAACTCACTATAACAAAGCATAGTAAACCTTTCTTAGAACAGTCACATTGTTATTGTAAGTTTTGATAATTTGGAAGAACAATGGGCCATTTCTGTTTGATTTCTTTTATTCAACACATATATAAGTTACTCTAAACTAAATATAGAAAGCACACAATACAATTTTGTTCTTGATGCTCTACAGGAGAAGAGACAACAAACAAATACATAGAAATCATTCAATATCAGCTCGCGATATAGCTGTTGGGGAAACTGAATGCTACTGTGGGTAGAATGAGAACAATGTAGAAGAATACTGTTTCACACAATATAAGTCCCCAAGAAAGCCTTAAAGTCATAGAACTATGGGGACAAACAACACAGGAAGAACCTGGGGTAGACCTATGGCATCATTAGGGTTATCATTTCCCTAGGAAACCAGAGCCCATGATGTCTGGTCCCTGTCCTCTTCCTCATGTTGTCCAGTCATCTGACACTGTGGGCTGCAGAACCAAACACAGCAGTCTCATTTGGTTGAACACTCCTTCCGTTTACTTATTTAATGACTTATTTCTGACTTGGTGGGCATAAGGATTTATGTTAGAATTAGCTTTACTTACAGAGGCTCTGATTATTTTATATTATTTTTATTTCTTCTTTCATATCTTCATGTGTGTGTATGTGTGTGGGTGGGAAATACACCAGGCTTTATTGTGGGCTTATCTATACACAGGTGCTGGTTACACAGGTAATACTCAGTTCAAAAAAAAAAAAAAAAAGGATCTGTAGTAAAACGGCAGCAAGTTTCCTCTGTCTTAAGGGAGGCAGGAATCATGCTCCCATGGAAGAGACGGCATTTTGCATTGAGTCTGCTCAGTTTCACTCCTAAGCCAGTCACTCCCGACCATAAGCTTCTGCTGATGTTTCATTCTTTAGAAGGCCTGAGTGACAATGGTAAGAAATTGAGGAAAATTGTGTGCATTTTGATATGTTGACATAGGAGCTATGGATGGCTAGATATTCATTTTGGTGTTTTCCAATGCAGTCATCATATTCTGTTAATTGTACTCTGGAACCTTGGTGAGCACACATAGATTTAATTGAAGGGATTTTTAAAAACCTTCCTGACTTGCTTATAGCCTTTATTATACACAATAATCTGTGTGGTTATGGCATCTAATAGAAGAACTTGACTGCAGATGAAACTTCATAAACCAGATATGTATTTGTTAATAAAGATGATGTCAGCCTATTAGCCTGTTGCTGAGAGGTAACCAATGGAAAGTAGATAAGGAGAAAATCATTTCTGAAGGACACACTAAACGATGCCTTGCATTCCTCTATAATTTTGCTAAACCGGACAGATGGGTGGCTAGAAACAATGTGTCTTTCTATTCCCTTCTGAGACATACGCAGCATTGGCCTTCCTTCAGCATTGTCTGGAGCTCTGTGTAATTAGCTACAGAGTGTTAGCCAGCCCCCCTGCTGTATGCAGCTCACATCTCCCTCGGTGGTATATAGCAGTACAAAAGTGACATTAAACCTATCACACAGTGGTGTTCAGACAGCATGGAGTCACCCGAACCCAGCTGTTTGTACTGTGATTCTGTTTTTCACTAGAGGAGACTTTGGGGTGCATGTATGGATAGACAGAATTCTGCTTACTTTTAATGAACCACAAGTTAATGTTTTAATTCCTTTCTGTCCATTTAAATGCAAAAGGATACATTCCACATTATGATGAAATAAGCACACCAAAACACAACCTCTTCTCACTCGGAGCCAATGCTTGCAGAATTAATAGCCTCTTAGTAGGGAGTGTTTGACATTGCTGTTAAACTCTAAACATGGACTTATTCAGAAGCCAGTTTACATTAGATTTTATGTTGGCTTTTCCTTCTCTGGTAACAAACCAAGAAAGAAAAACGAGTGATAATTTAAACACACACACACACAAACACAAACACGCATACACACACCACCACCTTACGTGTTGAATGTGCGACACTCTCTTCATCTATTTCTCTTATGTTAGTCCATTATCTTTGGTAATACTCAGGAGCAAAAATAAAATCAGATAGAAAATGAGTGATTGAAAAATACACTCTTCAATCGGTATAATCTCACTTACATGTTTGTTTTCAGGTCTCAACTTTTGGTATTGGATAACCAATTAGTGTCTTCTTCCGCAGAGAAGACTAATTTCTCCCACTCTCAGTATTCATTCCTTAGTGGTCTGTAGTTCATTGTGTAGGGTTGACGCCTCCTAGATTCTGTTCTTCCTTATATAAATATCAATGTAAAAATATAAATAATGATGATTAATGATAGGAATTGTGCTACCTCAAGATCCAGCTATATCACTCCAGGGCATATACCTGAAAGATGCTCAACCATACAATAAGGACAATTGCTCATGCAAGGTTCATAGCAGCTCTATTCACAATAGCCAGAACCTGGAAACAACCCAGATGTCCCTCAACCAAGGAATGGATATAGAAATTGTGGCTCATTTACACAATGAAATTCTACTCAGCCATTAAAAACAATGACATTGTGAAACTTGCAGGCAAATGGATGGAACTGGAAAAGATTATCCTGAATGAGGTAACCCAGAAAGTAGAATCACACACGTGGTATATACTCACTTATAAGTGGATATTAGCCATATAATAAAGGACGAACATACTAAATCTTCAGACCTAAAGAAGCTAAACAACAAGGAGGACCCTATAGAAGATTCTTAGTTCTCATTTAGAAGGGCAAAAAGGATAGACATCAGAAGTAGGAGAAGACAGGGAACAGGACAGGAGTCTACCATAGTGGACCTCTGAAAGACTCTACCCAGCAGAGTATCAAAGCAGATGCTGAGACTCATAGCCAAACTTTGGGCAGAGTGCAGGGAATCATATAGAAGAAAGGGGAGATAGAATGACTTGGCAGGGACTGGAGCTCCACAAGGAGACCAACAGAACCAAAAATTCTGGGCTTGTGATGGCCTGCAGAGACTGATGCATCAACCAAGGACCATGCATGGAGAGGACCTAGGAACCCTGCTCATATGTAGCCCATGGTAGCTCAGTCTCCATGGGGGTCTCCTACTAAGGGGAGCAGGGGCTGTCTCTGACATGAACTCTATTGCCTGTTCTTTGATCACCTCCCCCTGGTGAGTTGACCTAACTAGAACACAGAGAAGAGGATGCAGACAGTCCTGATGGGACCTGATAGGCTTTAGTCAGATAGTAGGGGAGAAGGACCTCCATATCATTGGACTACTGGAGGGACAGAAAGGGGTAAGAGGGAGAAAGAGTGGGACCAGGCAGAAATGAGGGAGGGGGCTACAGCCAGGATACAAAATGAATAAATTATAATTAATAATAATAATAACAATGACAATAATGGGAATGTATTTCTGTAAAAAAGTAATAATGAAAAATAGAGGACATGAATTTGAAATGGAGCAAGGAGGGATATATATATATATATATGTTGAGAGAGGAAAAGAGGGAAGGGAGAAATGATGCAATTTAATATCAAAAGAAAAAATAAGCTTGAGGAACAATTATAATTCTATAAGTAATTCCTGATTCATGGTTGATATTTGTTTAGTTAAATATGAGGTTAGTTTTCTGTGTTTATGATTACATGACTTTAAGTAAATAAACTTTTATTTCTTTAGTTGTGACTCGACTCCTTTTTTTTCTTTTTAAACATAACTCAAGAACAACTCAGATACATTCACATTTTGTAGAACAGTTATTAGCAACAATTGAATGACTGAGTGTTACATAAGTCCAAGCTGTGTCCTATGACTTCAGAACACCTCGGTACAGTTGCCGCCCACAGGAAGTTTTTACTCTGCTGATCTAATGAAGCAGCTGATACTGACAGTGCTATCAGAACCCCTTAAGACACTGTCTAATAGAACTAGAAATTAATGCTCTTTAAGGTTTCTGTACTGATAGCTAAGGTATTCGGAACCTGTGAGGTGAGTGAACCTCTCTAGACTGTCGGTTTATCCCAAAAGGTTGATTGTCCTTGACCCTTTGGGGATCACAGAGCACATCTCAGAAGAAAACTGCTCTAGGAAGCCTGTTCAAGAACATGTTCTGTGTTCAATTAAATTTCCAGTTGTGCCACAAGGGAAGATAATGAAAGGATAGCCATTTGTGAATCTGCTACTTCAGGTGTCTACCTTTGAAATAATTTTGTACAACTGGGAGTCAATTCTTCATGTTTGTGTTTTGAGCGACAGTACATAAATACTTGTACAGGAATGCATGGAAAGAAGAGAGAGAGAAGAGGGAGCTTGACGTACTTATTAATGGGACTTTGTTGATATTTGGGAGTTTGGTGTCATGGGCACCCGATAATATAACTTCCTTCAGTCTGTTCTTCGTTGGAACATTAGGTGGAATTCATGTGGGTAAGCAGTGAAATGAAAAGCTTAAGTAAATACCGGGATCTTCATACCTACCTTCTTTCTAAGCTAAATATGATCCTGGTGGTCACCTTTTCTGTGATCATTTTTTATATATTTAGTAAAACATGAAGCAAACTGAGCCCTCATTTGTAGAAAAAGAATTTTCTTATTAAGAATGAACTTGTGTTCACAGACAAAAATCACACTGTGGTGCATCTGGTCTTTTTTGGTTTTTTTTAGCTCCAATCATTTTATGTTTGAGGAGTACACTGGATCCCAATCAGGAATGATTTAATCATTGATAAGCAATCAATTTTTCTATTAGACTGGCCCTTTAATAGCTCCCTGCCCCCTTCACTCTTTGAAATCCACATTAACTTTTGCTTTGTAAATTAAAGATAGCTCCTCTCTAATATGGCATCAAGCCTACTTAATTATTCATGAATTATTATTTTCCTGATTATTTTTCTAACTCTGATGAAAATGACATTAAAAGTCTAAACTATTTTTGGAACTCATAAGAGCAAACAGAAGACGGCTTCACTCCGGGCACTGGAAGCTGCCTTTGTAGAAGTGTGACTACTGCACGGCCAGAAGAAATGGACGCAGTATTTCATCGGCCTTGAGCACTAATTGAAAAGCTGAGTTTTCAACGTGCCCAAAGAAAGACTCTTTCTTCCTCAGCTGTATTTAAATATCAAGTAAGGAGATGTGGTTTGACAGCAGTGTGTAGATCTCCGAGTCAGCTGTAACCTTTTGACCTTCCCCATGCCACCCACTGCACACACACTGTGGGAATGGGACTCAGTGTAAATCTCCCTGTGTCTTCCTGCCATGTTTTACAACCGGAGTGCAGAATGGCTGTTCATCCTCCCTTCCCCCACTCAACAGATTTAACAGGCCCTGTGCCCAAAGGCCGTTCTGGCTGTACACCCTATCCAACATGGAAATGGCCGTTCTGCTCACTTTCATTGTCCCTATTTCATGACGGTTTCTTGTTCCAGGCCAGTTCAGTTCAAAACTTCCTTGGTATTCACTTCAAAAGTTGTATAAAGTGGGAAGGAAGACAAAAATGTTTCTTGTTTACTTATTAGGTCCCTAAAGCACAAGGACAATAGAGCTGATGAATGCAGGCATCTTTCCTTTCATACTGGAGAGTAAATTTTTTTTTGGGGGGGTTGGTTTTGGTAATTGAGCTGAGGGTAAGGTACTTGTTAATCAAGTGGAGCTATTGTGACTTTTGAGACCTTATCTATGTGATGTTCCAAGAAATCAAGAGCAGAAATATGTGATGAATGCATCAAAGCCATGCAAAGCTATGTATCCAGGAAAAGAAATAAGTGAAGAGCTTCTCAGAGAGCTTGGTGCCAGGGAGGGATTGGAGATGGTTCTGCTTCTGGTCCAGACAACTTGTGCACATAACATCTTTTTCCCTTGATCCCTTAGAAATCAGTTGATGTCACGGTTAGCAGTAGTCCAGGGTAAAGGGTAGAAGGGATGTTGTTTTGTGAAATCATTGGTAAAATGGACAAAAGAGGAGTCTATCACCATGTCTTCAGCCATGAACTCGCCCCAGCTATGTTTGTAGCCGTGCGCTATTCCCAGCTGTGGGACTGACTCTCCCAACCACAGAAGGGTATCTTAGTATCCTGTATCTCTCTGTTTCATTTCAGTATGCTGCAAATAGATTGTTAAGTGCAACTTCTGATGGAATGGATTCAAAACATTTGGGGAAGGGGTTGTTCTTACTCCCCGTCCTACCTAAAATAAGAGACTCAATAGCCTTACAATCTCAAGCAGAGTTGTTAGTAGACAGTTCTCTCAGGAAACTTCTGGAAGCGGTATATTTTGCAAAAGTACTTTTGGAAAAAGAATCAAGGAAGCAGAATTGAAAAGTTAATCAAACAAATATTTTAGTTAAAGTAAACTGGTTGTATTTTCATGCAGAATAACATTTCCTAGTGATCACCTTTGAATGTAGACATAAGCTCAATGTTCTTTTTTAAAAATTTACTTGTTATTTGCATTCAAAATCACTATCTTCTTTGAACATTCTAAGGTGTTTTAAAAGCCTGCAGTATATTTGCTCAACCTTTGAAATTCTATAGTAAGCAAAATACAAATACCAAGATATTACTAATTATTTCTCCAAGCAAAGGATTGAGCAGAATTGTCTATTTTGAAATCAGCAATGACAAAGACTTCATTCTATTTGATGACTTACTGTTGCCTTCTGGATAAGCATGAAACTTCAAAGTGTGAAATAAGCTTACCGACTCCAGCCTTACCCCTCTTAACCCTTCTTTTTGTCTGTTTTTTTGTGCCTGAGAATGAAACTTGAGCAAGTCTTGAACCTGAGATATACTCTCAACTGCTGAGCCTTGTTCCACCACCACCCAGAAAGGCTCAACTTTACAAGTCCAGTTTCCTTAGAGCCTATCTCCTAATCCCCCAGTTTCTTTTCATTTTTTTGTTTTTGTGGCACTTAGGATACAGTAGCATTTTTTGGTATTTGTCAGAATCTTTTTTGTTGTTGTTCTTTACCTCTCCATTATTCTAAACTGCTGTTCTATTCAGCAGTCTCAGCTGAGGTGTATCTTGCTTAAAGCTAAACCCTATTTTCATTGCCTGAGGTGTTGGATCTTATGAGCGATGTTTTGCTTTTCCCATTTGTAAGACGGAGCGGGCTTTTATTTGGAAACGTGTTGTGGAGTAATAGAAGCTCACAAGTGCCTCACCTTCCTCAACTTTCTAGCGTTAGAAGGAAGCTGCTGAGGGATGGTAATTTCACCGACTTGCCAGTGTGATCCCATCGGGTGTATTACAGAGACACCAGGATGCAGGTATCTTAACTCTATCTCTATTCATTTTCAGTGCATCACTGTTTTTCACTCATTCCTTTATCACTCCTTTTGAGCCCTTTAGGCACACATTTTAGTGCTTCACAATTGGCACTCATGGAAACAATGGTTTAGGGAATCAGTCAGAATATGTGGCCTTTCTAGGTCTAGAGAAAACATTCACGAAGCTTCAATTTTATAACACAGATTTACAGATTTTTAGAATAGATGTATATGTGATGTACAAGTGTTGTCTAAAGCATTTTAATAGATGGAAACAATTTCCACTTTTCCAAATTTTGGTGAAAAATCAGGACATCTTCCAAGAAGTGTTTCCAGGGATATTTTTTAGTGCTGACAGGGTTACCTGTCATGTAAACTAAAGGTATCAGTGTGCACAGAAAGTCTGTGAACTATGAGCTGATATTGACCTGCCTTGAAATCTCATGGTATCAGTGTGCAGAGATGGTCTGTAAACTGTGATAAACACTCAGCACTAATAGTTCTTTCCAATTTCTTCATTTGCAGAAATGATATACTGCGCCATTCTATTCCATTCTTCATTGAGTGTTGTGATTAATTATTCACTAGATATGAATGTTTCAAAGTAAGATTCTATCACATTTAACTTAAAAGTTGACTTTAGCTGTATTTTTGTTTTGTTTTAATTTATTTTTTTTAATTTTATTTTTTTCTTATCAGTTACATTTTATTAACTCTGTATCCCAGCCATGTCCCGATCCCTCATTCCCTCCCAGTCCCTCCCTCCCTCCCTCATCTCCACCGTGCCCCTTGCCAAGTCCACTAATAGGGGGGACCTCCTCCCCATTCATCTGATCCTGTTTTATCAGGTATCTTCAGGACTGGCTGCAAAGCTCTCCTCTGTGGCCTAACAGGACTGCTCCTCCCTTGGGGGGTGGGGAGGCCCAAGAGCCAGTCATTGAGTTCCTGTTAGAAACAGTCATTGTTCCCCTCACTATGGGAAACCAATTGGTTACTGAGCTACCACAGGCTACATCTGAGCAGAGGTTCTAGGTTACATTCATACATGGTCCTTGGTTGCATGTCAGTCTCAGAAAAGACCCTGTGCCCAGATTTGGTCCTTGTGGAGCTCCTATCCTTTCCTCATCAGACTAACTTTCCTTCTTTCTTATGATTCCCTGTACTCTGCCAAAGGTTTGGTCATGAGTCTTTGCTTTGAAAACACTGCTAGTTAGAGTCTTTCAAATGCGCTCAATAGCCTCCTGTCATATGTTCAATGCATATCCCATAAGTCTTTCAAAACGAGGATTGATAATCTTAGCCCATGTCCGCTCTCTTGATTATCTTTTTTAGGTGTATAGATTTCATTATGTTTATCATATCTTATAGGTCTATATAAGTGAGTATATACCGTGTTTGTCTTTCTCCTTCTGGGATATTTCACTCAGGATGATCTTTTCTAGATCCCACCATTTTCCTGCAAATTTCATGATTTCCTCCTTTTTGATTGCTGTGTAGTATTCCATTGTGTAAAAATACCACAATTTCTGTACCCATTCCTCCGTTGATGGACATCTGGGTTGTTTCCAGGTTCTGGCTATTACAAATAAAGCTGCTATAAACATGGTTGAGCAAATATCCCTTTTGTGTAATTGAGCAAAGTTTGGGTATATACCTAGCAGTGGTATAGCTGGGTCTTGAGGAAGCACTATTCCTAATTGTCTTAGAAAGCGCCAGATAGATTTCCAGAGTGGTTGTATCAGTTTACATTCCCACCAGCAGTGGAGGAGGGTTCCCCTTTCTCCACATCCTCTCCAGCATGTGTTGTCCCTTGAGTTTTTCATCTTGGCCATTCTGATGTGTGTAAGGTAATATCTCAGGGTCGTTTTGATTTGCATTTCTCTGTTGGCTAATGAGAATGAGCATTTCTTTAAGTGTTTCTCTGCCATTCGATATTCCTCTGTCGAGAATTCTCTGTTTAGCTCTGTTCCCCATTTTTTAATTGGATTACTTGGTTTGCTGCTTTTCAGCTTCTTTAGTTCTTTGTATATACTCGATATGAGTCCTCTGTCTGATAAAGGGTTAGTGAAGATTCTTTCCCAATCTGTTGGCAGGCATTTTGTTTTGATGAAAGTGTCCTTTGCTTTACAGAAGCTTTTCAGTTTCATGAGGTCCCATTTATTGATTGTTGCTCTTAGAGCCTGTGCTGTTGGTGTTCTGTTCAAAAAGTTGTCTCCTGTGCCAATGAGTTCTAGGCTGTTCCCCACTTTTTCTTCTAACAGATTTAGCGTATCTGGTTTTATGTTGAGGTCTTTGATCCACTTGGACTTTAGTTGTGTGCAGGGTGATAAATATAGATCTATTTTCATTTTTCTGCATGTGGACATCCAGTTGGACCAGCACCATTTGTTGAAGATGCTGTCTTTTTTCCATTGAATGGTTTTGGCTTCTTTGTCAAAAATCAAGTATTCATAGGTGTGTGGGTTTATTTCTGGGTCTTCTATGCGGTTCCATTGATCCTCCTTTCTGTTTTTATGCCAATACTATTACTATTGCTCTGTAGTACAACTTGAGATCGGGGATGGAGATACCTCCAGATGATCTGTTGTTGTACAGGATTGTTTTGGAGATTCTGGGTTTTTTGTTTCTCCATATGAAGCTGAGAATCTTTTTTTCAAGGTCTGTAAAGAATTGAGTTGGTATTTTGATGGGAATTGCATTGAATCTGTAGATTGCTTTTGGCAGGATGGCCATTTTCACAATGTTAATCCTACCAATCCATGAGCACGGGAGATCTTTCCATCTTCTGAGATCTTCTTCAATTTCTTTCTTCAGAGACTTGAAGTTTTTCTCAAACAGGTCTTTCACTTGCTTGGTTAGTGTCACCCCAAGGTACTTTATGTTATTAGTGGGTATTGTGAAGGGTGTTGTTTCCCTAATTTCTTTCTCGGCCCTTTTGTCTTTGGTATACAGGAGGGCTTCTGATTTTTTTGAGTTGATTTTGTATCCTGCCACTTTGCTGAAGGTGTTCATCAGCTGGAGGAGTTTTCTGGTTGAATTCTTGGGGTCGCTCATATATACTATCATATCATCTGCGAATAGTGACACGTTGACCTCTTCCTTTCTGATTTGTATCCCCTTGATCTCCTTTAGTTGTCTTATTGCTCTGGCTAGGACTTCAAGTACTATGTTGAAGAGGTATGGAGAGAGTGGGCAGCCTTGTCTTGTCCCTGATTTCAGTGGGATTGATTTAAGTTTCATGCCATTGAGTTTGATGTTGGCTATAGGCTTGCTGTATATTGCCTTTATTATGTTTAGATACGTGCCTTGTATTCCTGATCTCTCCAAGACTTTAAACATGAATGGGTGCTGGACTTTGTCAAATGCTTTTTCAGCATCTAAGGAGATGATCATGTGGTTTTTCTCCTTCAGTTTGTTTATGTGGTGGATTACATTGATGGATTTCCGTATGTTGAACCACCCTTGCATGCCTAGGATGAAGCGTACTTGGTCGTGGTGGATGATATCTTTGATGTGTTCTTGGATTCGGTTTGCAAGTATTTTATTGAGTATTTTTGCGTCAATGTTCATAAGAGAGATAGGTCTGAAGTTCTCTTTTTTTGTTGGGTCTTTGTGTGGTTTAGGTATCAGGGTGACTGTTGCTTCATAGAATGAGTTTGGTAATGTACCTTCTGTTTCTATTTTGTGGAATAGTTTGAGGAGAATTGGTGGGAGCACTTCTTTGAAGGTCTGGTAGAATTCCGCCCTGAAACCATCTGGTCCAGGGCTTTTTTTGGAGGGGAGACTGTGTATGACTGCTTCAATTTTCTTGGGGGATATAGGGCTGTTCTGTTCAGTCTTTCTACCTGATCTTGACTTAATGTTGGAAGATGGAATCTATCAAGAAAATTGTCCATTTCATTTAGATTTTCAAATTTTGTGGCATATAGGCTTTTGTGGTATGACCTAATGATTGTTTGAATTTCCTCTGTGTCTGTAGTTATGTCACCCTTTTCATCTCTGATTTTGTTGATTTGGATAGATTCTCTCTGCTTTTTAGTTAGTTTGGCTAAGGGTTTGTCTATCTTGTTGATTTTCACAAAGAACCAGCTTTTTGTTTCATTGATTCTTTGAATAGTTTTATTTGTTTCTAATTGATTGATTTCAGCCCTGAGTTTGATTCTTTCCAGCCGTCTGCTCCTCTTGGGTGTATCTGCTTCTTTTTTTTCTAGGCTTTTCAGTTGGACCATTAAGTTGTTTGTATGTGATGTTACGAATTTCTTCTTGCAGGCACTTAGTGCTATAAATTTTCCCCTGAGCACTGCTTTCAATGTGTCCCATAAATTTGGGTATGTTGTGCCTTCATTTTCATTGAATTCTAGGAAGTCTTTAATTTTTTATTTCTTCCTTAACCCAACTGTTCTTGAGTAACAGGTTGCTCAGTTTTCATGTGTGTGTAGGCTGTTTGTTATTTCTGTTGTTGTTGATGTCCAGCTTAAGTTCATGGTGGTCAGATAGGATACAAGGGATTATTTCAATCTTTTTGTATCTGTTGAGGCTTTCTTTATGACCAACTATATGGTCTATTTTGGAGAAGGTTCCATGTGGTGCTAAAAAGAAGGTATACTGTTTTGAGTTTGGATGAAAAGATCTGTAGACGTCTATTAGGTTCATTTGATTTAGGGTCTCTGTAAGGGTTTTTATTTCCCTATTTGTTTTCTGTCTAGTTGATATGTCCCTTGGTGAGAGTGGAGTGTTGAAGTCTCCCACTATTAGGGTTTTAGGATCAATGTGTGATTTAAGCTTTAATATTGTTTCATTTACGAATGTAGTTGTTCTTGTATTTGGGGCATAGATATTCAAAATTGTGATGTTCTCTTGGTGGATTTTTCCTTTGATGAGAATATAGTGGCCGTCTTTATCTTTTGATTAACTTGGGTTGTAAGTCTATTTTATTAGATATTAGGATGGCTACTCCCGCTTGTTTTCTGGAACCATTTGCTTGAAAGACATTTTTCCAGCCCTTTACGCTGAGGTAGTGTTTATCTTTGTTTCATAGGTGTGTTTCTTGGATGCAACAGATTGATGGATCATGTTTCCGCAACCATTCTGTTAGTCTTTGTCTTTTAATTTGGGAATTGAGTCCGTTGATGTTGATAGAAACTAGTGACCAACAATTGTTACTTGCTTTAGATGTGGGGTTGGTAGTGTCACTGAGTTTCATTGCTTGTCTTCTTTTGGTTTTTTTGTTGTGTAGTTATCTATTTCCTCTCTTTCCTTCGATGTAGTTGTTTTCTTTGGTTTGGGGTTTCCCTTCTAGTAACTTCTGTAGAGCTGGGTTACTATGTAGATATTGTTTAAATTTGGTTTTGTCTTGGAATATCTTGAAATCTCCGTTTATGTTTATTGAAAGTTTTGCTGGGTATAGTAGTCTGGGTTGGAATCTGTGGTCCCTTAAGGACTGTATGATTTCTGTCCAGGCCCTCCTGGCTTTCGTAGTTTCTGTTGAGAAATCTGGTGTGGTTCTGATAGGTCTACCTTCATATGTTACTTGGCCTTTTTCCCTTGCTGCTTTTAGAGTTTTTTCTTTGTTTTGTAGGTTCAGTGTTTTGACTGTGATGTGACGTGAAGAATTTCTTTTCTGGTCTAGTCTACTTGGTGTTCTGTAGGCCTCTTGTATGTTTATGGCCATCTCCTTCTTTAAGTTGGGAAATTTTTCTTTTATAATTTTCTTGAAAATATTTTCCGGACCTTTGAGCCTGATGTCTTCTTTTTCTTCTACTCCTATTTTTCTTAGGTTTTGTCTTTTCATGGTATCCTTGATTTCTTGGAACTTGTTTGGAACTTTTCTGATTTTATTTTTTCTTTGAGAGACGTGTCAATTTCTGCAAGTGTATCTTCGGCTCCTGAGATTCTTTCTTCCTTTTTTTTTTTATTCTGTTGGTGATGCTTACCTTTGTAGCGCCTGATCTTTTCTCTATGTTCTCCAGCTCCTGGTTTTTCTCTATTTGTGTTTTCTTTATTGATTCTAATTCTGTTTTCATGTCTTGCACCATTTCCTTCATCTGTTTGATTGTGGACTCCTGCTTTTCAATGATAGCTTCTATTTTTTTGTCTGTTTCCTCTCTATGTATCACTAATTGTGCCTCTACTTCTTTGGGTATAATTGCCTGTATTTCTATGAGAGCTTTGTTTATTTCTTCTTTATTTGCCTTCATTTGTGGGGACATTTCTTTGAGAGCTTTGTGCATTTCTTCTCTGTTTGCCTCAATTTTCGTGGTCATTTCTCTGAGAGCACGATTTGTTTCCTCTTGGTTAGTCTCGATTTCTTTGGTCATTTCTCTGAGGGCTTTGTTCATTTCATTTCTATGGGCCTCTAATAGCTGGAGAAACATAGTTTTCTTGTTCCAGCACTGTGAAGCCGCTGTGTGCCTCTTTATCCTTCCGCTCCGCCACGGCGGGGTTATGGCGGCGTTTGGGGGGGGGTGCCCGAAAGGATTGGGTTTTCTCAGCCCCTATCTCGGGTTGTGGTACAGACAATGTGGTCTGTGGCAGATTCTGCTGGATGCCTCCTGCCTCCTCCGAAGAGGGAGTAGGGATTTTGAGCTGGGTGCGCAGCTGCGCAGCTGTAATCCGTGGGCAGTGGGAGCTCAGTTGTGATGGCAGCGGGTACCTGTGGTTTGAGAGACCTTCCAGGGAAAGACTGGTTGACCCGTGACCAGTCTGGCAACTTTCCTTCCCCATGGAGTTTTTTTTTTTCAACTGGGACTCTCAGCCTCAGGCACCCTTGTGCCCACCAATCAGCCTGGGAAAGTGATTGGCACAAGCAGGCTTGTGGCACCAGCCCGGAGACCCAAAGCCCGCGTTAGCCGGGTTCTCTTCCGGGTTCTGGCTGGGCAGCCGAGAGTGGACCCGACAGCTTCCCACGCCGTGGGAGCCTCCCCTCACCTGGGAAACACGATCGATCGCTGTTGTTTTAGGGTCCAGAGTTCAATCTGCTGGTCGTTGCACGAAGTGTGTTGTCCCGCTTCTCAGATACGGTGTTCTCCTGGTGCCGCCATCTTGGCCCCTCCTCGGGTGTTTTCGACTTTAGCTATTTTTGAAATTGATTCAATGTAATTCTTTCTAATCTTTAGTGTTGAGGTCTTCTACTACATTGATATTAATGAATCTACTACTCCATAATAATTTATTATCTATGTTATTATTTAAGCTGTGAGTCTGTGAGAAATTCATTTGGAATTATGTTGTCGAAATTTATGTAACAGTCTCTGCTCAGGAAAAGAAAATATTCAAACTTTTGAAATATTAGATATTTAGAGCTATTGTTACTGCTGAAATAATATAGAGAAATGAGGGATACAGATACTTTTTTTCTGTACATCTTACAGATGGTTGTGTCACATGATTGCATTCACTAGTAGAGTAATCATTCACACATTATTTCTGGTGGAAATGATAACTGTAGCTTAACTTGCCCATTTCCTTTCCACCCTTCGTATATTGTCCCCTGTGTCCTGAATCTAGTACTTACTTCATTCTCCCATCCTTTACAAGTCTCTTTCTCTCTGGGAATCTTCTAAGACTAGACTAACATTTGTATTATATTTCTAGCGGTTCAGATCAATCCATAATTGCGGCCTAGTGTCCTGTGTGTTAAGAAAGATTTTTGAGATTACTGCTCAGATAATGGAATGGAATGTCACAAAAAAAATGATGATATATGCCTTGAATGTAGGCTTGGGAATGGTAGAATTATTGAACTTGCTCTGAAACTGACTCTTCAGGACATTTGGTACCTATTCAATACTTTGACAATTAGCTGAAAAATGAAATCCCTTATAATGTACTGAGAAAGACTGGTTCTCAACTTATTATTGCTATCTGAGTTATTAATTCTATGTAGTTTATAAAAAGGAACATTGTATGAGAGTGCATTATTGGCGCCTGAAAGTTGCTTTGGTAAGTGCCGGGATACTACATTTCCCAGGATATGCTACTGAGGGTATCTAATTCAAAATCCAATGTTTAATTCTGATTTTTTCCAAAGCTTGTCATGCAGAACTTTGCATATGTCATATATTATAATATATATAATAATATATAAACTTTACATTTTTAAATGGAGTTGAACTCACACTGCTGACACTAGATTAAGTGATACTTGTCCTTTTGAGGTAGAATGCCTTCTTATTCATATTACATCTTTGCTTTTGCACTCTACAAATGCCCATTTTTTTCTCCATTTGTCTTAGTTTACTGTTACAACTTTAACAATATTTCTATTTAATCTTCAGTCTTAATAGCTGGCTAGGAATATCTGGATTTTACTCTGGTTTAGAAGAACCCGAGCCAGCAGTATTGAAATAAGTAAATTTACGACGTGTTTTTATCAGCAAAGTAAGAAACACAAAGATAGGATGGACAATAGAATTATTTCCATAAACGTTTTATAATTCCAACACATGTTTACTATGTTTCCTGGTGAAACATAGTTGTTGTACAAAAACTATGAGTGTAGAAAGTGTCTGCCCCATGCTTTAGAGACCCAAGATATCCACAGGCAAGAGGAGGGTGGCCTGTGTGTGTAGATAAGCTGCTTTACCTTCATGTTAATCCTGAAACTTCTGAGGATATTTCAGTTCAGGTTTTTTTTTTCCTGTTATGAGTGTCAGCTTCAAATCTTTCCTGTATTTCCCCTTTAGAATAAAGTAGGGTATTTGAGTGTGAGTGTGTGTGTGTGTGTGTGTGTGTGTGTATACTTGCACATTGGACATGTATGGGGTCATGGGTCAATATCTCAAATGTCTCTCTCAGCACTCTCTACCTTATGATGATGATGATGATGATGATGATGATGATGATGATGATGGCAGGTCTCTCATTGAACCTGGAACTTTCTGTTTCAGCTAGAATGGCTGGTTACTAAGGCTCAAGCGTCTTTCACTTCTACCCCAGACCTGTGGTTACTGACAAGTGGCAGTGTCTCAGCTTTTATATGAATGTTATGCATCTCAGCTCAGGTCTGAGTAGTGTACAGAAATAACTGTATCCATTAAGCTACCTACTTATCTTCTCTTTCAGTTTGATCATTAGCAACCAAATTTATTGATGATCATGCCAGTTATGGTCAAACAGATGTAGATGAATGTGATGGTAATTAAAAAGGATTCATAATGAAATTAATGCTTTAATCTAAGATCATGAGGTAAAATAAACACCGTCGTTTCCTCTGCCTACACAAGGCCTCTGGATATAAGAGAGCACAGTGGTAGAAAAATGCAATGATGAATGCAAGTGATTTAACTGGTTATGTGACTCTGCATACCTCACTATAGTAGGAAGTTAGTTACCATTCCTGCAGTGGACTGTTGAAGCCTGGAATTGAAGATGAGGAAGATTGTCAGTCTAGCACCCAGGGAATTCTGCTCATGCTAATGGACAGTTACGTTGGGAGGATTTTACTGTGCTTAGATAGTCTGCATAGTCCAGAAAAAAAAAAAAAAACTTTTGTTGTTTTCTTAAACTTCAACTATTTGTTCATTCATTCTTTGTGCTTATCCTTCATCAGAGAGTACACTGGATCTTAGGTATGCTGTGTTTTGTGAAACAGATATAGTAAGTGTAACCATTTAAATTCGGTCTGCTGAAGAGACTTAGGAAAACGGATATGACTTATATATGTGTATGTAAATTAATCAAGAAAAATATTAATAAATATTTTGGTGAAACCAAAAGTAAAATGTGAAATGAGAGAGGATCCAGCAATGGTTAAAAGAGAATGTAAAGAACAGAGAACCAGACATTCAGAGACCCTGTGTGTGGCTGCAGGTTTGACATAGTCAAGAAATGGGTAGAAAGGCAGTGATGGTGGATGAGAGGCACAGAGGGGAAGAGGAGATGGAAATGGAAAGGGGGCGGGGGGGAGATAGTGCCAGAGCCTGCCAGCAGAGTCGAACAGTTCTTGAGTGGGGAGTAAGGACTGTAAGAAAATTAAAAAACCAAAAAAACAAAAACAAGGCATTGCACATGGGCTCTGTTCAAGAGGGCTTCCAGTAGAAACTAGGTGCCTGGCTTATTCCACAGGCCCTTTTTATAGTCAGAATAAAGCACTTTGTTAAAATGAGGTTCATCAAGAAATCAAACTTGTTTACCTGAACCACCTGTCTGCATGATCCTCACACAAACAAAAGGAAGTGAACTTGGGAATACGTCCTGTGTATCCCTGTCTCCAGGTGAAGGCCAGGGTGAAAACATGTGTTTTGCTGAGAGCTCAATAATAAAGCATCCTGACAAACAAGTGGCTTTCCAAATGGTAGATTGGCTGTGGCAGTGTAAGGCAGCAAGTCTTATGCCAATGTGAGGATGTCGAAGTCTTACAAAATGTGGGAAGCCATTGGTAAGCAGGGAGTGGCTTAATCTATTAATCTGGCTTTTTAAAGTTCCTTCCATAGGACTAACACATAGCGTGGACAGGAGTGCACAGGAGTGCAGAAACTGCTAGGCCATGCTTGGAAGCATGGGTCTCAACAGTGAAAGAGGCAGTGGGGGCAGACATAAAATGAGATGCTTACGGATTCATAATTTTAAACTAAGATATCTGACTGTTTAAGATGACGTGTCTGTTCATATCCGCTATTGTGGTTTCTTTCCCTCTCTAACAGCTAACACGTAGATGTGCTTTCTGTACCCTTTGTTTGGGATATATATATATATATATATATATATATATATATATATATATATATATATGCAGTACGTCTATTATAAGTACATTTTCTACAGAAATGAAAAAGTAGACTTCAGGTTAGATTTTAATATCTGCTCTTGCCATTTTTGATTATGGCTGAATATAAGCCCATTTATGTGAGCCAACCTCAGAGACCTAGAATTTTAATTTTTTTCCTTACACACTTTGGCAATTCGAGTGTGTTTGACAGTGGGAAAATAGTCTCCTTGCTAGAGGTAAATAAATGAAAGGTTTAAATGACATCTCAGTAATGATACATGCAACATTCCTTGGTCTCTAGGAACAGGAAGCCTCCTGTCTAGGAAATACCGGAGATAGAGGAAAACAAAGTGGCCTCTTTATGGAAAGGCCCACCTTTCTACTGCATTCAGTCAAATGCTATTTTCCTTTTACTATTCTGTAATTTTGAGGGTAAGCTCAGTGGATAAGTGTGGGTCCCATTCAGGTCTGTCACAGAAAATTTCTGTCTTTAAGTGGAATGTAGAGTCATAACTACAGAAGCATTTCAGGCTCTACACAGATAATTTGCCTCTTTGAGCCGTTTAAAAATGATCCTTATTGTTTCCTACAATGTCTACCTAGACCACTGGCAATAGTCTTGTTTTATGTCAGTGTGTACACTAATGGTACACAACTTGGGTCAATAAAGCTTCCAGAAAGCATGCTTAACTCATCCCATCTCTTTCAAGACCTGGAAAGTATCTCTGATAGCCTGTTCTCTTACTTGGAATCTAGGCATAAGAGAATAAAGATGTGGTTTGGGTAGTTGTTATGTGCCACAGTATAATTAAGATTTACACATAGCAGTTTCAGCAAACAGTCCCAGAACAGTAACAGAAATTGTTGTTTGGTGTGAAGGTGCACATGGCCCCAGGGTCCTTCACAAGGGACAATCGTCCTTATCATCCCTTTCAGTCTGTGATGCTGCCAGGAGTCTCTTACTTCCTGCTCCTGCCCTGTGGTGCTCACTCTATCTTTTCCTTTGTTTGTGTGCACCCTTTACAGTGTTGTATAAAGACATCTTGCCAAATTCTGTGGCTACCCTAATCAAGAAGAATACCAACTAAATATTTTATAGATGTAAAGACTTTATGTCCAAACAGGTTACTTCCTGGGGTCCCAACTTAGAGGAGAGTAGGACATTACTCAGGCCCCTGTAGTCACTCACTTGAAACATTGTCCTAGTTTCTTCCTTATTTCTGTGACAAAACACCTTACCGAGTGACTTGAAGAAGGACAGGTTTGTTTTGGCTCATAGCTTAGGAATGGATGTAGGCAAAGACATGAGGTTAACTAATTTCATCTGCTCATTTCATGTGCACACCCAAAGCAGAGAGAGATCAATGCTGGTGTTTTGCTCTTTTTAGAGAGTCTTTATTCAGCCCTGGACCTCAGCCCATGGAATGTTTCCATTCACATTCAAAGTAGGTTTTTCACCTCAGTTAAACTACTCTGGTAACATACTCATAGATATGCCCCAAAGCGTGACTTCTAGGTGACAATGAGCCATATCAGTCTCTTAGCAAGATTACCTGTCACACCATCAAAGTACAGTAGGTTCTCCCCCAATCCCAACTTTGTCAAATCACTGGGTTGCATATTCTTGATATTATTCCTCTAAGAGTAAACGATGTGAAGCCAATTGACTAATAGGAATGTCAGAATATCAAGTTATTAGAAATTTCCATATCTGTTTAGTAAGGGGCAGGAACTCAATAAGGAAGGATTTTCACCAAATTGTAAAATACTATTAAAATTATGCCTAACTGAACTCTAGAAATTGAGACCGAAAGAAAGTCATGTCTGATTATGGATTGAATTTATGGTTTTGTCATTTAACTGGGCTTCGGGACACTGGCTCTTGGGTGTGTAATTAGTTTCTGGTTTGAAGAATGGTTGTATGTTTTTAAATATATTTCTCCTGAATCATTTTGTGTCACATTAAGAATTTTAGTTTGGTCTAAGTTGTGAAAAATCATACAGCTCCTGCTATGAGACAGAAACCTTGCCAAATTCCCATCCAATACAAATCTGTGTCATGGAGCCCTTTGAAGTAGGAATTATTGTCCTAGCCTTATAGGCAATGAACTGTGGCTTACTGGCTTGCATGAGGCCATGTAGGTTCTGTTAAACACACAGACACACACACACACACACACACACACACACCAAAACAAAACAAAACAAAACAAAAACCTTTTGCTTACCTTCAGGTCTTTGAGGCTCTATTTGACTGATAGCCTCATGGCTACTACTCAGTGATACCATTTAAGGCTGTCTACCCTGGAATTAGGAGTCAGTCTCTTTGTTTATGCTTTATTATTGCAATGTTACCTCCAACCTGTGTTCTGAGATCTGGAGAAAACTTCCAGGTCTCCACATAGGCAAGAGAAGCCCATGTTCACAGACAGGGATTGCTCCTTTGGGGGTAACATTTGTCGAAGTTTTCATTCTAGAAGCTGTGAGGGTTTAAATATGGACTTAGGTTTCCAGGTGGGCAGTGTAGAGGATGTCTCAGCAGCTCAGGGGGAAGTAGACACAAAATTCCCATGATGTCTCTTATCTTCTATGGTGAACACGACGTCCTCACCATCCTTACCACCATTAGTCTGTTCATGTTTATTCATTCCTTCATCTTGTGTCTTAACATTAAAATGAGAAATTTGTATCTTTTACTCCTTCTACCAACAAGATCTAAGGCAGGTTTTGGAACAGAATCTCAGAGAATGTGTGGATGAAGGAGTTATGTGATTGAAGGAGCATTCTGTGAAGAAATGAATGAACATGTAAGTATCTGAGAGAACGACTGGATGTGTGAGTGAAGAAGCGAGTAAATGACTGTGGGTGACTGAATGGGAGGTTGAGTGACTGGAACTGAGGGGATGAGCAAATGGAGGAGAACATCAATGTGTAAACTAATGAACGAGTACATTTATGTGTTGTCAAGTGAATGAGTGGGTGAATGAGTGATGTGTGAGGAAGTGTGTGAGTGTGGGGAGAAGTCAGTAGTTCAAGGATGAACAGTGGAGTAAGAAAGTGAGTGGGTGAGTCAGTGAATGAATGAGTGAAAGGACAAGGTGATTAGTAAATGAGTGAGAGAGTGAATGAGTTGGTGAGAGAGAAACAAGTACAAAGTCTTGTCAACTTGCATGAATATTTGTTATTGTTTGTTTTGCCCCTTTCTTTGGTTATTATGTTTTTCAAATCACAATAAAATTGATGTTTTATTAAACTATATTCAGTCTTTCAAGTCTTATTTTTTTAATATTAGTTACAGTTTGTTAACTTTGTATCCCTGCTGTATCCCACTCCCTCTTTCCCTCCCAGTCGCACCCTCCCACCCTCATGTCCTCCCTGCCTCTTTCCAAGTCCATTGATAAGGGAGAACCTCCTTCCCTTCCATCTGGTGTCTTCATGACTGGCTGCAAAGTCCTCCTCTGTGGCCTAGCAAGGCTGCTTCTCCTGGGGGGAGGGAGAGGGAGGCCAAAGAGCCCGCCATTGAGTTCATGTCAGAAACAGTCCCTGTTCCCCTTATTAGGGTACCCACTTGGATACTGAGCTACTAAGGGCTACATCTGAGCAGGGGCTCTAGGTTATATCCATACATGGTTCTTGTTTGGAATAACAGTCTCATAAAAGACCCCTGTGCCCAGATATATTTGGTCCTTGTGGAATTTCTGTCCTCTCCAGGTCGTTTTAACTCCCCCCCCCTTTTGGTTCCCTGCATTCTGCCAGAGGTTTGGTTATGAGTCTTAATATCTGCTTTGATATACTGCTAGGTAGAGTCTTTCAGAGGCCCTCTGTGGTAGGCTCCTGTCCTGTTACTTGTTTGCTCCTATATCCAATGTCCATCCCATTTGTCTTTCTAAGTGAGGATTGATCATCATACCCTGGGTACTCTTTTTTGTTTATCTTCTTTAGGTGGATAGATTTCAGTATATTTATCTGGAAATCAATCTGGCGCTTTCTCAGACAATTAGGAATAGTGCTTCCTCAACATCCAGCTATACCACTCCTAGGCATATATCCAAAAGAGGCTCAAGTACACAACAAGGACATTTGCTCAACCATGTTTGTAGCAGCTTTATTCATAATAGCCAGAACCTGGAAACAACCCAGATGTCCCTCAGTTGAAAAATAGATACAGAAATTGTAGTACTTTTACACAATGGAATACTACTCAGCAATTAAAAACAAGGAAATCATGAAATTTGCAGGCAAATGGTGGGACCTAGAAACGATCATCCTGAGTGAGGTATCCCTAAAGCAGAAAGACACACATGGCATATACTCACTTATATAGTCCTATACGATAGGATAAGTATACCGAAATCTATCCACCTAAAGAAGACAAACAAGTCTTTCAAGTCACTACCTTATTCATGTAAAGTTCAGAAAGTCACAGAGTGTCTCCATGTTTTGGTCCCTCTTTGGGGGTGACTGTTTGATTGTTTAAATAAAAGCTATGTCTCATTTCTTGAGGAAGAGTAACCTGCCTTTCATGGGTAGTGTGCTTGACTGTCCAGGAAGTCATATTGCTATGTGCTTTGTGTTATGGGTTTTATAATAACCATGTATGCAGAGGGAGGTTCCTCTTACAGCTGTGGCAATACATCAGAAGTAAAACAACTAGGCTTGATAGAAGCACCTCAGTAAACAGAATATACTACAGAACCATAAAGAATATTGACTGTTATTCATACAAGAACCATCTCCCAGACAATTCTAAGTGCTAGCTCCAAAGCCATGAATTTAGTACGCATTTAACTTGTCCTATTTCGGGGACATAGTAGGGAGATTTTAAATGATATAGTTACAATCAATGCCACTCAATATAACTAATGTCTATCTTGATCAGATTGGTTGTGACTTTTGATGACAAATGCCAACAGGCTTTGCTCATTGGCAAACACCAATAATTCTCAAGTCAACTTTCGCTCTCAATATAATAAATCCATTGCTGGACTTTTTGTTCATGCAAAGGCCTTTTCAAGGAAGTATCATTTTGTACAATTCAGTTTTATTTTGTTCTCAGAAGACAAATACAGGTGCCCCTGCCTTCATTTTAATCAAAGAGGAAACATCTCAACACAATCTAATTTGCACCTCTTAAAGTGACTCCAAATTTCAACTTTTCTAGAGATTCTGCCACCCCGCAGAGTGAGCTTTCATTTCATGCGTTTCTTTGCCTTGCTTTTTAAGGCTTAATGGCTTATACTAAAAGCTACTTTTCCTGGTTCTGCTAGTGTGTTTCATTGGCTACATTCACTCTAGCCGATGAGTTATGGCAGATTCTTTAATATATATATTTTTCTTTTTTCCTATAGTGGACTCTTATAGTGTTTTGACAGTTGGAAGGATCGGGGTTATTGAGCTCCTAGTTTCTCAGCTGCTCAGCTGTATTTTTTGAGCTATATATCAGGAAAATTACCCTCCTCTCTTACAGAAGGTGTTCTGTTGCCAGATGGTGCTCTGCAGGAAACAACTTCTTAGTTTTCTTAAATCAGGATTTATAGTAAAATAGAATAACACTTAGATATGGAAGACTTCAGTTTCTCTGAAAGCCCCAGAGTTTCAAATATCCCTCCTCTCTCTCTGTCTTCATTGTTTCCTATTCAATTAAGCTGATAACAAAACGTCTACAGTGCTATTCAATAACTGAAGGGCACATTCTTAGCCATTTCCATTGTGCTGCCTGCTCGGGGACCAGATTGAAAGGTTCGGCTCCAATTGCACCATTAGCCTGGCAACTGCAGCCAATCGTTACCAATGATTTTTGGTCCCTCTTAATTGTTTTTTGCTTTATTGAGCCTATTCAGAAATAATGGAACCGCGTCCTTCCTTTCCTTAGAAGACACTCACACCCAGTGCAGTTGCTGTTTCTTCTATAAACTCATCAGTGCTGTCTTGAGGAGTCCCCTGAAGATCGACATTCTGGTCTAGTTAATAGATCTCCTCATTTGCAGCAATACCCAATGCAAGGTTTTAACAATTGGAAGATTAGCGCAGGTGGTCCCTAAGGAGAATTCTTCTGCACCTGTGGATGGCCTGGGTCACTTTATGTGCTGAGCTTGGCACAACTCGAAGCTAGGAAAAGTAATCGGCAGGGTAGATATTCAGCCTGCGCTGCTGTTTGGTTTAAGTGTTGCCCACTTCAAAGGAATTCCATTTCGTTTGATTTTAAAGGAGACTTTTCCAACAACTACAGTGAAAGGATGGTTGCATAAGCATTGTGGCAGTTACTTTGAACTCACGCACACAAAGAAGTACATGGGAAGCCATACCTGGGATTATTTGTTATGCTCTCCTATGCATTAAAGTCCAAACTCATGTGCTTGAGCTAAAAATTGTTTTATTGTCAAAAAAATTCTCTTTGCTAAACCTTCTTGCAGAGAAGTTTCTCGGACTACTGTATATCAACCTCTATGCTGCCATACCACTTCTTGCTAATCTGTACTTTATTAAACCTTGTGAACTACAGGAGAAATTCAACACTGCCAGGTAGTCAGAGTTTTATTATCACGTTTCTGAGAAGGCTGTGCTTCTCAGGATTAAGTCCAACACCTGAAAATATATGCTTGCATTATTAGAAGTCTGATACAAAGGCGAGTGCTGAGTTTTACTCTCTTCTCTTTGTTCATCTGTATGTTTCCTGGGACTTTAACTAGACTTTATCACACATTTCCTGGCTTCATGGTCTGAAATAAGCTCCACTGTCAGCAGGGAGTGGTTTAGGAGATCCCACTGGTAGCAGTGAAAACATCTTCCTTCTAGCTGTGTCTAGTGTAATCAATCAGACTCTTGGTGCTTTCCAACCTCCATTATGCTGTTTGTTCATGCTGTCTTTAATGGCAGCTTTCTTGAGCGCTTCTGGATGTGTATGTGTGGCAGGCATGACCGTGTGCGTGCGTGCACACCTGTGCAGGGCAGGTACATACTTTTTCTACATATGGAGGTCAGAGGGTGATTTTGACTTTCTTTACTGGTTTGCTCCTTGTGTTTTGACACAGGGCCTCTCACTGAGCCATCTTTAAGCATGAGCTCCCTGGCCATTGAGCACTTAGAATCTGCCTGTCTCTACCGCCCAACTCATAGTCCTGTGACTGTTTGCTGTTATTTGGGTGCTGAAGATTCAAACGTAGGTCCTTTTCCTTGTATAGCAATGAATTTTACTCACTGATTTGTCTCCCCAGGCTGAGTCTGAACTCAAGCAACAGTTTGAAAGAGTTCTCGTGAGAATTCTTTGACATGTTCTATGAAATATTACCATTTTTTTTCCTGGTTTGTAATCACTGGAAAAGAAGAGTGAGTTTTATAATCGAACAATGGCTTTTGTGAGTAGCTGTCTTAAGAGTTGCTGGTATTCACTATCTGCATTCATTTACAGCATCTCTTACACTCTCAGAAAATGTGTATTGAAGCAGCTGGGTTGAAGGTCACAGTTGTCTGGCTGCTTCCTTTACTGTTACATACATGAGAAATGTTCAAAACGTCAATCCGACTACTAGCTCAAAGTCACCCTCAGCCCCTGCCAGTGATACAATAAACTTTTATCACTGAACAAATTCTTCCTATTTAAATAAAATTAAGTTTAAAATGAAACCTTCATGCTTTGTGTGGTTCTTTCAGTATTAGACATACATTTACCCTCAAATTGGAGTCTTTCAAGGCTATGATAGTCTCCCTAATTTTACAGAAGTAAGACAAACATAGGTAAAGAAGCATGAGCTTGAACAGAAACTTCTTCCAGTCAAACCACTAGGAAGACATCCAGCCTTTTTTCTGGAGGGATGATGGTGACCCTGGGGATTTTTCTCAGGAGACTTCAGGATATTTCAAATACTTTTTTGGAAAAGTATAACATCTGTTAATATTTTTCCACTGTAAAGAAGAGAGTTATATGATATCTCTAAAAACAAAATACTTAGAGAAATGCATCTCTTGTGAGAGAGGGGCTCAGCTTCTAACTCACTTTCCAACCATAAATTTGAACTTCACGGAA
This sequence comes from Psammomys obesus, assembly GCF_907164565.1. Lineage (NCBI taxonomy): Eukaryota > Metazoa > Chordata > Mammalia > Rodentia > Muridae > Psammomys > Psammomys obesus. Next base: position 54,716,436 of record NW_026591086.1, read on the forward strand.
CTTGACCATTAGTATATGAATTGGCTCATTTCTTTTTTGTCTTTATTTTATTTTATTTTTTTCGAGACTGGGTTTCTTTGTGTAGTCTTGGCTGTCCTGAAAGAGGAAGTTGGCCTCATACTCACAGAGATCCACCTGCCTCTGCCTTCCAAGTGTTGGGATTACAGGCATGTGCCACCAATGCCAAGCTGAATTGACTCATTTCTGCAAATAAAAGTATAGTGATGAGGTTCACCTGAAGGTGTTATAATTCATTTATTTTTAATATGTCTGTGTATTGTAAAAATATTAGGAAGCAGGAAAACTGAGTGAAGCAAAAAACCAAACAAAACTAAAACAATCTTTATTATCATCTATTTCTCAACCGGAGACTGTAAATAATTTTAAATATCTCTTAGACCCTGGATCCAGTCTGCCTGGATTTGCACCCAGGCTTTGTATTTTACAACGGATTTAAAGACAGTCTTGAGTTAACTCATTTTTCTGGGGCTAAAGTATCCACTCCTGTATGCACTGGCAAAAGCAAGATCATAAGGTTCCTGTGATGATTAAGCTTAAGCAAAAAGCGTTTCGTCGAGGACTGACAATGTAATATACATATAATTAACGTAGCTATTACCATGACTCTACTGCTGGTCTTCTTATTTTTATAATAAGCATTCAAAAAATTCAGCGTCTACTCTTAAGTACAACTTTTATCCAAAAATTTTTAATTAACGGTATGCCATGGTATTTGTTTCGTATGTTAATATTTTCTTAAAATATGAATGTAATTATACTATTACACTATTAATAACATGATTAGTGTTCCCATTATAATTAGTCTAACAAATTCCTATTAATTTGTTTTCAGTCCTTTACAACGGTAAACTGCACTTTAGTGAATAATTGTATTTTCTCATCTTTGCATAACTTTTGGGGGGAGAAATTTCTAGAAGAATTATTTGATCCATGTATATAATTTTAAATGACGGTGTTATCTTTTTAAATTGGCTTTTTTAAACATAAATTATGCACTTTACAGTCAACACCTTTAGGAAATATTTTCATTTATGTTCATGTGTGGGACCCCGCATGACGTTATATACAACATGTGGCTTGCAGGAGCCCATGGAGGCCGGATGGAGCCTCCTCACTGTTCATACTTTTAAGTGTATAGTTCGTTCTCTCATTGTGCTGTCACCATCAGTGTACGCAAGTTCTAATTTCCTCACATCTTTATCAGAATATCTTTCCCCACCTTTTCTCTTTTTGTTTAAATAGACTCACTTTGTACATGTAAAGCGCACTTCACTGTTGGCCCAACATACATGATGACTCACAATTTGAATACCATTCGTGGAGAAGTATTTGTTCAGTTTCTTTGTTCATCTTTAGAGTTTGGTTGTCTGTTTTCCTTCTTCTGCCATCTCTCCTCAGTTAATGTAACTGCCATTTTAAGAAAATCTTTCTCATGTATTAGAGAAATGTCTTAAGTGGTTAAGAGTACTTGTTCTCACATAGAATCTCGGTTCCCAGAACCTACACAGTTGCTCATGACCACCTATAGCTTCAATTTCAGGGGATCAGACACCCTCTTCTGTCACCAGGCATGTGCGTGACACACGTACATACATGTAGAAAAAAAACTCATATATGTGAAATAAATAAATAAATAAATAATAGATCCATAAATAAATCTGTAAAAGAATTTAAAGAAAATATTTTCTCAAATTTGCAATCATATTTTTCCCTGTGATAAGTTTATAATTCCTTTATTTTTATACAGAGTCTCAAACATTTGATTTTAGGTGAGACCCTGCTAGCTCAGAGAGGCAGAGAAAGCACCCAGCTGACCTTCCTATTCAGCTAGCAATCATAAATTTTAATTATGGAAGTCTTGTGTTACCCTCCTCAGATTGTCTGTTCGTCATTGCTTTGCTGGTAGAGTTGAAGTCCATGAGCGTGCTCTCCCGGAAGCACAGCTGTTGTGTGGCATTGTGCTGGGTTGCAGTGCCTTCCAAGTGACTAGTGTTTGTGACTGGTTACATCGCAGTGGTGTCTGGGGTCGGGTGTGTTCAGAGTGAGGAATCGTGTTCCCAGAGTAGTGTGCTTTGCGTAGGAGTCTGCAAACTGCTCCACATGGCTTGTCAGAAGCCTGTCAGAGAACATTTTCATTTTACTTGCCATGGCTATCCAGTTGTGGCCCTGGTGTGGCTGTGGGAACGTCAGCTGGGTTCAGCCTGTGGCTCTCCACCCCGTGTCTTAAGCTAGAGGTGTGTTTCGGGCAAGTTCTCATTCAGGACATTAGATCAAGCGGCAGGTGTGTGGAATATCCATTAACTAATGGAATCTACCTTTCTCAGAACATTCTGTGTCATTTTAATCAGACAGTGTGCTGAACACTCAAAATGAATTATCCCATTTAAATCTCCCATTAACTTCAAGAGGCAGCCAGTTCTTGTCTGCATGCTAAAGAAAAGAAACTATTTGCAAATACCTGGTGTTATCTAAGATCACATATCCCTAGGTGGTAAGGCTGGAATTCTCATTTGAGCCTATTTGTGAGAAAAAATAATTATTAGCTAAATATGAAAAGAAAGTGTCACAACAGATGGCAATTTTGTCTGTTCAGCTCCATTGTTCACTAACAGTAATGCTTGCCACTGATGTTTTGCTGTCTTTTATCTTATTTTATTTGCTTTATAGAATTTCCTAATTCATGCAGCATGCTCCGGTTACAGTCACCACACTCCTCCCCCAACCCCTGCTCCCATAACTCTCCTTTTCATCCGAGTTTACGGATCCTTTTCTAAACACACGAGGTCCCTTCAGTGCTTCCAGGACATCCATGCTGTAGGACCCTCTGTGGGAGCACGGGCAGCTCACTGCGGAACAAATCCCTGAAGAATGCTCAGTCTCTCTCCTTCAGGTGGCATCAGTTGTCAGTACACCAGCTGTGTTCTGTGCCTCCTCTTTGAACCATCCTGGGCATTTACCTGGATTCATCATGTGTAAGTCTTGTCCATGCACTCACAGATACAGTCTTCCAAAAGCTCAAATTCTTCTCAGCAACCTATGAAACTTGCCAAAATAGCCCACATATTGGAACATTTCTCAACAAATGCAAGAAACCTGAAATGAGTGTTTGTATTTTATCTTGCCAAAGTGGAATAACACTATTTTTCAATCAACAGTAGAACCCAGAGAAAACATACATAGTCTTAGAGACTGAATAACACAGTGTTGAATGATAAATGGATGACTGAAAAAAGAAAAAGAAATTAAAGGAAACTTTATAGAATCGAATTAAAATGAAGATTCAGCATAGCAAAAGCCTGGGTACCGGTTTTCTCTGATAATATACCTATCAAGTTCCTCTTCCCCTGGGCAGGCGTAGGAGAATTCTCCTCATTTCCACCTCCATCCCTTGCTTTCCCTTTTCATCCGATATGTGTGCTTTTACATGTTTTGTCAGACTGATCTCAGTACATGTTCTGAATGGAAAGCTGTGCAAGAGCAATTCGCTGTAGACTTTCTTCACATTCAGTGTTTTCATCTAAAGATGAGTGGGCCTTGCTCTCCGAGGGAGGAATGTGGGCATCCCATATTATCCTTTAGCTCAAGAACAGATGCGTACTCAGCTAGAATAATCCATGGAGCTCTGAAGGATGTGATCCACATTTCAAACCTGGCTGTGTAACTGTCCAGCAGAAAGTCCCAATTAGAGGCATGCAGAAATGCACCAGTCATTTGGTGGGTTCTGGACATAAACTCTGAACTCTTTCAGTGACTCTTATTTCCAAACTGACTTCTACTTTGACCTGTCAGTTTCCACTTGAATTTTTTTTTTTTAAGTTTTCATGTGTGTTCGATGTGCACGTGAGTTTCAGGGACCACATGCATGTGTTCCTGTGTGCGAGCGGGGGCCTGAGGTTAAGGTTGTACATCATAGTCATCCAGAATCCTGCTGCAGCCTATTCTTCTTCGTGACAGTCTGTCACCCCAGTGCATGCCTAACTGGGTAGTCTTACTTCCCTCTGATCCTCACTCTCTTTATTGAGGCTGGAGTCACAAGCACAACGCCCTCATCACAAGGCATTTTACGTGGGTTTTGGGTAAGTGAACTCTGGTCTTTAGGTTTGGGCACAAGTGCTTAACTCTGAGCCATCTGTGGCCCCCATTTCCATGTGCTTACTTGACCCCCTGATCTTTTAACCCCAGAAGTGCCAGATGTAGTTGAGATTTTTCGTTTTCTACCGAGCCTAAGTCCAGCACATGTTCTAACGAACGCTATCCTGACTAACTGATCCTGAGTCCGGACTCTTCTCTATGGCTTAACCACTTATGGTTTAAGTGGTTTGGGTTTGTTCTATGTTTCTATTTAGTTTTCTGTGTCATTCTGTAGAGTTGGGGACTTTCAGTGCTTGCAATAAAGTATTTATTCCATTTCCCTCTCTCTTCTTTTTGCCACCCTCCCTTCCCCAGTCTTTCCTTCCTTCCTTCTCTGTTTCTTTCCTGTCTTTCTTTTCTTCTGCCATTCAGCACACTTTTATCTGTATCTTCAAATTCTGGCGTTATAAGCTGTTAAAAGGTGAAAAGCAGGGTGCGGCAGAGTCATTCCCTGGACATGCCAAGAAACAAAGAGCTAATCACAGGAAGTAATTGTCAACTGTAACAAAGACTTTGAGGAGATAGCAGGGCTACAAATAAAAGATAAAAATATCTTAGATTTATGGTTCATTCTCAAGTAGATATGGGTAAATTTAAAGATGATAAAGGAATATTCACTTGATCATGTTAGAGTTGAAACCTTGGGGGTAATGCATAACTATGGACCTTTGGTCCAAGAAGAAGTTGGTTCCTGTGGGAAATTAAAAGACTCATTTTTCTCCACAACACACACACACACACACACACACACACACACACACACGATAGAGAAAGAGAGATGAGAGAGAAATAGAGAAATCTTTCTTTTTCTAGCACTATTTGGTATGTAATGTAATGGAAATGCAAATTGGGTATCTTCAGTACTATATTTTACCAGAATTTATGTCTTATTATAGAAGATATGCTTGTCTTATATGTACGTTTTGTATTGTCACTTCTGTGTCCCTGTGCCTGGAATTGCACCTGACCACCAAAAGCGTGGCTTATTTCATAAATCAAACCATGGCAGTGGCCAGTTTGGCAGAGCCCCTGTCGGATCAGGAAGGTGGACTAACGTCATTGGTGTCACCAGGCCATGATCTGCGTTTGGATTTCATCCAAAGTGTAGAAAAAAAATTAATTAGACAAGAAATGGGACCTTGACAACATTTTTCTTTTTTAGAAATGGAATTACCAAAATCTATTTTCGATACAGTTGTATGATATTTATTTAAAAGAAAGCTCTAGCATTTTAAATAAAGCACTGATTTTGGCTTCTCTATCAGTGTAACAAAAAACTGAGTGCGAGGGGTCAAAAGTTCTGCCATGAATCTCTCTCTACCCACGCAAGGAGATAAGCTGAGCTAATATCAAATTTTTACTTATATTTTGACTCTTCAATGAATGGGCTTTCCTCTAAATGGAAGGCATTCTGTTACAAGCTTTCAAAATGGAGTAACTGCTCTTTCTTGTGTGTATGCTTCACTGGCTTTTGCATATGCATCTGGTTAGCTGTCTACATTGCTCCTGGATTAATATTCATGAACACATAGTACCATTCAGATGAAGTAAGGCTTTATATTTTGCACACAAATAAATTAATAATAACGTTGAGGGAAGGAAATTGAGTATCAAGTATTTAACATCTCCTATACTGCTGTTATTTATTCCTAACAAAGGCACAACAGTTCCATTAGAGAAGAATGTGAATCTGAAACTGTTACCTAACCCACCCACGGGTACAGGACCTATTAAAGAAACAGGCTGCACCACCAGGTGCTCCAAACCTTTAAAGTTCAGGATTTTTGTCCTGGTGTCTTACATCTTCTGAGGGCTGTGAACACCTGCTGGAACTGCAAGGCTAATAAGGACTACAGGATGCATGGAACCTGGCTCTTCTCTGACAGAGCCATTACTGCCCTTTTCCACTATCAGATAATACATCAGTGACTGCATCTAATTAATTCTCCAAGAGGAGTGCCAACTTCCTAAGCGCTGGGGCAATGGACGGGAGGGGCAGCTCACATAGAACTCAGTCTGTTCAGCCCTCATGTCCCAGGTGTACCATGTGAACTTTCACCCTATTGTCTCAGTGAATGATTTTCTAATCTGCAAAAGGAGGTCTGCGCACATGAAGCTCTCTGGGGTCCCTTTTCTCTCCAGTATTCAATGAGATGTAAGGTCAACTGCATTTGATACATGGCATAGCTAAGGGATGGTAAATGCTTCTGGAAACTGCAATGACTAGGTCCGCCTTCCTTTGAGCCTCTTGTTCTCAGCACGTTGCTGTAGTGACTGAAGTATTATATGCTGCAATTTCACCCCAGAAAATGCTCCTTGCTGATGAGATACTGTTCTCAGCCTCCAAAAAGACAGATCTCTTCTCTTTGCTTGCTCCATTGGATCATTTTCTGGGTCAGTGGTTCACATAAAACAGATTGTGTGAGAAGGAAATCTAAACATATTTGTCAGGTTCATCTTCCACCACCACAGAATGGTGTGAACAGAGAGAAGGAGGCTTTTACTCTGTCTCTGGGACCTGAAAGCTACACACTTGAGAATGTACCTAGTTGAAAAGGAAAGCTGTTGCTTCGAGGGAATGGTTTCAAGGGCAGTTGGGTTCTTTGTCAGCTTAAGCTAGTGGTTCCTCCTCTATTTGCACAGTCTGTTATTCCTAGAGCTGAACATTTAGTTAGCTCAACAACATGAACTTTGTGCTAAAGAGGCCTATTTATAATGCCTTTTTAGGGGGCTAGCAACATGGTTCTGCAGATAAAAGATGCTTGCATTCTAGTCTGGTGACCTTACTGTAATTCCAGGAGCCCACATGGTGGAAGGAGAGAACTGGCGACCCTAAGTTCTTTCTCACTGCCATAGCACAATGCCTGCCCGCCATACTGATGTGAGAAAATTAAATAATTTTGTAGCAAATGCAAGGCTGCTTTGCCTCAACATAACTTTCTTGCTAAAAGTGTTACTTTATTAGAAAGCCATTTGTTATGTCTGTGAACACTCTTGGGTTCAGGAAGTCCGGCCATTTTCTGCAGCAAATCAGGGTTTGCTTCCCTGGAGGAAAACTCAGAGTGGATGATTTCTACTATCCTCGGTTCCAGAATTCCTCAGTGTCAGACCTCTCCACTTAGGTGCCTGCACCCTTTTCACTAACAAAGCTTTGCTTTTGAGTTTGAATATTATTAATCCCAAAAGATGGTTAAAAGCAAAAGGAAACAAAACACATGCTGATAATGAAGACCAGAGTTCTAGGACTTGATACATTTGGGATAGTGTTAAGTGTCTGAGAGAATAAGAAAAGACAAAAAAAACTCCAGCTGTTAAGAAAAACTTATAATTAAAAAAAGCAGCCATGGGACATGCCCTGGCAAACTAAACAAGGGCTTTTCTCTGAGACAGTGGGTATCATAAGACGTTTTCTATTTGTACATCCATTGCTCTACCCCTGTTGTTGTAAGGGATACTATTTCAATTAAATTCATAATTAGATAATATTAGGAGTGGTTTCTTTAAAATAGAAGCAGGTCGCTAACTGCCTTTTCAGCATGAAGGTAAAGTTTGTGCTTCATGGTTTCGTGGTTTCCTCTTTAGTTATGCTTTTAGGATCGGCCTCTGTAGGGTTGTCTGTGACCACTACAGTGATTAATCTGTCTCAGGACAAAAATGAGAATTCACTAAAATGTTTTCTTTTCTGCCAATGGTTAGTGAAGTTTCTTTTACATATAAAACTTTTCCATAAAAAAGAGAATTGGCATAAAAGAACTGGGACCAAAATATAGTAATTCCATAAATTTAATAATTAATAATTTTATTAACAGCATTAACATTTCTGACAGTTTGAGTTTCTTTTAAAAAAATACTATCACATAGGATATATAAAGACCATTCCAGTTAATCACCTCTTTAATCAAATACCTAAGGAAGAGAATAGTAATATTAAGCATAGTTAGTTCTTTAATGAAATCTGAAAATTAAAGAATATTGAGAGAAGCCAAGTCTTTTAGTTTTGTGTGATATTGGCTGTTTGGTTGATTGATGGCATTGTTAGGATTTATCTTTATTTAGGATCAAAATACTTCCCATGACATCTGTGCTGCACTGACATAAATAAATAGCCAGTGAAAATGAGCTAGCCGGAAATGATCACTGCTGCCATGTGTGTCCACTCCACCCTCCTCCTGCTCTCATCTTGGGCTTTGGCCACATGCCCTCCTTCTGATATGTACCTCACTGTGTCTATCTCTGGGTAATTACCGCTTGATTGTGGAAGCTGAGGTGTTGGACGAGATCTCACTGGAATGACTGCTCTGCAGGGGGATTAGAAGTGGAGCGGCCCCAGCTGTGTCTTGCCAGGTGTTCTGTTGTTTTAGTTGAGGCATCTGCAATGATGATTTATGGTACATGAGTTACAATTGGCCACAGCTGAGGACGCGACTAGTCCAGAAGGCAGCAGGTCCAGGGCAGAAGGACAACGAGACTGTTTCGGTTGGAAGGCAGTCAGTGTCTCAGAGATGGTCTCTGGGATCAGACGATGACTGAGACTTACTACAAAGAGTAACTCACGGTCAAACTACCTGTACCACCGCCCAGGTATCTGGCATCCCTCATGTTTGCTCTTTCAGCCTCCAAGCCTGTGCAAGATCACTTACTTGGACCTCTCCCTCTACTTTCTTCCTTTGCTTTCATCCTGTCGCGACCGGCCTTTGCCGATAAGGACGACGCAACAACCGAGGATTTCTTCAGCGGCAAGTTTATTGTACAGCTCTTTCTTGCAGATGGTGAAGGACCCAGACCCCGGGTTGTGCTCTGCTTAAATAGCCAGCAGAGAGGCGTGTTCATCTGTAATTGGTGCTCCACATAATACCCAATTAACATGTGATCTCCCATTGGAGGATCACACAATCCTACATTAGCATAAGGCGGCGCATGCGCAAATCGCGAAGCAATGCTGACAAGAAGCGCGAAAATGCTGGCAAGAAGAACCAGGAAGCAGGAAGCTGGCGCCATCTTGTAATGGCGGGAGCGGCTCCCGACATCTCCCCCTTTTATATATATTAAAGGCCATCTCAATCAGAAAAATAACACACCATGAGGTTACCGATCAGCCTGCTGAGCCAACAGCATCAGCGATCAAGGAGTTTACATAGTGTAAGAGACCCTCTGCACCTTGAGTCCCGTGCAATGGGAACCTGAGCCCTGGGAAGTGCAGAGGTCTGTCTAGAACAGCATCCTGGTGCAATGGGAACCTGTGCCCGTCAGGAGTGCTACAAGTTCGGACAGTGTCTCAACGATTGAGCATGTTAAGCCAAACTTGGGGGGATGCCCCCTGTTCCACAGCCAGCATAGCCCGCACCATGGCCACATTTTTAAGATGTTGTTGTCTCTTAAATCGGCAGAGCAACCAAAAACAGAGAAACAGTCCAGCCAGTAGCAACACTCCAAATATTCCCACCCCAACCCACTCCTTAAAATAGGAAAAGGCAGAAGATAGACATTGGCAAATAAGGTAGTCCCAGAGAGTCATTAGTGGCGAAAAATCTTGGGAAGACTTGTGCATCATGCATCACCGGCATGGGTCGAGGAAAGGCTGACAGGATCCCCCATCGAATCTCCTGGGTCTCCACCTCCAAGCTCGTCTTGGTCCTGTGGGAAAATACACACAGCTCCCCTGGATCTTATAAAAATAGGATCCGGTCCTTTAATGATTATCAATGTTGCCGGAGTAGGTACATCGTAACACAGCCCATACATCTAGAGTGGAGCATAGCACCTGTACTTGATGGCTAGTGTAAGGAGTAATAAGAGCAGAGAGCACAGCTGCTGCCAAGCCTTGATTTGTTACCGGTATTTGTTCATATACTTCAGGTGGGTATAAGGTCTGATTAACTACCCACTGGCCTTGTCCAGTAAGCATATCATAATTCCATTGAGGCCTCTGATTTGCTATATTCTGATTAGCTTGAGCTGAGCACAGCTCGTGAAAGATGGACTTCCAGTCTAAATATTGCCCCATAGTCAGACAGGCTCTTACACTATTGTACCAATCGTCTGGAGTCATGGCATTGTCAGCCAGTCTTTCTATCAGCGCCACCATAAAGGAGGCACTGACGCCATATGTCTGGACTGCTTCCGCTAATGCCTTCAACTGTTTAAGATCTAAAGGAGAATGATGTCTATTATTCTGAGCGTCCTCCCAGATTGGGAACGCGGTTTTAATCCGCTTCCTCTCTTTTTCTGATATCAGGGAAAATTTTGTCTCTGCAGATTTGGGTTTTTCAGTGGCTGACTTCCGCATGGAGAACCCGGAAGTGCCAGCATAGGCCACATATGGTGGCGGATCCGGGCGGTAACGCCCTTCCTCATATTTAGCTGCTTCCTCATCCAACTCTGCCTGCTCGTCAGGGTCGAGCCCTGACTCCTCATCAGTTTGTTGATTCTCAGAAGAGCTGTTTTCGCTCTCTGTAGACTCCGGCTCGCTCGATGACGAGGCGACTTTCAAATTCTGAAACTCCGCTAAACTGGGATACAGCGGGGCACCACTCTTCTTTTCCTTACTACCAGTCTGTTTTGGTTTCTTTGACTTCTTAACTAGCTTTCGCGCCTTCGGCGCTTTAGCCTTATCTTCTTTGGTCCCATCCTTAGGGGATTTACCGGTCTTAATTCCCTTTTCTGCTTCGGATAGACTGTCTTGATGATCTGCCAACACCCTCTGCCCTTCTTTCACTTTGTCTTTGCATTTCTCATCTTTCAAACATGATTTAATCAACTTGTAGATAGGAAAAGTCCCTGGCCTCAATGTTCCCTTCTCTTTCTCTTCTTTTAAGTCATGGCCTAACTTGTCCCAACAACCCGTAGTCAGGTCGCCCGATATTTGAAACCAAGGAGCCACCCGATCCACTTCCTTAATAAAATTACGGAGCACATACCTCGAAATTTTCAAATCCTTCTCCTTAAGTAATACGTGCACCCCTTCTAAAAACGGCTTTACTGGATGATTTCCCATGCTTCCTTTATCTACAGGAGTGGGAAGGACGGCTCAGTTATCTACCTGAGGCTTACAGTCCGTTAAGGTTGATCACAGGGTGGAAAAACACACACTTTATCTCGTTTCCCGCAATTAAGGCACAGACAGCAAAACAAAATGAAAATGAAACAGCAAGCAATAAACAATCCACCCCACATCCAATCAGTCATACCTTGCAGAAAAGTACCGCGGTTCTCACGCCACTGACTTTGAATCCTTACTCGACGAGCAGTCGGGGTCCTTCGAAGCGATCCTCCACTCCGGGGTTCGGCGGTTCCCGGGTTTCGGCACCACTTGTCGTGACCGGCCTTTGCCGATAAGGACGACGCAACAACCGAGGATTTCTTCAGCGGCAAGTTTATTGTACAGCTCTTTCTTGCAGATGGTGAAGGACCCAGACCCCGGGTTGTGCTCTGCTTAAATAGCCAGCAGAGAGGCGTGTTCATCTGTAATTGGTGCTCCACATAATACCCAATTAACATGTGATCTCCCATTGGAGGATCACACAATCCTACATTAGCATAAGGCAGCGCATGCGCAAATCGCGAAGCAATGCTGACAAGAAGCGCGAAAATGCTGGCAAGAAGAACCAGGAAGCAGGAAGCCGGCGCCATCTTGTAATGGCGGGAGCGGCTCCCGACATCATCCTGCCCATTTGCTTCTTCCTTCATTTTCATTCTCATGGCACAAGAATACCTGGTAAAGCACTAAGGTCGGAGACTGCCAGGTTACCGAAAAGGTGGCAGAGTCAGGATTCAGCACTAGCTTCCTGGGAGCATTAGACATTATAGCAACTGTTGGGACTTCACTTACCTCCTAACAAAATGTTTGTGTCAGAATCTTGTAAGTTCCTCTTCAGACTCAAATTTTTACTTAGTTTGTCTTGTCGTTGTAACATTTTTGTTCAAGCACGTTGGGAGGTATTGCATAAATGAAACAGAAATACTAGTTTAGATGAAAACTGCCAGCTGAATCTGTCTTTGCCTTAATCTTAATACAAAACTTCCATTTCTTAGTTAAATAAACTTGCCTGTAAAAGTTAAGGGAACTCTCGGCTAGGGTAAAAAATACATACATAATACAAGTTAGTTTTCATTGTAGCAAACTGCCCCTCAAATGCAGGGTTTTGAAATAGCAAGTATATTACCTGCAGCACGCTGTTGCGTGATCAGACAAGGTGGGTCCCCTGCTTTCCCTAGGATTGCCCATGAAGCTACGTTCAGACAATGCCCAAGAATACTAGGAGCCCCAGCAGCCTCACTTAGGACTGTGGCTGGTCTTGGCTACTCTAATGAAGGTTGGGGTTTTTCCATGTGGCATTCACTGTGCCATAGTTCTGAATACTTTCTTACCTGTACTTTCAATACAGAAGCTGAAACAGAGGCAGCCCTTCGTGGATCTTAGGTTTCGATTTTTTGGATACTGTTGATTCTCCTGGATTCTGTTGTGTGGAGTCACAGTGCAGTCATCATGTGTTCAAGGGCTGAGAAATAGATGCCTTCTCTAAGTAGGACCTTGTGTCCACAGGTCATAGCCTGCACCTACACATCTTCCTTCCTCTGGTGCTCTCAACACAGGATTGGTTAAGACCCTTTGTTGGCTGAGCTATTGTGTGTCTTTAGGCCCATTTTAGCACAGGGCTCCACGCTGCTGCCTTCAATCAACAAGAGCTGCTACAAGATGTACCTATCCGTGTGGTCTGTGGCCAGTGATGGTAGGGTCTGGCCAGAAGATCAACAAGAGCTGCCACAAGCCCTGGGATGTACCTACCGGTGTGGTCTGTGGCCAGTGATGGCAGGGTCTGGCCAGAAGAAGAATTTCAGCCTCTCATTTTGGCATCCTCTCTTGTCTTCAGCACATTAACAAATCCTGGGTTATATTAGAAAAGCCATTTACCACCATGACTGAAATTTCTAAAAAGAGGAACCTGGAGGTTTTGAACAGTGTAGTGAGGTAAGAATTTTCTAAATAAACTTTGACATAAACCGTTGGTGTACACCTCACCTACTTGGAGACCACCTTATTTAATGACAAAAATTGAACTAACCAGTCACATTTGCACTTAACACAGTGTCTCTCTGACATGTGACCTTTGGTAGAATTCAGTGGGGAAGATATACTATCACCATGCGGATTCTTGACAAACATAGTCATTAAGAAAAAAGCACATACAGAACGCAGGATCTTTCACAAATAGCTAGTTATAATCTTAGGAAGCTTCCACTCATAAAAGAATCCTCCCTCCATCTTCCCAATGCTGAAAAATTAATAAAGAATTTTAAAAGAGAAAAATATTTAGGAATATCAATTAAAAATTAAAATAAAATTTAAATATAACAGCAAAAAATTGCTCGGGATGAGAATAAAACTAATGTGGTATGTTGGCAGAATACAGTTTATGATTTTTCTTTTTTTTCAATTTTTTATTTAATTATTTTTATTTTTATTAATTACAGTTTGTTCACTTTGTATCCCTCCTGTACCCCCCACCCTCCTCCCCTCTCAATCCCACCCTCCCTCTTTCCCATCTCTGTCCCTCTCCCAGTCCACTGATAAGGGAAATCTTTCTTTCAATTTTTTTAAAAAGGCTTTTCAAAGACCTTATTGGGAAAACTGGAGACTAATGTTGGATAATATTTTTGTTTGTCAATGGTATATCTCCTGTTTGTGATTAAATAGTTTTATGCAGGTTATGCTATTATTCCTGAGAGAAAAATTGTGGTTTGTATACAGGAAAGAATCAGTATCTGTGAGTTACTATGTGGATTCGCATATACATATTTTTATGTAGAGGAGAATGAAAAGGCAAACGGGAAAAGTTAACAAATGTAGGCAACAACTCTATACAGTACATATATTCCTAGCATTTCTGAAGGTTAAAAAGTTTCCTTACTATAGAGTTAGATGGAAAAGTCACCAACTCATTGTATTTTGTGGCTCACAGCGTGCTTGACTTTGAGCTTTTATGATAAAATGTCCAATATCAGGCATCTGCTTAAATTTTGCAGAATTCAATTGCAGCACACACTTAAGAAAAAAAAAAAAGCACATTTCCCTCACTTACAGGATACTTACCTCTGGAGAAGAACCTCAAGTGCAGGTGGTTGTTTGAATATGGTAATTTCCTGAAAAGTTGACCAAGTAGAAACCTGTAATATGTCGTAATAAATGGTGTAGAGCTGGGCTCGTCTGTTATGTGGGCATTTTACGGTGTGCCAGAGGGCCTGGGTGGCAGGGCCTCCATCTCTGTCTGCTCAAAGTCAATGGATGCCTCTGAGTTAGTCACCAGAACATATGCAGAACTTTTCTTCTGTGAAATGATGATACCTCTGGGTCAACTCCAATGGCCGTGCAGGAGCGCCTAGCTAAGCGGGAAGTCTGGGAACACTGGGGCGTCATCATACCGAGGAGCTCCAGTTGTGGTGCTGCCCTTGTGTGTATGGGGGATTTTTCTTAAAGGACCACACTTAAAGCTTCATACTTTATCCTAAAGAAGATAGGATAGAAAATTGACTCCTGAGTTCTAGTGCTAGGAGAAATCTATGTGTGCGTGGGTACATTTATTTCTGCAGTAATATTAGTTCTGTTCAGAAAGTGAAGGTGGAAAATGGAAGAGGGGATCTAGGTAGAACAGGTGCTCTCTGGGAAGTGTGTCAGGCGGGTGTCAGTTCTCTGTCCTTTAGAAGTTTGAATGCTTGAGAGTGCTTGAGACCATCCGATGCTGACTCCAAAGGTGTTTCCTAATTTAACCAGCTACAGCCCTTTCTTTAGGGAGAAAGCAGAGTGTTTTATCATCTTAGGATAGAAGAGATGAAACTCGGTCCGACCCTCACATGGTACTGAGATATTAGGCAGATGCTGGTCACTTCAGAAAAGATGTATGGATGCACACGGATTTACGTAGGATCAGCTTTTGTGTGCCGACACCGAGCATATGTAGTTGCCACCCTGACTGTTCAAGTAAGCTTCACGATACTGTTGAACATGTGCAGGAAAAGGAGTGTGGAGTGACCTAGAGTCAGTGTGTATGGAGGGCAGGTGAGGTGAAGCAGTGGGTGCTCGGAGGGGCTGGAGCTGGCATGATGAAACTGGGAGCTCCGTCACCTGGAAGAATTTTGCAGACATAGACCAGCAAAATGACTTTCCCTCAGAAGTCTTGCTGCTAATGATGTCTAGCTACTGAATAGGGGCTCTACTAAAGCAATGTTGTCACTATGTGAGCGTGACAGGTTGTCTGGAGAAGGGTTGATGATCTGCGGTGACTGGTGATGTCTATCTAGGGTAATGGTGGAGCCAGGAAAGTACAAACACCGTTCAATTAATGTTACTGAACATGAGAGAAATTTGCAAAAATCAATTTATGTTACAAAATAAAATAATAATAATACTTTCAAACTTTGGAGAACATTTTTCTGTTCAGCAGCAGCCCAAATAGTTGCTAGAAAATTTAAGCTATGGGAGTTTTTATTAATCCCAAATTGCCAGAGCTAAACTCACTGTAGTGGGTTGCATAGGGATGGCCCCTATGGACTCATGTGTCTGAATGCTTGGCCTGTAGGGAGTGGTACTATTTAGAAGTTTGGCCTTATTAGAGTAGATGTGGCCTTGTTGCCTCCAACAAGTGTGTCACTGTGGAGCTGGGCTTTGAGACTATTTATGTTCAAACTAGGCTAGTGAGACGGTCTCCTCCTGCTGCCTTCAAAACAAGACACAGAACTCTTGGCTTCTCCATCACCACGTCCACATACACACTGCCATGCTTCCCAACATGATGACAATAGACTACACTTGTGAAACTGTAAGCCAGTCCCAATTAAAGGTTTGCCTTTGTAAGAGTTGCCTTGGTTGTGCTGTCTCTTCACAGCAATAAAACCCTAAGACACTCATGCTTGTCAGTGACATCCTTTTTCATTAAGACTCCCCTCCTTCTAATATTTCCCATGACACAGAAACCTCTGTCTATCAAAAGTCAATTTGTCACCTTCTAGCATATGGCCTATGACCCAAGACAAAGATCTACTGTAGTAAAGTTATTCCTCCAAAGTTGGAAAAGTCCAAAGAAAGCTTCCACGGCTGCAAACTAAGCAATAGTAGGGATATTAATTGAACATCTCTCTGGCCTTTTCTTTGTTCATATCTTCATCAAAGGATAGACATGGGGCCTTCTGGGTCTGTGCATGACCTGCTTGCCTTATTATTGTTCACACTGTCAAGCCAATGTCCCATGCAGTGTGGACACAAGGATCACTGCGACAGTATCTGTCCCGATCCATTTATTCCCAGCTACCAAGGCAAACTCCTTGGATACACTGCTTGTCAGTCTGATTATCTTAGTGGCTGGAGACATGGAGCAAAGAGTGAGATTTTTCAAATGCTGATTGAAAAAGAACCTCTTAGTGCAGCCAGACAGGAATAGGTGATAAGGCTTCCCAGATAGTGGGAACACAGAGCGCGCTGTAACTATTCATCCTGTTACCATCCTCATCAGAGCGGTTCTCCAGGCACACTCACCTATCCTTCCTATAACAGCATCCCAGAAATAAAACAGAACACGTCCTCATCTTACCTCTGCAAAGACAGTGCACACACAAGGCCTATCCCTACCAGTTTACTGTGGCATCCTTGCTCTTTTCTGCGTTATTCAGGATGATCTGCAGAAAGTAGTGCACAGTGATGTGGACTGAACATCGGTGTTGTCACAGAGAGAGGAGACAGAAGTAGTCAATGGATGCACGTCCACTATTAAAAGATAGAGACTACCGCCAGCCTCCCTGGACATGGGGTTTGATTTCTGCCACTCACTTTTCATCCAGTGCTCAACAGAAAGCAGTGTGATTGCCATCTTGTCACAACAATCACAGCTTCCAGTTTTGCTCACAATGACCCAAGTAGTCACTTAAGAAATCGTTCATTTCAGAATATCAGGTCTTTACATGATGTATTGCTGGGACAAAATGTAGGAAAATGTTTAACCTCTAAAAATAGA
Source organism: Psammomys obesus (assembly GCF_907164565.1). Lineage (NCBI taxonomy): Eukaryota > Metazoa > Chordata > Mammalia > Rodentia > Muridae > Psammomys > Psammomys obesus. The sequence goes on from NW_026591086.1 coordinate 54,733,589, forward strand.
AGAGATTCTTCCAACAAAATGAAACATTGTATGCAAATTAAATTAAGAGAGAGAGGCTGGCTACTAGAGCTGCAGTGCCAGCAAGGTCATGTAATTGCCTACATTCTGTGTGTCAGTCCTGTTCTGAATTCTTATACTTCCATAGACCTACAGATACTAGCAAATTGGGATGATTAGAAAACAAGGAAAAGGTCCTTTTTCATAGGTGCTATATTAGGTAGCCAACTTAGTTTCTCTCTATTCTAAACACAGATTTAGATGATTCTGCATACAAGTATGGAATTTACTCCTGTGGGATTAATGGCAAGCATTGTTCATGAAGACAGAAAATATGATTATTGAGTATAAAATCAATCTGTGTTCTGTTGATCTCAGTTTCTTCAGGAAACAGATTATTTACACGGGAAAACATTGGATTTATTTTCAGAGCATTGAGAGGAGGAACGTGTTTCTCTCCATAATTAAGGTGATCCCAGCAGATGTTAAGCCCTCAGTACTTAGCTAATTTTATAGAGAAATGCTTAGTGCGTCTACTGTGCACTGATTGGCTTTGCCAGGCAGTAGCTCTGCTATGGAGTCTGCTTCAGTTCTCTGTAAACCAGTATGTATAGCAATCTTTGTGAAGTCACGGACGTTAGCAATGAAAGCAGGTTAATGATTGCACGTGGCATTTTGCTGCAAATTATTGGATACATCAAGTTATGCTCATCATATATACTAATAGACATTTCTTTAATTTTCATAGCACCCTTCTTTTATGAAATAGTATCTAACTATGGGAGACAAAGTTAAAAGTAAAAAGATAATGATAGGTGTTATGAATTCACTCATTAATGTAAGCACCAGTTGTATTTTGGGGAACGTACCTGGTTGACCCCTAGTACAGAAAACTGATAGATCTTTGTCTCTGTTTGCAAGACTGTAGACGATAGGTAACATCTTTCCAGAATCTTCTCCACTCTAGTGTCTCCCTTAAAATCCCATGCTGAATTCTTTTGAAGTAAAACATGTTCATATTGTTATAATTAATAAGCCATGTATGGTGGCACATGCCTGCATTTCCAGCTACTGGGGAGCCAGAGACAAGAGATTCAAAGTCTACCCTGGGAGATTTGGGAAGACTGTGCCTCCAAATAAGGAATAATGGGTGAGGTGTGGCTCAGGGGGAGAGTGCTTGCTTGTCTAGAACTTCACTGAACCTTGATGTGTCAGAAATAAAAACGTCTAAAATCAATACTAACCATGTCAATTCTACATGGAAAAGGATAAACATTCTTCTACCCAGCCTCCATAAAGGATGCCCAGGGACCACATTTCTCTGCTCCCTGCTACTGATAAGCCATTGCCATGGGTGATGGGCACTCCACACATAACTTAGATGGGTGATTTGATGATTCTCATGTTTAGTGTGTACTTGTGCATCCCTGAACTTTGCAATTTCCCCATTTATCCTCTCATGATGCTTTCTGTTTCCACTGTATTCATGTTCCCCTGCTTCCTCAGGCACTTCATATTCTGTAAGTCATACCAAGTTTCAGTACAAAAGGAAACTCACCCTTCCCCTTTTCTGCATGCTCACATTACCTTTAGCTTCTGCTCTACTGTGGTCATTTTCATTGCAAATGTTTGTTTTGCTCTGGTTCTCAGGAGTGTGAAAGTATATACTTTTGGCAATACAGGGTCTGTTTCTGGGAACTCTGAGGATAGGAACTGTTACTCATCTTTTTATATCCAGGCTTTAAAGGAATACTTGGTACACCGTGGGTGTTCAGGAAATGTTTCACCAATGAATAAACAGTGAGTAACGTCAAATGAGCAGAAGTATTCTGGGAAGAGCCTTGTAGTAGGGTCATGGAGTATAACCAGGTAAAAGAAGACATTTTGGATGACTGATCTGATTGGCAATGACTGTCAGAGATAAGGAAGAGTTAGCCAGAGTGGTGGCGATGGTAGCAGAAAGAGAGATGGAAGATACAGACATTTTTGCCTAAGATTTTTCTTGCAGTTTCTTTGTACTCCAAAGAATACATTGATTTGATTTGAAGCACTAAATATCACCCTACTCCTTAGTCAATGTTAACCAGATTGTTTAGTTGCAATGGTAACCATACAAGGAAACAAAAGATTGAAGTAGAAAGTGTATGTAAAACAAAAGGAAGTATCAAGCCTATCAGTGTATGAGCCCTTAATACTGCTAACATTATATTTTCATTCTTGTTTTTTATTACTGATTTTTAAAGGCAGGTTTCTCTCTCTCTCTCTCTCTCTCTCTCTCTCTCCCCCTGTGTGTGTGTGTGTGTGTGTGTGTGTGTGTATGTGTGTGTGTGTGCGCGCGCGTGCGTGCATGTCTATAGCCTTGGATGTCCTGGAACTTGCTCCGTAGACCAGGCTGGTTTTGAACTAGTAGAGCTCCACCTGCCTCTGCCTCTCAAGGGCTTTGAATAAAGCTGTGTACCACTCTCCCCACCTCTGGTCCATGTTTTCAGTCTTGGAGATTTTGGGGGGATCACTGTGTGAAACAATCTATTAAAATGGCTACCATTCAGGTTCTAAAGTTAACATTTAGACTTGGGCGTTGCTATCTGATTTGCAGTATTTGGGGAACTGTACCACATTTTGTTCCTGTATACATAGAGATCTTAATAAGTATGCTCCTACCAGAAGACTGTCCTTAGGATAAAAGAAATGGTAAAGAAACTCACTAAGCCCAACTATTAAGACATGGGGCATGAATATTCTTCACATATACAATAAATACCGCAGATTATACCATCTCTCCATCCAGATTTAGTCCTACTTCTTCATATGAATTTGGACCTTTCTTGTATCCACCTCAAGCATCTTTTTAAATGATTATCTTTTCTTTTATGTGTAGTGATGTTCTCCCTGAATGTATGTCTGTATGTCACATGTATGCTTGGATGGCAGAAGAGGCTGCTAGATCTCCTGGAAATGGAATTATAGATAGTTGTGAAAGGCCATATAAATGCTAAGAAGAGAGCCTTGGTCCTCTGGGAGAGCAGCCATTGAGCCAACGCTTCAGCCCCTGCAGCATCTTTTTAAAATAGTGACATACCAGACATATTTGTGTAACTCTTTATTAGTATTTTCTGATTTTTAAATAATAATAATATTGGTGGATTTTAAAATTGGGCTCCTTTTAGTATAAAGCTGCAATAACATATTATTAGTTAGTTAAATCCATGTCCAAGTCTGCAACTATTGATTGTGAATTTCTAGCAGAAAAATCAGTTCAAGTAATACGAGCATTTATAAAGCTTTTGATGCATATACCAAAAACTGCCAGAGTACCAGTTTATAGAACTGAGTTCTGTTGTTTGCTTTGCTTTCTTTATGGGTAATATAATAGGCAAGAAAAATAGATTTGGGTTTTGAATATTGAGGAAAATGACCATCTTTCATGTTATTCGGGACTTTTACCATTTATTTTTCTCTGTATTAAGTGCTTATCCATATGTTCTCATGTTTTTTTTTCGAGATTATATTTTAGTTTGGATTATTGCTGTAAAGAGACACCATGACCACAACTCTATTTTTCAAAACATCAAAACATCTATCTATCATCTATCTATCTATCTATCTATCTATCTATCTATCTATCTATCTATC
>NW_026591086.1:54737228-54748150 GCF_907164565.1 Psammomys obesus
ATCTATCTATCTATCTATCTATCTATCTATCTATCTATCTATCTATCTATCCATCTATCTTTTATTACAGTTTGATTAAATTGTATCCCAGCTGTAAAGAAAACATTCATTGGGGCTGGCTTATACTTTCAGAGGTTTAGTCCATCATCATCATGGTGGGAAGCATGGCGCTGTGCAGGCAGACATGGTGCCGGAGGAGCAGAGAGTTTCACATCTCGATTGGCAGGCAATGGAAGGGGACTGTGGGCATAGCTTGAGCATAAGGGACCTCAAAGCCCGCCCCCATAGTGACATAATTTTTCTAACAAGTCCACACCTTCTCCAACAAGGTCACATCTCCTAAGTTTTTTAAAAAATTATTTTTACTCCCTCTCTCCTCCTTACCTCCCCTGTCCCCTTTTAGTCTATTTTTTTATTTTTATTTTTGTGTTTTAGCTCTTAGACCTTTTTTGTAGTCCAGGATAGCTTCTACATCATCATCCTCAAGTATTTGTCACCACCCAACTCGTTTCCTAACTTTTGTATTTACATATGTTTATTAGTTTGTGCTAATAAATAACAGGCAGGTTACTATCGCTGGACCAGTTTGGAAAGGTGTGGAACTTCCAATGATCTGAAATGACGGCATTGAGCAGTTGCCATATTTTGCTTATCCATGTGAATTGTGCTTTCCTTTCAAATAGCAGTTTTGTGTGAGTCAACCTAATAATTCAAAGTTGTGAGAAGTTGTTGAACAGCTCAATGGATTTTCTCATAGTTTGGCCTCGTCAGTTGGCTTATGCATTTCCAATAGACTTTTCAAGTATTATTTTTACAGTGCTATATTGCTGAGCAACTACCTCAAAAACTGAGTACTTTGTCGTCCTGAAGGATTCAGGAAAAAATATGTAATGTATTTCTAGGTTTAAATTTCCAGTGTCCTGTGGATGTCTTTCTATTATTGCACAAGGTACTACAACATTTTAATTAATGGAGGTGGCAGATCTTTTAGCTATAATCACTTGTGTAGCATATTGTTTAAGCGTTTACATGGAATTTGAATACAATGTTTCCTTTGATTCTGAGAAGATGCTAAGGGACACACAGAGGCTTCCTGTTGTAGATAAGAACACTAAGACCAAGAGAAGTAATGTCCAAAGGCCAGACAGCTCATAAACTGAATAAAGTGGCCTAGAACACAGATTTTGCATCTCTGAATCTCACCCTTTTTTCCCCTCTGTTCTGTGATCACTGAATCACTTGACCTGGAAATTCGCGTTTTCACCTTTGTCAGAAAAATAAAGCCCGCAGGATCACAGCATGCTGAGAAGCCACAATGGCAGGGCTCGGTGCTGCTGCCCTTTCCTTGTTCTGTCTTATTTTGGAAACATACGTCTTAGAAATTGCTTCATAAATGCCAGTTTTAATTTTATAATTGAAAGTGAGAAACATTGACATGGGAAATGCTCACTTTACTTCATATGTATAGTTTCCCCAAGGACTAGCTTCGCTTGTAATTCAGAGTTTTTATTTTTTATGTATATATATATATATATATGTATGTATGTATGTATGTATGTATCTGTGTGTGTGTGTATGTATGTATTTATTTACCTTGGGGGTAATGCCAAGTTACTCATAAAGAAGGAATTTTAATGAATACCCTCGGAAGTTTCTCTCCTCATCTGTTTCTGGTGCCATTCTTTCACTAACTAAATTCTATTGCTTGTCTCTATGGCACAATGGGATACTGAATCAGCTTTCCATTACCAGTTTCATGTCTTTCTTAGCTCCCATACCCACAAGCCACCATGCAGGAGATCAATGTCTTTGTAGTAGAATACATTTGCCCAGTGAGATACAGTTCTAATCTGTTTCCTACTGTGCTGCTGATGCCCCCTCATAAAATAACAGAAATGGGTGGGGACAGGATTGTAAAAATGTCTCAGAATTCCTTGAAAATTTTTGAAGAATGACTGAAGTTTATTCAAAATTAAGAGTCAGAAGGCATGGCTGAGCTGTGTGTGGTCATTTGAGCTTACATTTGCATTTTTGTAATACATGGAGGACTTTGTGTAAATATATTACCAGGAAAGAAGCAATCTTAGAAAGAACAGATTGGAAGTGAGGTGGATTTAAATAAAAGTTCTATATATGTATTAGTATTCTCCATGCTATGATCATATGGTTTTCTTTTTTTTTTTTCTTTTCTTTCTTTTTTTTTTGACAAAAAAAAGCTTCCCTTTGGAGGGTTTTGGAAGAGACCACTTCTTTCTCTGGTACTATTCATTTCAGTTTCTGCTGCTGACCCATACCTTCTGTACAGGGTCTTGATTATCTCTTCCATGCTATAGAGATTGATAATTTACTTGTCAGATATGATTTAACATTCATCAATTGCACTTAGAATAAAAAGCCATTCAAAATCATGTCCAATTATCTTCTGAAACATTTCTATCTTTATTACGAGTGCAGCAGAGCAAAAAATTTAGATATTAAAGATGAAAACCTTTGTCTATTTTAGTAGCTCAGACCATAGGATATCTATGGTGTAAGGTCTATGAAAAAGCACTGTCCTATTCTGCTCTGACATGAACAACAACAAAAAAGGAGAATCTAGGCACAAGAATTCCCATTTTCTGTGTGCTTATTGAGGAGTATTTCTGCCCCAACAGGACAGAGTCAGCTCTTGCCTAAATTTGCTTGCATATACTTGAGCTGTTTGTGGTACTTCTCATATGTAAAGGTGTTTGAAAAATATTTGGATCCTATGTCAAAATACTTACAGCAGGCAGAACAGTTAATTCTGTGTTTAGATCAGAATAACATGAAAATATTATTTTCTTCCATGCCTGTGTATTAGGGATACAATTTTGATATCTATTTCCCAATCCACTTTGCTCTTATGGAGCTGAATGCTTGGGATATCTTCAAAGCATGAATTTGTATGGAATCTAATGAAGCCTAAAGGGAACATATATTTTTCTGTTTGCCTTTCAGCTGAAGGTTAACATGGCATTTTCTCCAAAAGAACGGAGTACAACCCATTAACACAGTGAAGCTTTCTACTTCCTGCATACACTGGAGGCTCTTTGATGAGGACCCAACTGCCCTCTTACAGGGAATTGTTCCCTCCTGGCAGCCATCCTGTCAGGATTGCACTATTGTTTTTATTGTTTCTGTCGGCCCATTTAACATGCATTCACAGTTCAGAGATTGATCTTAAAGATTAAAATTAAGCTTGGTTTAAACACAAATAGAACCTAACTGATGTCCTTCTTGGCCTATGCCACTGAAAGGGGAAGATTGTGGAAGGCAGAGGTTAGAGGCTGGAAGAATGCTTAAGCACTTAAGAGCTCATACTGCTCTTTCAAAAGCTCTGAGCTTAGTTTTCTGCACCCATGTCCAGTGTCTCACAGCCACTTGGATGTTTCCTTCTGGGGAATCTGATGTCCCTGACTCTGTGGATATCCGCACTTAGGTGCACATACACCCAAACATACAAAGCTATTTTTAAAACAATTAATAAAGGACAGGTCACAGTGTACAGACGGAAGTAAATAAGACAATACTGTTGATGGAAGCTCAGTACATAATGTTTAACAATATTCTTACAAACTATAGAAGGTTCTTAATTCCCCAAACCATTACTGTACAAAAATGTTTATAATTATTAAGATAGGAAAGCATTTTATTAAGATTAATATATTCACATATCTCCAACAATTATATCAGCATTAAGCTGAATTTTTGCCATCTAAGTACATTGCTCTCAACCTTTCTAGTCAAAAAAAACCTTTTCTGTCCTTTTGTGTGTTCAATAAAAGCCATAGTCCCTGTTGTACAACTGATGCTGGTTGGATCAGGATGGTCAGGAAAAGTGGTTGTAGATGTTCTGTTTGAACAGTCTTACTTGAGCACACTCTGGGGTGGGACCCCTGTCAAGGGTGGTGAGTGGCTTTTAAAGAAGTCACCCCCAGGAGGGAGTGAGGTGAGCACAACAGTGAAGGAAACAAGATGGAGGGAGAGAAAGCTGCAGTTGGATACCAAATTGGGTTTTTGTTGAAATTAGAAGAATATAGTTAATAGTTTAGTTGATTAATTATAAGGATGAGTTATAGAACATTTTGGAGCGGGAAAAAGAAAATTTATGTTAATTTTATTTATTTTGTTAGGAATTCTATACATGCAGATAATGATTATGTTTTGTTGCGAATTGCCCCTGGGTTCTCCCCTCCAGTCAATCCTTTATCCTCCAGCATTTTTCCTCCTATTTTTTGTCCCTCTCCCATATAGCTTAGTCCATCTAGTGCTGCCTACGTGCTGAGGGTAGTTAGGCATTCTGCCAGAGCATGTGCCGTCTTTCAGAGGCTTCAAGTCAGTATCAGCTTTATTTCTTCATGTCCTATAATTTAAGTGCATAGTGTCTTTAGCAAGAGTGCCCGGCTTTAATTTCAGAAGAGGAACCGATGGCAATGGCCATACTCTGTACTGTTTGAGGGTGTTTATAGCACCATTCAGATCAACAACTTAAAAAGGTAAGTCATACCTGACATACTGCTTTTTATTTCATACTCTCTGGTGTCTGGGAAAGTTATTGTTTCCCATTCTAGTGGTGTAATAACACTTGAATTCTTTTTGTATATGTATGTGTTTTAGGAAACTTCCGCAGTATTCCCTTTCTATATGACAAGTGTCATAGTCTTTAGTGTTAGTTATTCCGCCCTGGCTTTCCTCTTCTACCTTATCCTCATATCTCCCACTCACCGGGCCCTTCTTGTTCCATGCTGAAATCTGTAGTGAATGAAACATGAGGTGAAACAAGTGAGAGCTTAGAGCAAAAGATGTCCTGTTGCTTATCTATTTGACCTTCCACCCAAATCCACAGCACTGTTCCCACTCGTTTAGGTCCGGGAGATAACCATGGTCTTAAGAGAGGAGCAGTCCTACTTCACAAGCATTGACTCTGGAGGGCAGGGCAGGTAGTGTTGAGTCTTAGGAAGTCAGTACAATAAGCTACTAGAAGAGAATAATGTGTCTTCTTGTAGCAAGCGTCAGAGCAAGAAAAGTGTCAATGGCTCCAAAAAGATAAGAACTTTAAGCCTTCAGCAAAAACTGAGTGTAAAGGCCCTCATGTAGAAGCAGGCTTAACATTAATGAAAGCATTGAAGCTGGGGTCCATGGCACACACCTATAATCCAGCACTCAGGGAGGCAGAGGCAGGCGGATCTCTGTGAATTCGAGGCCAGCCTGGTCTACAAAGCGAGTCCAGAACAGCCTGTACTACACAGAGAGACTCTGTCTAGAAAAACAAAATAAAAAACAACCCAAAAGTTTAAAAAGGTTGAAAACATGGATAGTCTTGAATGAAGTCTCCTCTGATTTCATCATATACTTCCTGTGAGAATTTGTAGCATGTGGGAGTGGAAAAAAAAGATAAATGAAGACTCAAGAGGAGACCATAGTGCTGGTTCAAACACTGGATGAGCCTTGAACACTCCTTATTCAGTTTCTCATTGTATGAAACCATAAATGCTTCATTTCTATCAGGTTATTAAAACAATGGTTTTACCAGTTAACACCTTTTTTAAGAAACTATGGCTTATAATTATCAAATTTTGTTTTTTTAATTTACCATTTCATTAAATTATTAATTTAAGAGTGAGACTATGTCCTATGAAGTGGAAATACTTTTCTCAATGACTTAAAACTGAGTCACTTTAAATGGTGATTAGTACAGCATTTATTCAACTCTTTGAAAGTCCCTCATGGGCAGGGGCCTTTGAAAGCACTTCTATATGCAATTGGTCCCAGTTAATATGTTTTTAAAGAAGCACATGGAAAGTTTGAAAGAAAATTAGTATCATGGCCATCTAGGTTAGGGCCTGAGTCTGTAGCTGTTCTGACCAGAAAGTTGGAATCCTTGGGCAGGTGTTTGGTTTTCCTTAGCTTGACAGCATGTTCTGGAGCTGTTACTAACGTGAATTTTAGGTGCTTGTTTCACATGCACAGTAGGTGACTGCTTCTTTAGCTTAACTAATGGAATATCTTTCTACCATCCTTTATGCATTCATGTTATAGTTGCGGATTTTACCTTCACATAGTAAGAGGATTTTTAGTCTTTCTTATGACTAGTGTTAGATATAATCAGAAAAGAAAATCTAATGAAGTATCCCCTTTATCACTCTTCCGTTTTGGGTTCCAAGTTCCTATCAATATTTGGCCCGACTGTCAGCAGCATGTGCCTGTAGATTGACACTCCCTCTCCACAGTCACTCTGCCGCAAAGAAGACCAAGACCTTATCTTTTTGCAAGTAAATATTAATTCTAAGCCATACTCAAAAAGTATAAAATCAACTTCAAATTTTATTACTTGAGCCTTTTTAATTTATTTATGATTAAGGAAAATAATCATTCTAGCATGCTGTGTTTACACGTGAGATTTTCTCTCTTTAAGCTTTTAATATATAGTTTGAATTTCCCCGTCTTGTAATTAAACACAGATTAAACACCTATGCCATGCTTTCTGAATGTTTTTTTTTTGTCATTGTATAGATATGGGTATGCTTAAAATTCCTGGTTATTATTGCTTTAATTTTAATAGATAAAATAAGAAAATTATTGAGTCAATAATCATTTCCAATTTAGTAAAATCGTCAGATATGTGGTAAGCCTCCATTCTGTCCTTTTTATATATGGCCTTTGAACATAATTTTAATAAAATCTTCTAATATGAACAAATGTTCATCAGCATCTCCCCAGAACAAAGACAAGCAAATTTATCTTGCCAATAATTACACTTATTGTGATAGCTAATTGGCATTGAAAACATTGCTTCTAACCTTAAAATAACATGTCAGCACTAATTTCGATGACCAAAGTGTAGCCTTTTAAAAACCATTCTCCGAGGTATTCACATGAAAAAGCAGTCTGCCGTGAGCTGGAAGGTTCTAGTTAATAACGGGAGAGAGAACGTGCACATGCAAAATAAATGAAAGCCTTAACAAGCAGAAGGTAAAGATTTAATTAAAGACTGTGTTCATGTAAATTTGTGCTAAAAAGGCACTGTAAGCTACCTGGGATTCCTTTTCTCTCACTGCTGGAATTCACTGTTGGCCAGCCGGAGCCGACATGTGGGTCAGATTGACCCAGGTCTTCACCCTGTTTCCTTTGTGGCTAGGGTGCTGAGTCCCAACCCCAAGGTTTTCTTCCATACAGCAACTAGTAGTGGAGTCTGTCATGAATGGTCCTCTGAGGGGTAGAATGAGAGTATACGCTTTTCTGGGGCATGGAGAGAAGCCATCGAATGAAGAGAATCCCTTCCTGTCCGGTCGGGTGTATTTAAACACCTATTTGCAAATAAATAAGGCACATGTTATCTAAATAGGGCAGGAAGTTGGCAATGGGCTAACATATTTCAGGTTCAAATGTTTAGGAAAGGAAAGATAACTGTCCCTGAGTAATGGGTGACATATTGCTTCTTGCTGTAAGGATAACCCAGAAAGACACCCTTCTGGGCTGTTGCTGATGACATTTTAACTTCTGATTTGTTGACTGCGGCACAGGTCTCTATCTGGGGCTGGCTCCCTCCCCGTCCACAGCTTTCCTCAGCAGGTGTCTCTCATCCTGGGGTCTCCACTCTGAAATCTCTCCAGTCAGGAACCCACATTAAAGTCACCCTAAGCACCACTTTCTTCCATGTTCATACTACTGTGGCCCCTTAAATAGCAATTAAAGTATTCCACCGCTTTGCTCATCCCAAGTCCCTAATCCACGTTCTTCCAAACAAGAGCAGGAGGAGGCCAACCCCAGCAATGCCCCAGTCCCTGGAACCATCTTCTGTCTCACTTAGCGCTTTATTGCTGCGAAGAGAACTCACGACAAAGGCTGACGTTCTATGTTATATCCAGAAATTGCGAGAGCGACTGCTGTGTCATTTCATTTAGAAGTAATGGAAGTTTCTAGCAGTGTGTGCTTTCAGCCGTGTTCAGAGGTTTTGGAACGTGGTTCTCACACTTCTCTGGCCATTGCCTGTAAAGTCACTGCAGTCCACTGCAGTGTCCACAGAAACAGTGTCTTCCTGAGCCGTGGCAGCGCGGCCCACCTCTCCACTCACACTGCCCCCGACTGCCTTCTGATACCTCCCTGATTGATGGAGCTCTGACCATTTTCTCTTTTGACCTTATAAGATAATGAGAGCCGCCAGAGTGCCCTTTTAGTTAAATCAATAGAAAGTGCTTCAGTGTATAATATCTCATTAATAGAGGCAGCTAATGGCAAACGCGGGACAGTTTATGTAGCTGACAGGCAGAGCACGTGACCGTATTAAGGCGATGGATGACCCACAGCCACAGGGACGCTGCAGACAGGCAGACAGTCAGCAGATGGTTGATACTCAGGATCACAAGTGCTGGGAATGGATGCTTGTGTGTGTGTGTGTGTGTAGGTTTTTTTAAGAGTGACACCTTCCTCAGACACGCTCCAAGCAGGAATAGTTTCACATTGTCACAGGTGTCACCGGGCTTTATACATACACAGTTCTGAAATCATCTGTTCCTGGGAGGGGCTTTCTTTTCTTTTTGTGATAGAAGCATTTCTTTTTATTCTAGATAAACTTTACATAAAATAAACCTTCTGACAAAACAGAGAGCCAGGCTTTTGCTTTTTCTTTATTGTTGAACAAGCAGTGCCTCGGGTTCCAGCCCATTGTGCCCCTCCTCGCTCAGCAGATCCTCATTCTCCTTGCTGAGCAACTCAGCCTCCCTGAGACTGGTGTCCTCCTTGCTAGAGGTGCGGTCCAGGTCCTCCCTGAGACGTCCGCCCTGGCCTTCGCTTGACCCATCTGCACTAAGGTCCAGCTGCTCAGTGGATATCATTCCGGAACCCAGATGAGGTCTTCAGGGAATTTTTTTGGAGGAAGGGGCCCATTTTCATTTGACTTCTTCGGTCTTCTATGGGACGTCCATTTTCAGGCAGTAAGGATTTTCCACGCAGGAAAAGAAGTTGCTCCGTGGCCACTACGTGTGTGAGGTGACAATGCAGCCTGCTGGTGGATTCGAGTGTAAGTGGCCAGTGAGGACTCAGAGCCCAGTGAAAAGCTAGACATCTGTGTTTCCAAGAGTCAGGAGAAGACGCCCTGAGTGGGGTCTGGGATGGGCGTTCTTAGCTGCCGCGCAGGAATCAAGATGATTTGAACCCCACGAGCTGGACGTAGGCTGATCTAGGTTCAGCGCGTATGAGCGCTCTTTGTGGTTTGGTCATACCCGGAAGTGAGACTGTTTTGATCCGTTGGTTGGCAAGCAGTACGCAAGGGCTGTAGAGGAGATCATCTGTGCTAAGCATTCCTCCAGCCAGGAGTCGGACACCATGGCCCACCCGCGCACCTACTGCCGCGTTAGCTCAAGGAGTTGGCCTCAGATTTAACCGACTCCCCATGTCTTATAAAATTCTGAGCTTGGCGACAAATGCCGTAAGCGTATATTGCCGTTGTTCTCAAGTTTGCAAACACAGGCAATGAAGAAACTACGCTTCTTCTTTTACCTTCAGTAGCATTAAAAACCCCTAGATAGAGACTTTTGTATCTGCCAGATATTTTCATTGAGTTTATTTCCGTCGAAAATCACAGTTAGTTTAGTTAAGAGACTCAGCATTTATTTTGATACCCTGCAGGGTAGAGTCTTTCAGTGACCCTCTGTGGTAGGCTCCTGTCCTGTCTCCTTCTTCCAATATCCTTCCCGTTTGCCTTTATGAGTGAGGGAGGGTGGGATTGGCAAAGAATGAGGGAGGGGGTTACAGGTGGGATACAAATTAAATAAACTGTAATTAATATAATAAATAAATAAATAAATAAATAAATAAATAAATAAAACTATATTAAAAAAAGAAGTAAACCTTTGGTTAAAGAAAGAAAGAAAGAAAGAAAGAAAGAAAGAAAGAAAGAAAGAAAGAAAGAAAGAAAAGGTCTTCCTCACTCTGAGCTGCTGTGTTGGCATTCTTACTACCTAACAGACTTCAGCTATAGTTTCTATTTGGCACTATTAGTATTAGTAAAAACTGTTTGCATTCATTTTTATGGCATCTTTAGACTAAGCCACAGAGAAAGAACTAGATGGTATATCTCACCAGATTTAAGTAAAATCTCTACAATTGCAGAATCACTAGAAGGTGTAATAGCTCATACTATCTTCATTTCATTTATGAATCACACAAGGCTTGATGAGCCTTCAGCTCTGTGTGAAGCAGTATGCTCAGCTTTATGCTGCTAGCCTCTGACCATACAGAGTTGCGACAGTAGAAAATGGTAGTTGTGATCATACAGAACAAGTAGAAATGTGGATCCTGTGCTCCGCATAACATACATGGGCGAAACACATTCGATGGCTAGTGTTGCCTATTTTAAAGAATTTTTCTAATTACTGTTTCTTCATAAAAAAGCATGCAGAGCAAATGAGTTCTATTTTTCAAAATAATTATTTGTACCTTGGTTAACTTTAGTAGTATGTTAGTGCAATTTGGAAAATTCAAGCATAGAATAATGTATTATCTATTTCTTAGATATGAATCCTATATAAACCCAGTCAGCTATATTTAGTTGTAGTTCCAATATATGTATATGTATATGTATATGCGTATGCGTATGCGTATGTATATGTATATGTATATGTTCATGTGGCTATGTGGCACATTTGTGTGTGTGCGCCTGCACAGGAGATGTTTTCTTCAGTTACTCACTGTCTACCTTGTTCTTCTGAGATGTGTTTTTCCTGAATCTGGACCCATCAGCTCGGTTGACTGTGAAGGTGTCGGAGTGCACCTGTGGTGGCGTGGGGTGCACCCGTATTTGTGTAAGCGTGCATCTGTATGGGGGCAGGGTACACCCGTATTGGCGTGGGGCGCACCCGTATGTGCATCTGTATGGGGGCAGGGTACACCCGTATTGGTGT